>NC_135595.1:19467311-19832922 GCF_965152235.1 Eretmochelys imbricata
TTCCCTTGGATTTCCACTGCCACCACCAAACTTTATCTGGGTTCCTGAGAAAACATAGTTTGGAAACGTCTTTCCCCCCAAAATCCTCCCAACTCTTGCAACCCACTTCCTGGGGAAGGTTTGGTAAAAATCCTCACCAATTTGCATAGGTGACCACAGACCCAAACCCTTGGATCTTAGGACAAAGAAAAAACATTGAGTTTCCTTAGGGAGATCCCTAGGGAGCTTGTTAACCACCCTCCCCAGCAAGAAGACTTTTAATAGAAGTAGAAAAGAATCTTCCCTTGTTGCCAAGAAGGCCAAAGGCATTTTGGGCTGCATCAGTAGGAGCGTTGCCAGCAGATGGAGGGAAGTGATTGTTCCCCTCTATTCGGCACTGGTGAGGCCACATCTGGAGTACTGGGTCCAGTTTTGGGCCCCCCACTACAGAAGGGATGTGGACAAATTGGAGAGAGTCCAGCGGAGGGCAACGAAAATGATGAGGGGGCTGGAGCACGTGACTTAGGAGGGGAGGCTGAGGGAACTGGTCTTCTTTTGTCTGCAGAAGAGAAGAGTGAGGGGGAATTCGATAGCAGCCTTCAACTACCTGAGGGAGGTCCCAAAGAGGATGGAGCTCGGCTGTTCTCAGTGGTGGCAGAAGACAGAACGAGGAGCAATGGTCTCCAGTTGCAGTGGGGGAGGTCTAGGTTGGAGGTCAAGGGGAGGGACGGCATCCACGGGACAGCAACCGGGACCCCAGGGCAGGTCACAGCAGTGAGAGCTCAGCTGGCTGGCCCTGGGGAGCAGCTGGCCGCACGCTGCATGCGTCTCTTGTTCTTCCATCGGCGGCGGTTGCTACTTCAGGCTCATGGTGGCCAGCGAGAAGCCGGGAAGGCTGGGCTGTGCAGGCCCTGGGGCCCGCCCGCCCCTTCTGTCTGCAGTCCCACCCCTGTTCTGCTCCTTCCCCCGTGGCCCTGCCCCAGTTCCACCCACAGTCCTGTCCCCGTCCACCCACCCCCTTGCAGCCCCCCCACCCACGTCCCCAAGACCGGGAAAGATCTGTCCCGTCACCAGCTGGGGGTGAGAGCTCTTCCAGTCCCCGGGCCACAGCCGCAGCTGGGATCCTGGCGCTGGGGCTTCCCCCCGACACCTGGCACTTCTGCCAGGCACCGGGCTTGGGGTGCAGGGGTGCCCATTTTCCAGGGGGCCCCCAATGGGCTGAGGCTGCTGGGCACAGGCCCTGACGGCCCATTGGCTAATCCGCCACCGCTGCACTGCGGGTAGGGGTGCGGGCTCCCCTGGCTGAGCTGCCCTGGCAGGGCGGGGCAGGTGGGGGCAGGGGGCTCTGTGTGTGGACGGAGCGGGGTTTGGGTTTAAACACGGGTCAGAGCCATGTCCACAGGGAGAGGGGGAAGCCGGCTGGCTTTGGAACAGGGGAGCGTGGCTCCGAACTCGCTTGCAAAGCCACAGGTTGTGACAAGAGGCTCTGGCCCCATAGGGAGCCTGGGGCTGAGCCTTGCCCAGAGCTGGGCCAAGGGCGTAGCCAGGTAAAGCGGGAACTGCCGGGAGGCTGCGGGGGCCTGGCCCACTGGAAATCCCGGCCCCGGGCCTCCCTTTGTCCTAGTGCCGATGGGCCCGGAGAGCCGGGGCTGGAAGGAATCCGGGACAGGCGCTCACCTTCCGAGATCTGCCCGCTGATGGAAATGCACTGGCTGGCACGGCCCTCGCACTGCAGGGTCTCCGTGCTGGAACAGCTGCTCCGACCCGGGGCAATGCAGATCGGGCACCGGCCTCCCGTCTAGACGGTGTTGATGATCGGCCCTGCAAGACCCTGAAGAGAGGGTCGGTGGGGGTTGACGGGCAGGGCTGCGGACAGGTGCCTTCTCTACTTTGTTACCACTTATTTCTAGCACCTCAATAACTGAGATCAGGGACCCCTTGTGCCAAGAGCTGCACAGACTCCTCAGAGCAGGGGCCCTGATTGCACTGGGCACTGCATAGATCCCCCCAGCCTGCTACTGGGGGCCCCCCATTGTGCCAGGCACTGCACGCCTCCCTCCCCTGAGATCAGGGTCCCCCCTATGGCACCAGGTGCTACACGGGACCCCACCCTTCTCCAGAAAAGAACCTTTTCCGAACAAGTTTGACACTCAGTCGGAGCCTGGGCCACTGGGAACGAGCAGGGAGGGATGCAGAGATGTACGGACAGGAGAGAACTGGGTATTGCAGCTGTTCGTAGAGCAGGTCCGGGATTGAATCTTCACAAAGAAGAGGGAGATGTTCCTGGGCGTGGCGGAGGATACACAGGAGAAGGAATAGCCTGCATTTCCCTTCGCTTCTGGTTAGAAGTGTAACCCTTCTGCCCGTCAGAGTTGGCAGCAACAAGGGCCGGGTTCAATATCTAGGGGATCCATTCCAATAACACAATGCAAACCGGCTTGAGCCCCCAACCAGTGACCTGGGACCTGACCCCTGCTGAGCGCCTCCAAGAGGCAATCTGAGTGTAGCAGAAGCCTTTTAATAAGAGAGAGAAACAATGTGGCATTATGTTGGGGAAACACCAACAGGATTCATAACACAACCCATGAGCAAAAAAAACCCACCCCAAGCAAATTGGGGCATGCCCCTTTCCCTTTGCTTCTTGAGTCCAGCAACCCCAAATCACCCAAAGTCCCAAAAGTCTAAGGACCCAAAAGTCTCTGTCCCTGGTCAGGGCAGCCCCAGAGTTCGAAAGTTTATCTGCGGAGCCTTACCCCCCAGCCTGGGTGGAGATGGGACAGGGGTAAGAGGCACCTTACATGATCTGCAGCTGACCGCCCCACAGCTCCATAGGCCTTCGCTCCGCTCCTCCAGCCGCCCCACGAACTCCTTCGCTCAGCTCCGCTCCGCGGCCCACAAGCAGCTCCCGCCGTCCAACGAACTGCTCCACCAGCCGGTCCACAAACTGCTCTGCGTCCCACCAGCAGCTCCTGCTGTCCTACAAACTGCTCCACCAGCTTGTCCACAAGGCACTCCAGCCATCCTGCAAACTGCTCCACGATAGAACTTCAGGCTCCCCCACTACTTAACACAACGCTCAGTGATTTCAGCTCTTAGTCAGTTCAGCTCTTTGGTGAATTCAGCTTGTAGTAGGGGAGCCTCAGTGCTGGTGCACTATTAGCCCAAAGGGAGCTCAGCAGCCTGTAACTAAACTTCTAATGAAATCAAAATTATCTCTGATATTCTACAGTGGAGACAGAAGAGGAAGGGAGAGAGAATTAACATGTAAGACCCTCACCAATAGGCCCATACCACCAAGTATTAAAACTTGTCCCCAGCCACTCTCCATTCACAGAGTTTTGGAACCCATGACCCTTGCCCAGCGAGTGCTACTTAGTTGATGGTGAGTCCCTCCATCATAACAAAAGGCCAAGTACAGTTCCCAGCACAGTTCCCATAATCAGGATAATAACAATTTATTCTTCCTGCCCCAATAACAGAGACACTGGGGATCCCGCAGCAGCCAAAGTGACCATTTGGGCAGCTATGGCCTCATTCTAGGCATGGTGGGTGTGCCTATGCAAATGAGATCAGCCCCTGAAGTTCTTTTCCACAACTTGCCACACCTCACCACCAGATGTCAGGGTGGAGCTCATCCTGACACTGCTTACAGAAGCAAAACAGATACAAAAATTATTTACAGATGAAACCAGCGCCCCAAGGGCTGGTGATTCCTGGGAGCCACCTCACCCTTTTTTCTGGCGTCCCAGACCAGAAGGGCCCATACCCAGCATCTAGTCTGACCTGCCGCATAGCCCAGGCTGGAGAAGTCCTCCCTACACGGGGCCCGATCACGTGCGTTTGATGAAAGCATCTTCCAGGAGGACAGTCAGCCTGGCCTGGGGGATGCCGAGGGACGGCGCATCCACCGCATCCCTAGGGAGCTTGTTAACCACCCTCCCCAGCATGTCTAGCTAAATACTTATCTGGCGCCCATCACCATGGCATCTGAACCCCTCATCATCTTTAATGCATTATCCTCACAGCCACCTTGTGGGATGGGGCAGGGCTGTCAGCCCCATTGAACAGATGGGGGAAACTGAGGCACAGATCCTCAGCAGGACCTAACTCTTTGAATCTCTAGGCCTAAGTGGTGTGTCCCAGGTCACACAGGGCGGCTGGCAGAGAGGGGCCTGGAGCCCAGGTGTGCTAAGCCCTTGGCACGCGTGTCCAAACCACAGCCGGCAAACGGTCGGTGCGGAGACCGATGGTGGAAAGTCAGCGCCACCCACCCTTGACCAGTGCGTTTGCCTCCTAGACACCGAGGCAGGTGCTGTGACCAGCGGGGCAGGGCTGTGGCTGAGCAGGGCAGTTGCTCACAGAATTTCTCCTACACTGGAAACAGGATCTGGTGAGGAGGGAAATAAAGCAGGATTTCCATTTTAATTTCTGGTGCCAGCGTCCCCCTTTTCTTGTCCGGTCCCCGAAGGCCTCGGGTTCATGGAGGTGGCCTTGGCTGATCTCACTCCCCCTGTTAAATCTCACTCCCCCTGTTAAAGCTAGTGCCTTGGATAGGTGCTGGCAGTGGCAGGGTGCACCGGCTGGTGTCTGCAGCAGTTTGGGGCACAGAGGGATGCGACAAAGTGGAAATTGAGCTCCTATTTCTACGATGCCATGGAGTGCCTCAGTTTCCCTCTGTGCTTTGCAAGGCTGTGCAGGCCGCCCCTCCATCCATCCCCGATAAACCTGTGAGGAAGTGGAAGCGTTCTTAATGTTTCCTCTGAATAGTGTGGGGGTGCCTCAGTTTCCCCTAGGCAGTTCTTAAGTATCTAGGTGGGATAAGGGTGTATGATCCTTGCAGAGCCCGAGAGGGCAGGTGTGTGCAGGGGTCTGGACACAGAGAATGGCCGACACCCTGTTTCCTGGCCACTGATGGCCTGGGCCCTTCCCCCCTGCAAACCTCTGTTTTACTGGCTGGCTGAGAGTCACGTCTGGCTGTGGAGTTGGGGTGCAGGACCCTCTGGCTTCCCCAGGACCCCGCCTGGGCGGACTCGCTGTGGGAAGCGCATGGAATGGCAGAGGAGGCTGAATGCTCCGAGGTCAGACCCAGGAAGGTGGAAGCCGGGTGAGCTTTGTGTCCTGCAGACAGGCTGCTCCCAGAGAGGAGACTTCCCCAGAGTCCTGCCTGCCTTCGTAGGGAGCAGGTCCAGAGCATCGCCCGGGGACTCCCTGACAACACCCATCCTTCTGTCCGTCCATCCTCCTACACGTCCACCCTTCCCCCCAAACACCCATCCATCCATTCCCCTAAGAGACTGTCTGTCCATCCATCCATCTGCCTTCATGCCTGTCCATCCATCCCCCTACACACCTGTCTAGGTTCCTTCCCCACTCTGAACTCTAGGGTACAGATGTGGGGACCTGCATGAAAACCTCCTAAGCTTACTTTTACCAGCTTAGGTTAAAACTTCCCCAAGGTACAAATTATTTTTGTCCTTTGCCCCTAGATTTCTACTGCCACCACCAAACTTTAACTGGGTTTACTGGGAAACGTAGTTTGGTCACGTCTTTCCCTCCCAAATCCTCCCAACCCTTGCACCCAACTTCCTGGGGAAGGTTTGGTACAAATCCTCACCAATTTGCATAGGTGACCACAGACCCAAACCCTTAGATCTTAGAACAATGAAAAAGCATTGAGTTTCCTTACAAGAAGACTTTTAATAGAAGTAGAAAAGAATCACCTCTGTAAAATCAGGAAGGCAAATACCTTACAGGGGAATTAAATTCAAAACAGAGAGAATGCCTCTAGGCAAAACCTTAAGTTACAAAAAGACACACAGACAGGAATATCCATTCTATTCAGCACAGCTATTTTCTCAGCCATGTAAAGAAATCATAATCTAACACATACCTAGCTAGATTACTTACTAAGTTCTAAGAGTCCATTTCTGTTCTGTCCCCGGCAAAAGCATCACACAGACAGACACAGACCCTTTGTTTTTCTCCCTCCTCCCAGCTTTTGAAAGCATCTTATCTCCTCATTGCTCATTTTGGTCAGGTGCCAGCGAGGTTACCTTTAGCTTCTTAACCCTTTACAGGTGAGAGGATTTTTCCTTTGGAGAGGAGGGATTATAAAGGAGTTTACCCTTCCCTTTCTATTTATGACAACAGGTGAAAGTATTTTGCCACGGGGCATGGGGGATTTTATAGCTCCGGGGACAGAAAGGTGGTTCCCCTTCCCTTTATATTTATGACAGGTCCTTTCTTATGTTATTATAAAAAATACATAAGTGTCACGGCCACATTGTGACTGACAAATAACTTCCTTTCTCAGTTCCACCATGTAATTATAAGATAACTCCACTGGGATATAAATATTGTTCTTACAGTTCAGTGGATAGTACATAGAGCTGCACAAACAAGTCATTGTATCAGGAAATTTTAGCTCGTATTGACTTCACTAGTGCTTTATATCTGGCCTGTTGTAAAATGAGGCAAACATCAAGATAAGCTGATGTACCCCCTGAAGACCTGTGTGTACCCCTGGAGTACAGGGACCCCTGGCTGAGAACCACTGATCTCCACTAATGCACAAGGGAATTGGCCTCAAGACACATTGCATCACCTGATCAGCCAAAGTCACATGCAGGGTTGTGAAATCTCCCATCTCCGGGTCCACCAGGATGTCATGGGGCAGCCCCAACCGATCCCCCAGGGGGCAGGTATTTGCCATCCTGCCGGATAAAACCACAGCCAGATGCTTCCTCGCTGTTCTCCTCACTGCAGCTAACATCCAGGCACCATGTGGGTGGCTCTGCCCCTCTGCCTGCTGTCCGCTCTCCTGGCCACAGGTGAGTCCCGTCCGTCCCCGGGCACAGGGAGCCGGGTGATGCGGTCGGGAATTCACTTGGGGAACATGCTGCTGTCGATGGTGGATTCTGGGGTCAGGATGGAATTTGTGGGTAAAACCAGCAAGAGGAAAACCCGGAGCCACGTCCCCAGGCTGACTCGGGGAGAGCAGGGATTGGAGTCTGGGACTCCCACAGCCCACGCTAGGGGCCTGGCCAGTGGGTCTGAGTCCGTCTGTCCTTCCTTCTTCTCGTTCCTCCTCCAGCTCTCGCCCGAGCTTGGGGTCATCCGGATGAGGAGCAGCACCCCCGTCCACATGTCATCCTGCCTAGAAATGTTCCCCTGCCTGTCAGCGCTGAGATTCCTGCCAGGACTCCTGGCTTCATTCCACGGGTTTGAAAGGGGAATGCGGGTGCAACGGGTAGGCGCTGGGAGCCAGGACTCCTGGGCTCATTCCCCAGCTGTGGAAGAGGGCTGGGGTGTAGTGAGTTTGAGCAGAGATGGCTGCAAATCAGGACTCCCGGGTTCTGTCCATGGCTCTGAAAGAGGAGTGGGGTCTCGTGGGTAAGAGTGGGCGGGGAGTCAGGACTTCTCGGCTGTCTTCTTGGTTCTAAACCTGAATTGAACACATCTTTTTTCTACCTCAGTTTCCCTATTTCTTAGATGGGGAGAATATCACTTTGCTACCATCTAGGGACATAGAAGGGGCAGGGGAAGGCGTTCTGAGGTTTAATTGATGTTTCCACATGAAAGCTCTAAAAAAACCAAAGTGGGAAAATCTTTCTTTCTTTCTTTCTTTCTTAAAACTACCTTACGCTCACGTCATGAATTAAAGGCCCCCATGCTCTGGAATGGAAAGAGTTGATGCTCCTGGGATCGCTGGCTGGAGGTGCACAGCCATCAATCCAAAGGCTTAACAAGCGTCAATCGTATTCTGAAGAAAAGAATTGGCAGGATCAGCCATGAAAAGTGGGCTGAAGTCGAGTGTGGCTGAGAGGCAGAGGCCTGGAGCAGAGAGTGACAGCGGGGGGTGTGTGTGTGTGTGTGTGTGTGTGTGTGAAAGGTTCACCGCAAAGCCAGGCAGAAACCCCTCTTCAGAGCAGCCGAATTCTTGTTTTTCTGTCTACACAGACGTGTGGGGTTTGTTCGCAGGCACAAGCTGCACCCCAGATAGCCACGTCAGCAGCTGAAAATGTATTCTAGCCACAGACACTCAGGCAGCAAACAGACTTGTCTGCAGTGTTGAGTCAGATACAAATGACCAGCTAGCAAGATGCCTTTCCCCATCCGGAGAGTTAAATGGAACTGGGCAGAACTGCTGCAAAAGCAGGTGGCATTTCTCCAAGATCTGCCTGCCCACACGTTCAGTGAGGAGGCATTGGTGGTAACAACTCCCACAGCGCCACCTCTTGGTTCCTGGTGGTATTTCGCCCACGGGCACTGCCTGGGGAGGGGTGGGGAGCCGGCGTTTGTACTGAGAAGGGATTTTTCCAACCTCCAGGGAGCGCTCTGCAATGCGAGGTGTGTGCGTCCAGAGAGCAATTGTGCTCCGGCCCCCTGCAGCCCTGCGCCCCCTCGGAAGGGACCTGCGTCACCGTCGTGGCAGAGTTCAAACTGGGTGAGTGAAAGAAGATTTCTACTCAGTGTAGACACCATTGTCCTCCTGAAGCCAGGGGTCGAACCCAGGAGTCCTGGCTCCCAGCCCCTCCCCCTACTCTAACCAATAGACTCCGCTCCTCTCCAGGAGCAGGGACTGCTCAGTCTGGAAAGATAATGTCATAGACGGGGGACGGGATGAGATGGGGAATTGCACTGGGTGGCTGTGGGGCCTCGATCAGACAGAAGACAGGATTTTATCTGGGTGAGGGGGAAGATGTGATTAGTTGGGGGTGGGGTGGATGGAACAAAAGGGGAGGATGGAGCAGCTGGGGGTCCATTTTGGAGTTCAGAGGTGATTCTCTGTTTCCCTTCCACAGAGGGATCCTCCTTGTCCTACACGGCTAAATCGTGCCTGGAGCCCAAGAACTGTGAGCCAGGCCCCTTCTCGCTGACCTATGCGTACAATGTCACCATGCGGGGGAACATCGCCTGCTGTGACACCGACGGCTGCAACGCCGGGGCCATCCCAGGTGTGTGTCTGCTGCAAACCTAGAGCCCTGCTCTGCCCACACCTGCCTGGATAGAACCCAGGAGTCCTGGCTCCCAGCCCCCCTGCTCTAACCACTAGACCCCACTCCCTTCCCCGAGCTGGGATCGAGCCCAGCGTGTGGTGACTCCCCACCCCTGGCTGACTGTGTGTGTCTGACTGTTCTCAGTGCCAACTGTGAGCTCCGTCCCCAACGGCCGGCAGTGCCCGTCATGCTTCTACCTGTGGGGAGGAAACTGTCAGGACAACAAGCCCTTGGCCTGCACCGGCGCCGAGGACCATTGTGTTGAGGAATCTGGGATATTAACACTGGGTAAGTCCTCCAGATGGGGGCGGGGTCTGAACACAGAGTACAAGGTGGAGCCCAGGTGTCCTGGCTCAGTCCCAGGCCCCCTTGCTCTGACCCTCTAGACTCCACTCCTGTGGCAGAGTTGCAGAGAGAACCCTGGAGTCCTACTTGCCGAGATGCCAAAGGAGCACTCAAGGAGGATAAGGCCACTGCGGAGAAACTAAATGAATTCTGTGCATCGGTCTTCACGGCTGAGGCTGGGAGGGAGATTCCCAAACCGGAACCATTCTATTTTCATGACAAATCTGAGGAACTGTCCCAGATTGAGGAGTCATTACAGGAGTTTTTGCAACAAATTGATAAATTAAACAGGAATAAGTCACCAGGACGAGATGGGTTTCGCCCAAGAGATCGGAAGGAACTCAAATGTCAAATTACAGAACGACTTATTGTGGTTTGTAAATTACCATTTAAATCAGCTTCTGTCCCAACTGGCTGGAGGATGGCTAATGACACGCCAATTTTTAAAAAGGGCTCCAGAGGTGATCCTGGCAACTACAGGCCAATAAGTCTGACTTCAGTACAGGGCAAACTCATTGAAACTACAGGAAAGAAGAGAATTGTCAGCCACATAGAGGTACATAATTTGTTGTGGAAGGATCAACATGGTTTCGGTAAAGGGAAATCACGCCTCAGCAATCTACTAGAATTCTCTGAGGGGGTCAACAAGCGTGTGAACAAGGGGAATCCAGTGGATACAGTGTACTTAGATTTTGAGAAAGCCTTTGAAAAGGTCACTCACCAAAGGCTCTTCAGAAACGTGAGCTGTCATGGGATAAAATCCTCTCATGGCTCAGTAACTTGTTAAAAGATAGGGAAAAAAGGGTAGGAAGAAATGGTCAGTTTTCAGAACGGAGAGAGGTAAAAAGTGGGAGTCCCCCAGGGATCTGCACTGGGCTCAGTCCTATTCATAGAATCATAGAATATCAGGGTTGGAAGGGACCTCAGGAGGTCATCTAGTCCAACCCCCTGCTCAAAGCAGGACCAATCCCCAATTAAATCATCCCAGCCAGGGCTTGGTCAAGCCTGATCTTAAAACCTTCTAAGGAAGGAGATTCTACCACCTCCCTAGTTAACGCATTCCAGTGTTTCACCACCCTCTTAGTGAAAAAGTTTTTCCTAATATCCAACCTAAACCTCCCCCACTGCAACTTGAGACCATTACTCCTTGTCCTGTCATCTTTTACCACTGAGAATAGTCTAGAACCATCCTCTCTGGAACCACCTCTCAGGTAGTTGAAAGCAGCTATCAAATCCCTCCTCATTCTTCTCTTCTGCAGACTAAACAATCCCAGTTCCCTCAGCCTCTCCTCATAAGTCATGTGCTCCAGACGCCTAATCATTTTTGTTGTCCTTCGCTGGACTCTCTCCAATTTATCCACATCCTTCTTGTAGTGTGGGGCCCAAAACTGGACACAGTACTCCAGATGAGGCCTCACCAATGTCGAATAGAGGGGAACGATCACGTCCCTCGATCTGCTGGCTATGCCCCTACTTATAAATCCCAAAATGCCATTGGCCTTCTTGGCAAGAAGGGCACACTGCTGACTCATATCCAGCTTCTCGTCCACTGTCACCCCTAGGTCCTTTCCCGCAGAACTGCTGCCTAGCCATTCGGTCCCTAGTCTGTAGCGGTGCCTAGGATTCTTCCGTCCTAAATGCGGGACTCTGCACTTGTCCTTGTTGAACCTCATCAGATTTCTTTTGGCCCAATCCTCTAATTTGTCTAGGTCCCTCTGTATCCTAACCCTACCTGCCACCGTATCTACCACTCTTCCTAATTTAGTATCATCTGCAAATTTGCTGAGAGTGCAATCCACACCATCCTCCAGATCATTTATGAAGATATTGAACAAAACCGGCCCCAGGACTGACCCTTGAGGCACTCCACTTGATACCGGCTGCCAACTAGACATGGAGCCATTGATCACTGCCCGTTGAGCCCGACAATCTAGCCAACTTTGTATCCACCTTATAGTGCATTCATCCAGCCCATACTTCTTTAACTTGCTGACAAGAATACTGTGGGAGACCGTGTCAAAAGCTTTGCTAAAGTCAAGAAACAATACATCCACTGCTTTCCCTTCATCCACAGAACCAGTAATCTCATCATAGAAGGCAATTAGATTAGTCAGGCATGACCTTCCCTTGGTGAATCCATGCTGGCTGTTCCTGATCACTTTCCTCTCATGTAAGTGCTTCAGGATTGATTCCTTGAGGACCTGCTCCATGATTTTTCCGGGGACTGAGGTGAGGCTGACTGGCCTGTAGTTCCCAGCATCCTCCTTCTTCCCTTTTTTAAAGATGGGCACTACATTAGCCTTTTTCCAGTCATCTGGGACTTCCCCCATTCGCCACGAGTTTTCAAAGATAATGGCCAATGGCTCTGCAATCACATCCACCAACTCCTTTAGCACTCTCGGATGCAAGGCATCCGGCCCCATGGACTTGTGCATGTCCAGCTTTTCTAAATAGTCCCGAACCACCTCTTTCTCCACAGAGGGCTGGCCACCTATTCCCCATGCTGTGATGCCCAGCGCAGCAGTCTGGGAGCCGACCTTGTTCCTGAAGACAGAGTCAAAAAAGCATTGAGTACATTAGCTATTCACCATATTCCGAAATGTTCTGGAAAAAGGGGTAAATAGTGAGGTGGCAAAATTTGCAGAAGATACAAACCTACTCAAGATAGTTAAGTCCAAAGCAGACTGTGAAGAGGTACTAAAGGGTCTCTCAAAACAGGGTGACTGGGCAACAAAACGGGAGAGGAAATTCAATGTTGATAAATGCTAAATAATGCACATGGGCAAACATAATCCCAACTAGACATACACAATGATGGGTCAAATTTACCACTCAAGAAAGATCTTGGAGTCTCTATGGAGAGTTCTCTGAAATCATCCACTCCATGTGCAGCGGCTGTGAAAACAGCGAACAGAATGCTGAGAATCATTAAGAAAGGGACAGAGAATAGGACAGAAAAAATCGTGTTGCCTCAATATAAATCATTGGGAGGCCCACAGCTGAACACTGAGTGCGGATGTGGTCGCCCTGTCTCCAAAAAGATCTACTGGAATTGGAAAAGCTTCAGAAAAGCCCAACCAAAATGACGAGGGGGATGGAACGGCTGCCATATGAGGAGAGATTAATAAGAGTGGGACTTTTCATCCTGGAAAAGAGACGGCTAAGGGGGGATAGGAAAGAGTTCTATAAAAGGTTGAAGGGTGTGAAGGAAGTGTTATTACTCTTTCTAACATATGAACTAGGGGCCACCAAATGAAATGAACGGGCAGCAGGTTTAAAAAAACCAAAGGAAGTACTGCTTCACACAACGCACAGTCAACCTGTGGAAATCATTGCCGGGAAATGTTGTGAAGGCGAAGACTACAACAGGGTTCAAACAGGAACGAGAGAAGTTCCTGGAGGACAGGTCCATCTGTGGCTATTAGCCAGGGTGGGCAGGGATGGTGGCCCTAGCCTCTGTTTGCCAGGAGCTGGGAATGGGCAACGGGGGATGGATCACCGGAAGGTTCCCTGTTCTGTTCATTCCCTCTGGGGCACCTGGCATTGGCCAGAGGATACTGGGCTAGATGGACCTTTGGTGTGACCCAGGAGGGCCGTTCCTCTGTTATGTTCTCACGTAGTTCCAGCCCCCTGCTCTGAGCACTACACCCCACTCTACCTGCAGAGCCGGGTGCAGTCCCGCTGGGAGGGGAGTGTGTGAGAGACCTTATTGGGGTCGGGGGGGGATGTGGGAGCCCCTGATTACGTCTCTCTCCCCCCGTACAGGTGACATCACCGTGATGAAGACTGCGGCTGGATGTGCCTCCCCTGGCGCTTGCATGAAGAGCGTGGGGAAGAACAAATACGCCCAGGGCATGGTGGAGATGCTGAGCCGGGCCAAGTGCTACCCAGCTCCCAGGGCCGGTGGAGGCATTGGGGAGCCCTGAGTCCCGGACTAGCGTCCTTCCCTTCTGCTGCATGCCGGGCTGCTGTGCACCTCCCTTCAGCAGCCACCAGCTGCTGCTTCTCTTTGGGGGGGATTCTGGGTTCCTTTTGTGCATTGGCTGAATAAAGTGAGTTGTGGGGAAAGCACCCCCCTAGCTCCTTGTCCCCTGACCGCCCCGTACCGGGCCCCCCCGCCCCTATCTGTGCACAAGTGATGCTGGCAGGAAGAGAACTCGGGAGTCCTGACTCCCAGTAACCCCCCCTGTAACCCACCAGAGCCCACTCCCTTCTGAAAGCCAGGGATAGAGCCCAGGAGTCCTGGCTCCCAAGCCCCCTGCTCTAACCACTGGACCCCCTCCCCTTGCAGGGCCAGGGAATGGAACCAAGGAGTCCTGCCTAGACCCCCTCCCCCAGGGGAAGGCCCGTGGCCGGGGGAAAGGCACCAGCTGGCTAAGCTCCCCTGGGGAAGGAGGGCTGTGGGAAGGAGAGGCCGTGGCTCACCCAGCTGTCCAGGCGGGCGGAAACGCCCTGGAGGGGAGCAATGTCCTTCTAGGTTGATTTTGCAGGGCTCAGTTCGTCCCGCTCTCTGGGGCGGCTCCACTGGGAATGCCGGGCTCAGGGAAGGTGTCAGGAAACAGGGCAGATCCCCCCAGCCGGTGGTGCTCTGTGAGCAGATTTCACCCAGCGTGAACTCCTGGATCGCTGCCCCCGTCTGACCCCGGAGTCACAGCCAGTCCCCTCAGATACTCTCAGACAAGCCGGACTTTGGGAGGAAAGGTCACGTACACCCCAAACCAGCCCACCTAGGTTGTTCCCAGCCCCAGGAGACCGGTCACTTACCCCAGAGCCACGGGACCCCAGATCCTACACCAAAGGCAACGCTGGCAGCCAGGTCTGTAGGAAACTCGCTAAAGGTTCGTGAGCTAAGGAAAGGGAATGAGGGTCACGAGGGGTTAAAGCCGGTAAAATTCATGCCCAGGTGAGTCGCAGTCTGTAATTCCAAACGGTGGCGGTGATGGAAGAAACTGCCGTTTTCCCAAGTCTTTTCAGGTGCCCCCAGACAGTCTCCAGGGCTCCCCGCTTTGCATCCCGTTCTGGTCCCTGTAAGAGTCCAGCCAGCCCAGCGAGGCAGGATCCTTCCCTGAATCCATCCTTACAGCTTCTTCTCCCAGAGAACAAGCTGGCAGGGCCCCCACCCACGTGGGCTTTGCCTTCGATGGGGAGAGGGAGGAACGCGGCGGTCAGCACACGCGATGGCCCCTGCCTTTGGGGTCAGCACTTTTCTGGTGCTAAAGTTGCTCATTAGCATCCCTCCGGCGTCTCTGCTGGGTCAGTGAGTCCCAGGGCTGTGCTCAGGGTGAATGGTTGTTACTCCGTTAAAAGAGCAGACGGGGAAGGGAAAACCATACCACGGCCCATTGGTTTTCATGAAATCGAAACTCCAAACACACTCTTCTACCTTCGCCATGCCTTTGATCTAGGCCAGGGTCTCTCGACATTTCCAGACAGCTGTACCCCTTGCGGGAGTCTGATGTGTCTTGGGTACCCTAAATTTCCCCTCACTGAAAAACGACTTGCTCACAAAAGCAGCCATAAAAATGCACAATGTCATGGCCGTGCTGCTGCTGACAAGCTGCTTCCTTTCTCATTTCCGCCATTATAAAATCACTCGGTGGGAACGCAGGACAAATCCTGCACTGGCATTTCAGTGTAGAGTATATAGAACAATGTGAACAAGGGGTCGACATTTTAGCTCGTACTGACTTCACTCGTGCCTTAATGCGGCCGGTTGTAAAACGAGGCAAACATGAAGATGAGCTGATGTTCCCCCCGGAAGACCTGTGTGTACCCCTGGGGTACATGGACCCCTGGCTGAGAACCACTGATCTGCACTAATGCACAAGGGAATTGGCCTCAAGACACATTGGTATCATCTGATCAGCCAGTGTCCCATGCAGGGTTGTGAAATCTCCCATCTCCGGGCCCACCAGGATGTCACGGGGCAGCCCCAGCCGATCCCCCAGGGGGCAGGTATTTGCCAACCTTTCCACAGAGCAGGACCTGGGGATTACAGTGGATGAGAAGCTGGCTATGAGACAGCAGGGTGGCCTTGTTGCCAAGAAGGCCAATGGTGTTTTGGGCTGCATCAGTAGGAGCGTTGCCAGCAGATGGAGGGAAGTGATTATTCCCCTCTATTCGGCACTGGTGAGGCCACATCTGGAGTACTGGGTCCAGTTTTGGGCCCCCACTACAGAAGGGATGTGAAAAAATTGGAGAGAGTCCAGCGGAGGGCAAGGAAAATGATTAGGGGGCTGGGGCACGTGACTTAGGAGGGGAGGCTGAGGGAACTGGGCTTCTTTTGTCTGCAGAAGAGAAGAGTGAGGGGGAATTTGATAGCAGCCTTCAACTACCTGAGGGGGGCTCCAAAGAGGGTGGTGCTCAGCTGTTCTCAGTGGTGGCAGATGACAGAACGAGGAGCAATGGTCTCCAGTTGCAGTGGGGGCGGTCTAGGCTGGAGATTAGGAAACACCATTTCAATAGGAGGGTGGTGAAGCGCTGCATTGGGTTCCCTAGGGAGGGGGTGGAATCTCCACCCTTTGACGTGTTTAACGCCCAGCTTGACACAGCCCTGGCTGGGATGAATTAGTTGGGGTGGGTCCTGCTTTGAGCAGGGGTTGGACTAGATGACCTCCTGAGCTCTCTTCCAACCCTGATCTTCTATGGTTCTCTGATTCTCTGAACCTGCCTGCCGTACCCACAGCCAGCTGCTTCATCACTGCTCTGGTCACTGCAGAAAATGCCCAGCCACCATGTGGGTGCCCCAGCCCTTCTGCCTGCTGTCTGCTCTCCTGGTCACAGGGGAGACCCTTCCGTCCCCAGGCACAGGGAGCCGGGCACCGATGAGGAGCAGGAAATGCTTGGAAAAAACAGAAAATTCTCAGGAGCCAGGAAAACCGTCCCCCACCCTTGTCATCCTGCTTGGAAATGTTCCCCTGCCCCCAGCATTGAGATTCCTGCCAGGACTCCTGGGTTCATTCCCCGGCTCTGGGAGGGAGTGGGGCGTCTCTTCTGAGGTGTATGTGCCCCACGCTGGCCCAGCGAGCGCAGGGAGAAAAGGGCCGAGCAGCGGGAGGGGTTTGCAGATTCCTGGGCACAGGGACTAGCGTGAGGGCCGCGCTGAGCTGCGTGAGCCGGGACCGAGCCGTGCTTGGCCAGGAGGGGACACTGTTGCACCATCGCACTGACTCACATGGTCTCATTTCTGGGAGCCAGGACTCCTGGGTTCTATCCCCAGGTCAGGGACGGGGTGGGTCTAGAATAGGCTGGAAGCCAGCAGCAATTCGGACTCCTTGCTTAAAAGAACAGGAGTACTTGTGGCACCTTAGAGACTAACAAATTCATAAAAATTTGTTAGTCTCTAAGATGCCACAAGTACTCCCGTCCTTTTTGGGGATTCAGACTAACACGGCTGCTACTCTGAAATCTGATTCCTTAGCTGTATTCGTGGCTCCGAGTCTGACACTGCCTCTTTCTGCCTCAGTTTCCCTGATTATAAGATGGGGGTAATGTTCCCTTCCTCCCACCTGGGACCCTGGCAAAGGCGGGAGAAGGCTTTTGGAGGTTGAAGTGATGTTTCCAGATGAAAGCTCTGAAAAAAACCAAAGTGGACCAATTGGTTTTCTTTCTTTCGTCCTTCCATTAAAAACTTATGTTCACTGACTGAATTGAAACTCTCCCAAGCTCTGGACAGGAAAGAGTTAAGGATCATGGGATCTCTTCAGCCAGCCCAGAGTTTTTGCATGCACGATGGAGGTGTGAAGCCATCAGTGGCAAGGGTGAACGATCACCAATCAAATTTGGAAGAAGAGAGTTGACAGGACAGGATGGTCCCCGGCTTTGGAGTCGACACTTTTCTGGTGCTTGCATTTCAGTGTAGAGTATATAGAGCAATATGAACAAGGGGCCGACAGTTTAGCTCGTACTGACTTCACTCGTGCCTTAATGTGGCCGGTTGTAAAATGAGGCAAATATCTAGATGAGCTGATGTACCCCCGGAAGACCTGTGTGTACCCCTGGGGTACACGGACCCCTGGCTGAGAACCGCTGATCTCCACTAATGCACAAGGGAATTGGCCTCAGTACACATTGGCATCACCTGATTAGCCAGTGTCACATGCAGGGCTGTGAAATCTCCCATCTCCGGGCCCACCAAGATGTCATGGGGCAGCCCCAGCCGATCCCCCAGGGGGCAGGTATTTGCCAACCTGCCTGAGAAAACCACAGCCAGATGCTTCCTCGCTGTTCTGCTCACTGCAGCAAGCACCCGGGCACCATGTGGGTGGCTCTGCCCCTCTGCCTGCTGTCCGCTCTCCTGGCCACAGGTGAGTCCCGTCCGTCCCCAGGCACAGGGAGCCGGGTGGTGGGGGCGGGATTTCACCTGGGGAACGTGCCGCTGTGGATGGCGGATTCTGGGGTCAGGATGGAATTTGTGGGTAAAACCAGCGAGAGGAAAACCCGGGGCCATGTCCCCCGACTGAATTGGGGAGAGCAGGGAGTGGAGCCTGGGACTCCCACAGCCCATGCTAGGGGCCTGGCCAGTGGGTCTGAGTCCGTCTGTCCTTCCTTCTTCTCGTTCCTTCTCCAGCTCTCACCCGGGCTTGGGGTCATCCCGATGAGCAGCACCACCCCCATCCACATGTAATCCTGCTTGGAAATGTTCCCCTGCCCATCAGCGCTGAGATTCCTGCCAGGACTCCTGGCTTCATTCCCCGGGTTTCAAAGGGGAATGGGGGTGCAACGGGTGGGGGCTGGGAGCCAGGACTTCTGGGCTCATTCCCCAGCTGTAGAAGAGGGCTGGGGTGTAGTGAGTTTGAGCGGAGATGGCTGCAAATCAGGACTCCCGGGTTCTGTCCGTGGCCTGAAAGAGGAGTGGGGTCTCATGGGTTAGAGTGAGCTGGGAGTCAGGAGTGAGGAGTTCTCGACTGTCTTCTTGGTTCTAACCCTGAATTGAACACATCTTTTTTCTACCTCAGTTTCCATATTTCTTTGATAGTGATAATATAATATGATAATATAACTTTGCTACATTCTAGGGACATAGAAGGGGCAGGGGAAGGCATTCTGAGGTTTAATTGATGTTTCCACATGAAAGCTCTAAAAAAACCAAAGTGGGCAAATTTCTTTCTTTCTTTCTTTCTTTCTTTCTTTCTTTCTTAAAAACCTTACACGCACATCATGAATTTAAAGGCCCCCACGCTATGGAGAGGAAAGAGTTGATGCTCCTGGGATCGCTGGCTGGAGGTGCACAGCCATCTATCCAAAGGCTTAACAAGCATCAATCGTATTCTGAAGAAGAGAATTGGGAGGATCAGCGATGAAAAGTGGGCTGAAGTCGAGTGTGGCTGAGCTGACGTAACTCTGAGAGGCAGAGGCCTGGACCAGAGATTTACGACGGGGTGTGTGTGTGTGTGTGTGTGTGTGTGTGAAAGGTTCACCGCAAAGCCAGGCAGAAACCCCTCCTCAGAGCAGCTGAATTCTTGTTTTTCTGTCTACACAGACGTGTGGGGTTTGTTCGCAGGCACAAGCTGCACCCCAGATAGCCACGTCAGCAGCTGAAAATGTATTCTAGCCACAGACACTCAGGCAGCAAACAGACTTGTCTGCAGTGTTGAGTCAGATACAAATGACCAGCTAGCAAGATGCCTTTCCCCATCCGGAGAGTTAAATGGAACTGGGCAGAACTGCTGCAAAAGCAGGTGGCATTTCTCCAAGATCTGCCTGCCCACACGTTCAGTGAGGAGGCATTGGTGGTAACAACTCCCACAGCGCCACCTCTTGGTTCCTGGTGGTATTTCGCCCACGGGCACTGCCTGGGGAGGGGTGGGGAGCCGGGGTTTGTACCGAGAAGGGATTTTTCCAACCTCCAGGGAGCGCTCTGCAATGCGAGGTGTGTGCGTCCAGAGAGCTATCGTGCTCCGGCCCCCTGCAGCCCTGCGCCCCCTCGGAAGGGACCTGCGTCACCGTCGTGGCAGAGATCAGGCTGGGTGAGTGAAAGAACATTCCTACTAAGTGTAGACACCATTGTCCTCCTGAAGCCAGGGGTCGAACCCAGGAGTCCTGGCTCCCACCCCCTCCTCCTACTCTAACCAATAGCCTCCGCTCCTCTCCAGGAGCAGGGACTGCTCAGTCTGGAAAGATAATGTCATAGACAGGGGATGGGATGAGATGGGGAATTGCAGTGGGTGACTGTGGGGCCTGGATCAGACAGAAGAGAGGATTTTATTGGGGGTCGGGGGAAAGATGAGATTAGTTGGGGGTGGGGTGGATGGAACAAAACGGGAGGATGGAGCAGCTGGGGATCCATTGGGGAGCTCAGAGGTGATTCTCTGTTTCTCTTCCACAGAGGGAAACTACTTCTCCTACACGGCTAAATCGTGCCTGGAGCCCAAGAACTGTGAGTCCGGTCCCTTCTCGCTGACCTACGCGCAGAATGTCACCATGCGGGCGAACATCGCCTGCTGTGACACCGACGGCTGCAACGCCGGGGCCATCCCAGGTGTGTGTCTGCTGCAAACCTAGAGCTCTGCTCCGGCCACACCTGCCTGGAGAGAACCCAGGAGTCCTGGCTCCCAGCCTCACCCCCCACCTCTAACCCATAGACCCCACTTCCCTCCCACAGCTGGTGACAGAACCCAGGAGTCCTGGCTCCCAGCTCCCCTGCTCTAATCACTAGACCCCACTCCCTTCCCCGAGCTGGGATCGAGCCCAGCGTGTGGTGACTCCCCACCCCTGGCTGACTGTGTGTGTCTGACTGTTCTCAGTGCCAACTGTGAGCTCCGTCCCCAATGGCCGGCAGTGCCAGATGGTTTTCATAGTGGATCGTTTTGACAAGCAGCCGGTGGGGATGTTGGCCTGCACCGGCGCCGAGGACCATTGTGTTGAGGAATCTGGGATATTAACACTGGGTAAGTCCTCCAGATGGGGGCGGGGTCTGAACACAGAGTACGAGGTGGAGCCCAGGTGTCCTGGCTCAGTCCCAGCCCCCCTTGCTCTGACCCACTAGACTCCACTCCCCTGGCAGAGTTGCAGAGAGAACCCTGGAGTCCTACTTGCCGAGATGCCAAAGGAGCACCCAAGGAGGATAAGGCCACTGCGGAGAAACTAAATGAATTCTGTGCATCGGTCTTCACGGCTGAGGCTGGGAGGGAGATTCCCAAACCTGAGCCATTCTGTTTTCATAACAAATCTGAGGAACTGTCCCAGATTGAGGAGTCATTACAGGAGTCTTTGCAAGAAATTGATAAATTAAACAGTAATAAGTCACCAGGACCAGATGGGATTCGCCCAAGAGTTCGGAAGGAACTCAAATGTCAAATTACAGAACTACTAACTGTGGTTTGTAACCTACCATTTAAATCAGCTTCTGTCCCAAATGGCTGGAGGATGGCTAATGACATGCCAATTTCTAAAAAGGGCTCCAGAGGTGATCCCATGAACAACAGGCCAATAAGTCTGACTTCAGTATTGGGCAAACTCATTGAAACTATAGGAAAGAAGAGAACTATCAGTCACATAGATTAACATAATTTGTTGGGGAAGGGTCAACATGGTTTCGGTAAAGGAAAATCACGCCTCACCAATCTACTAGAATTCTCTGAGGGGGTCAACAAGCGTGTGGACAAGGGGGATCCCATGAATATAATGTACTTAGATTTAGAAAGCGTCCCTCACCAAAGGCTCTTAAGCAAAGTGAACTGTCATGGGATAAAATCCTCTTATGGCTCAGTAACTGGTTAAAAGATAGGGAAAAAAGGGTAGGAAAAATGGTCAGTGTTCAGAACGGAGAGAGGTAAATAGTGGGAGTCCCCCAGGGATCTGCACTGGGCCCAGTCCTATTCACCATATTCCGAAATGTTCTGGAAAAAGGGGTAAATAGTGAGGTGGCAAAATTTGCAGAAGATACAAACCTACTCAAGATAGTTAAGTCCAAAGGAGACTGCGAAGAGGTACTAAAGGATCTCTCAGAACTGGGTGACTGGGCAACAAAACGGCAGATGAAATTCAATGTTGATAAATGCAAAGTAATGCACATGGGCAAACGTAATCCCAACTAGACATACACAATGATGGGTCAAATTTACCACTCAAGAAAGATCTTGGAGTCATAGTGGAGAGTTCTCTGAAATCATCCACTCCATGTGCAGCGGCCGTGAAGAAAGCGAACAGAATGCTGGGAATCATTAAGAAAGGGACAGAGAATAAGACAGACAATAGCATGTTGCCTCTATATAAATCCATGGGACGCCCACAGCTTGAACACTGCGTACGGATGTGGTCGCCCCTTCTCAAAAAAGAGATATTGGAATTGGAAAAGCTTCAGAAAAGCCCAACCAAAATGATGAGGGGGATGGAAGTGCTGCCATATGAGGAGAGATTAATAAGAGTGGGACTTTTCACCTTGGAAAAGAGACGGCTAAGGGGGCATATGATCGAGGTCTTGAGAAGATTGAAGGGTGTGGAGGAAGGAAATAAGGAAGAGTTATTTACTCCTCCTAACATAAGAACGGGGGGTCACCACAGGCAGCAGGATTAAAACAAACAAAAGGCAGTACTGCTTCACACAATGCACAGTCAACCTGTGGAACTCCTTGCCAGAGGATGTTTTGAAGGCCAAGACTATAACAGGGTTCAAACAGGAACGAGAGAAGTTCCTGGAGGACAGGTCCATCTGTGGCTATTAGCCAGGGTGGGCAGGGATGGTGGCCCTAGCCTCTGTTTGCCAGGAGCTGGGAATGGGCGACAGGGGATGGATCACCGGAAGGTTCCCTGTTCTGTTCATTCCCTCTGGGGCACCTGGCATTGGCCAGAGGATACTGGGCTAGATGGACCTTTGGTGTAGCCCAGGAGGACCGTTCCTCTGTTATGTTCTCACTTTGTTCCAGCCCCCTGCTCTGCGCACGAGACCCCACTCTGCCTGCAGAGCCGGGTGCAGTCCTGGTGGGAGGGGAGTGTGTGAGAAACCACATGGGGGTCAGGGGAGGGGATGTGGGAGCCCCTGATGACGTCTCTCTCCCCCCGTCCAGGTAACATCACCGTGAAGAAGGCTGTGGCTGGATGTGCCTCCCCTGGCGCTTGCATGAAGAGAGAGGGGGAGAGGAAATACGCCCAGGGCGTGGTGAAGATGCTGAGCCGGGCCGAGTGCTACCCAGCTCCCAGGGCCGGTGGAGGCATCGGGCAGCCCTGAGCCCCAGTCTGGCGTCCTGCCCTTCTGCTGTGTGCCGGGCTGAAGTGCACCTCCCTTCAGCAGCCACCGGCTGCTGCTTCTCTTTGGGGGGATTGCGGGTTTCTTTTGTGCATTGGCTGAATCAAGCGAGTTGTGGGGAAAGCACCCCCCTAGCTCCTTGTCCCCTGACCGCCCCGTACCGGGCCCCCCCCGCCCCTATCTGTGCACAAGTGATGCTGGCAGGAAGAGAACCCGGGAGTCCTGACTCCCAGTAATCCCCCCAGTAACCCACCAGAGCCCACTCCCTTCTGAAAGCCAGGGATAGAGCCCAGGAGTCCTGGCTCCCAAGCCCCCTGCTCTAACCACTGGACCCCTCTCCCCTTGCAGGGCCAGGGAATGGAACCCAGGAGTCCTGCCTGGACCCCCTCCCGGAAGGCAAGGCCCATGGCTGGGGGAAAGGCACCGGCGGGCTAAGCTCCCCTGGGGAAGGAGGGCTGTGGGAAGGAGAGGCCGTGGCTCACCCAGCTGTCCAGGCGGGCGGGAACGCCCTGGAGGGGAGCAATGTCCTTCTAGGTTGATTTTGCAGGGCTCAGTTCGTCCCGCTCTCTGGGGCGGCTCCACTGGGAGTGACGGGCTCAGGGAGGGTGTCAGGAAACAGGGCAGATCCCCCCAGCCGGTGGTGCTCTGTGAGCAGATTTCACCCAGTGTGAACTCCTGGATCGCTGCCCCCGTCTGACCCCGGAGTCACAGCCAGTCCCCTCAGATACTCTCAGACAAGCCGGACTTTGGGAGGAAACCTCACGTACACCCCAAACCAGCCCACCAAGGTTGTCCCCTGCCCCAGGAGACTGGTCACTTACCCCAGAGCCACGGGACCCCAGATCCTACACCAAAGGCAATGCTGGCAGCCAGGTCTGTAGGAAACTCGCTAAAGGTTCATGAGCTAAGGAAAGGGAATGAGGGTCACGAGGGGTTAAAGCCGGTAAAATTCATACCCAGGTGAGTCGCAGTCTGTAATTCCAAACGGTGGCGGTGATGGAAGAAACTGCCATTTTCCCAAGTCTTTTCAGGTGCCCCCAGACGGTCTCCAGGGCTCCCCGCTTTGCATCCGGTTCCGGTCCCTGTAAGAGTCCAGCCGGCCCAGTGAGGCAGGATCCTTCCCTGAATCCATCCTTACAGCTTCTTCTCCCAGAGAACAAGCTGGCAGGGCCCCCACCCACGTGGGCTTTGCCTTCGATGGGGGGAGGGAGGAACGCGGCGGTCAGCACACACGATGGCCCCTGCCTTTGGGGTCAGCACTTTTCTGGTGCTAAAGTTCCTCCTTAGCATCCCTCCGGCATCTCTGCTGGGTCAGTGAGTCCCAGGGCTGTGCTCAGGGTGAATGGTTGTTACTCCGTTAAAAGAGCAGACGGGGAAGGGAAAACCATACCACGGCCCATTGGTTTTCATTAAATCGAAACTCCAAACACACTCTTCTACCTTCGCCATCCCTTTGATCTAGGCCAGGAGCTCTCGACCTTTCCAGACAGCTGTACCCCTTGCGGGAGTCTGATGTGTCTTGGGTACCCCCAGTTTCCCGTCACTTAAAAACGACTTGCTCACAAAACCAGCCATAAAAATGCACAAGGTCACGGCCATGCTGCTGCTGACAAGCTGCTTCCTTTCTCATTTCCGCCATTATAAAATAACTGGGCGGGAACGCAGGACAAATCCTGCACTGGCATTTCAGTGTAGAGTATATAGAGCAATATGAACAAGGGGTCGACAGTTTAGCTCTTACTGACTTCACTCGTGCCTTAAAGTGGCTGATTGTAAAACGAGGCAAATATCTAGATGAGCTGATGTGCCCCCGAAAGACCTGTGCGTACCCCTGGGGTACACGGACCCCTGGCTGAGAACCGCTGATCTCCACTAATGCACAAGGGAATTGGCCTCAGTACACATTGGCATCACCTGATCAGCCAGTGTCACATGCAGGGCTGTGAAATCTCCCATCTCCGGGCGCACCAGGATGTCATGGGGCAGCCCCAACCGATCCCCCAGGGGGCAGGTATTTGCCAACCTGCCTGAGAAAACCACAGCCAGATGCTTCCTCGCTGTCCTGCTCACTGCAGCAAACACCTGGGCACCATGTGGGTGGCTCTGCCCCTCTGCCTGCTGTCCGCTCTCCTGGCCACAGGTGAGTCCCGTCCGTCCACAGGCACAGGGAGCCGGGTGGTGGGGGCGGGATTTCACCTGGGGAACGTGCCGCTGTGGATGGCGGATTCTGGGGTCAGGATGGAATTTGTGGGTAAAACCAGCGAGAGGAAAACCCGGGGCCACGTCCCCCGACTGAATTGGGGAGAGCAGGGATTGGAGCTTGGGACTCCCACAGCCCACGCTAGGGGCCTGGCCAGTGGGTCTGAGTCCGTCTGTCCTTCCTTCTTCTCGTTCCTCCTCCAGCTCTCGCCCGAGCTTGGGGTCATCCCGATGAGGAGCACCACCCCCATCCACATGTAATCCTGCTTGGAAATGTTCCCCTGCCCGTCAGTGCTGAGATTCCTGCCAGGACTCCTGGGTTCATTCCCCGGGCTTGAAAGGGGAATGGGGGTGCAACAGGTGGGAGCTGGGAGCCAGGAAACCTTTGCTTTGAACTGACTTAGCCTGTGAAGGGAGGCATCGCTTGCCTTTGACCTTTGATTTCTTTGTACCTGTCTTGGGGCGTACGCACCCCATGGTGTTCCAGAGACTGAAGGTTTAATGCGTGCCCTGCTAACCACAGCTGGGAGGAATAAAGGGGCTGGAAAGCCGTGGGGCAGAGCAGCTGCCAGAGAGGAGGGAGCGACTGGCTGCAAGCCCCCAAAGGTGCAGGGACGCAGAGCCCCGGGGGGAGGTAGGGAGGTGCTCCGGGCTCTGGCAGGGTGGGAGCTCCTCTGAGCCCGTTTATTTCGTTGGAGGGCCCTGAGCCGGCAGTCAGAGGATTGGGCAGGCCTGGGATCCCCCCTGCCCCGGTTGGGCTACGTGAACCTTGGGGCTGTGCCATATTTGGCCAGAGGGAGGCGCCATCACACCCCTCACACAGACCGTTTCTGCCTTTTCTGGCTTGTAATCACTTAGCTCCTGCCCTTCCCTGGTTCTCAGTGTTCGATCTAAAGCAGGGTGTGTCTGGGACCTTCCCTTGGGCCGACAGGATCGGGGCGTCTCCTTTCAAGGAATCAGCAGTGGACTTTCTAGGAGCTTGTGTTGGCCCGGAGGGTGCTGGGAGTTCTGGGCAGGGGGGTTTGCTGGGCTGGGGGGTTTGCTGGGGTCGCTCTGCAGTGTTATTCTCGGGGGGTGGGGGAGGGGTCTGGCTGCAATATAACGGGGAGCGATTTGCAGGCTGGAGCAGGGGTGGGCAAACTTTTTGGCCCGAGGGCCACAATTGGGTATGGAAATTGTATGGCCGGCAATGACTGCTCAGGAAATTGGGGGTGAGGGGCTGAGGGCTCTGGCTAGGGATGAGGGGTTGGGGGTGCAGGAGGGTGCTCCGGGCTGGGACCCAGAGGTTCAGATGGAGGGAGGGGGATCAGGGCTGGGGCAGGGGGCTGGGGTGCAGGAGGGGTTCAGGGGTGCAGGCTCCGGGCGGCGCTTACCTCAAGCAGCTCCCCGAAGCAGCGGCATGTCCCCGCTCTGGCTCCTACGCCGAGGCTCTGGGCGCCACGTCGTCCGCAGGCGCCGTCCCTGCATGGGCCACAGTTCCCAGCCAGTGGGCGCTGCGGGGGTCCCCACGCATAGGAGCCGGAGGGGGGACCTGCTGCTGCTTCTGGGAGCCGTGTAGAGCGGGACAAGCCCCCCACCCCACTCCTTGGCTGGAGCACCAGAGCGGGCTAAGCCCCGGACCCCACTCCTCAGTGGGAGCTCGAGGGCCGGATTAAACCATCTGGAGGGCCGGATCCGGCCCCCGGGTCATAGTTTGCCCACCCCTGGGATGGAGAACTGAGGGGCCCTGGCAGGTCATGGGTCCAGGCTGTAGGCTGGGGAATGTCCCAGGGACGCCCTTTGCACAGGAGGATCAAAAGGAGAAAGAACAAAGGAGACCCCTTCCCCCTCCCCGCCTCTTTGGTCTCTGGGAGCTGAGGCTGGGATATTGGATTCAGCTCCAGCCAAGCTTAATCCAATGTCCCAGCTCCCGGAGACCGAGACCGGGGGGGTGTGTGCCCGGACACCTGGGTTCAGTGCAGATGCGGGCAGCGGTGTGGCAACTTGTCCAAACACACACACAAGCTCTGGGGAATTTCAGTTTAGGACCCAGCTTTATTCAGTGCCTTTACTTCTGGAAATAGATAGCGTTAAATCAGGGAGTGCTGGGTGTCAGGGCTCCTGGGTTCTATCCCTGGCTCTCCGAAGGGAGTGGTGTGTCGTGGTTAGAGCGGGGTGGCTGGGAGCCAGGACTCCTGGGTTCTATTCCAGCTATGGAAGAGGAGTTGGGGCTGATGGGGTAGAGCAGTGGGGGCTGGGAGGCCAGGCTGTCCCCACGCTGTCCCCAGTTCTGTCCCCACGCTGGACTTTCAGGGGCTGCTGTGGAATACAATAAGACTCAGCGCTGTTCCACAGGACGTCACAGTCTGTCCAGAGACACACGCGCCCCCTCCTCCCACTCTGGCTGTAATGGGCTTTGCCTGGGGCCCTGACTCCCTGGATCTTTGCAAAAGCAGTTCAGCTTCATTATCCTTTGGGCTCAGATGGGGAAACTGAGGCGTGGGTGGGCGTGGGGAGAGGAGAGAGACCCACGGACTATGAGGGCATCATTCAGCTGTGGGGTGGCTCCCCCTGGCGGAGGGGGGGCAACACAGAGGGGGCGTTAGGAGAGGAATTTCACTGCCAGGAGCCCAGCCAGACTGGGCAAGATGCTGCCCAGGGCGACGGGGCCCAGCATCCGCTGAGCACTGCTGGGCGTGTGTCACGGAGTGTGGGGGAGTCCAGGCCCTGCACCCCTCTTCCTGGGATCCACTGAGACAGTAAAACAGAAGGTTTATTGGACAACAGGAACACAGTCCACAACAGAGCTTGTGGGTACACCCAGGACGCCTCAATCACGTCCTTCTGGGGGAGCAGGGAGCTTAGACCCCAGCCCTGGGGTTCCCTGTGTTCCTCTCCCCAGCCCCAAACTGAAACTAAACCCCCCCAGCAGGCTCCCTCCTGCAGTCTCCGTCCACATTCCCGGGCAGAGGTGTCACATCCCCCTCCCCGTCCTGGCTCAGGTGACAGGCTCTCAGGTCTCCCCTCCCCAGGGCACATTCCCAGGTCAACACTCCCCCCTCCCTGCTGCGTCCCATCCTCACATCTCTCCCCCCTTCTAGACTGAACTGAGCGGGGTCACTGAGACCAGTGACCTGGGGAAGTTCGGGGCCCCCTCTCCGGGACAGCGCATCCGCTATCAGGTTGGCCCTTCCCTTCACGTGGACCACGTCCATGTCGTAATCCTGCAGGAGCAGGCTCCACCTCAGGAGCTTGGCGTTGGCTCCTTTCATCTGGTGCAGCCAGGTCAGGGAAGAGGGGTCAGTGTAGACGGTGAAGTGTCGCCCGAAGAGATAGGGCTCTAGTTTCTTGAGGGCCCACACCATGGCCAGGCACTCCTTCTCGATGGCCGCGTAGTGTTGCTCCCGGGGTAGCAACTTCTTGCTCAGGTACACGATGGGGTGTCTCTCCCCCTTTCCATCCTCCTGCATTAACACCGCCCCCAGTCCCGTGTCGGAGGCGTCGGTGAACACCACAAAGGGCTTGTCAAAGTCTGGGTTTGCCAGAACTGGGCCACTGACCAGAGCCTCCTTCAGCGCCCGGAAAGCCTCCTGGCACTTTCTTGTCTGGCTTCCCCTTCTTGCATAGCTCAGTGATGGGGGTGGCTATGGCGCTAAAGTGGGGCACAAATCTTCGGTAGTATCCTGCCATCCCAATAAAGGCTTGGACCTGCTTTTTGGTGTGGGGAGCAGGCCAGTCTCTGATCACCTCCACCTTGGCTGGTTCCGGCTTTAGGCGGCCGCTCCCCACCCGATGGCCCAGGTAAGATACTTCCGCCATCCCCACCTTGCACTTCTCCGCTTTTACAGTCAGCCCAGCCCCCTGGAGTCGGTCCAGCACTTGTCTAACCTGGGACACATGGTCCTCCCAGGTCTGGCTAAAGACACAGATGTCATCAATATACGCCACGGCAAAACTCTCCATCCCCCTCAGGAGCTGGTCCACGAGGTGCTGGAAGGTGGCCGGCGCTCCCTTGAGGCCGAAAGGCAGGGTCAGGAACTCATAGAGCCCCAGAGGGGCGATAAAGGCCGATTTCAGCCGGGCATCTGCATCCAGCGGCACTTGCCAGTAGCCCTTTGTAAGGTCCATGGTGGTAAGGTACCGAGCTCCTCCCAGCTTGTCTAGGAGCTCGTCCGGCCTGGGCATGGGGTAGGCATCAGATACAGTGATGGCATTGAGCTTCCGATAGTCCACACAGAACCGGACCGACCCGTCCTTTTTGGGGACCAGCACCACCGGCGAAGCCCAAGGGCTGGCAGATGGCTGGATCACCCCCAAAGCCAGCATGTCCCGGACCTCTCTTTCCAGGTCCTGAACAGTTTTCCCTGTGACTCGGAAGGGGGAGCATCTTATCGGTGGGTGCGACCCGGTCTGCACCCGGTGGACAGTCAGATTAGTGCGTCCAGGCTGGTTGGAAAACAGCTGTCGGGACGGATGCAGCACCCCCCTGACCTCAGCTTGCTGGGCAGGGCTTTGCTGATCCGAGAGGGGAATTGTTTCCAGGGGGAAACCAGCTCTGGTCTCAGGGAATAGATCTACTAAAGGGTCATCTCCCTGCTCTTCCCACTGTCCACACACGGCCAACACCACATTCCCCCTGGCATAATATGGCTTCATCATATTCACATGGTACACCCGGCGGTGGTGCGCCCGGTTCGACAGCTCCACCACATAGTTTACCTCATTGAGCTGCTTGACGACCTTGAAAGGGCCCTCCCAGGCGGCCTGTAGTTTGTTCTTTCTCACGGGGATGAGAACCATCACCTGATCCCCGGTGGCGTAGGCCCGGGCCCGCGCCGTGCGGTCATACCAGACCTTCTGCTTCTTCTGGGCTCTGGCCAGATTCTCCCTGGCCAGGCCCATGAGTTCAGCCAGTCTCTCTCGGAAGATCAGGACATACTCCACCACTGACTCTCCATCGGGACTGGCCTTCCCCTCCCACTCGTCTCTCATCAGGTCCAGGGGGCCCCTCACCCTCCTGCCATATAACAGTTCGAAAGGCGAAAATCCAGTAGACTCCTGGGGCACCTCCCTGTACGCGAACAGCAGGTGAGGTAAGTACTTGTCCCAATCCTGCGGGTGCTGGTTCATAAAGGTTTTCAGCATCATCTTTAGCGTCCCGTTGAACCTCTCCACCAGCCCATTGGACTGGGGGTGATAAGCTGAGGCCCAGTTGTGCTGGACCCCACATTTCTCCCACAAGCACCGGAGCAGGGCCGACATGAAGTTGGAGCCTTGGTCTGTCAAGACTTCCTTGGGGAACCCCACTCGGCTGAAAATGGTCAGGAGCGCATCGGCCACGGTGTCTGCTTCAATGGAAGCTAAGGGCACTGCCTCGGGGTAGCGGGTGGCAAAATCTACCACCACCAGAATGTATTTCTTCCCCGACCGGGTCGTCTTGCTGAGAGGCCCCACGATGTCCATGGCCACCTTCTGGAAAGGCTCCTCTATGATGGGCAAAGGTCTCAAAGCCGCTTTCCCCTTGTCCCGGGCCTTCCCCACCCTCTGACAGGGGTCACAGGATCGGCAATACTGCCGGACTGTGGTAAAGACCCGGGCCAGTAAAAGTTCTGTAGCAACCTCTGCCGGGTGCGCCGGATTCCCTGATGCCCTGCGAGGGGGATGTCATGGGCCAGGTACAGTAGCTTGCGGCGATACTTCTGGGGGACCACCAGCTGCCTCCTGGTCCCACAGGACTCTACTTCCCTTGTGGGAGCCCATTCTCGGTACAGGAACCCCTTCTCCCACAGGAACCTCTCCTGGCAGCCTCTCCTCATGGTCCGTCCCACCCTGAGGTCGGCCAGGTCCCTGAGCTTCCGCAAGGAGGGATCTTTCCTCAACTCGGCCTGGAACCCAGCGGCTGGGGAAGGGATGGGGCCCGGTTCCCCCTCAGTGGCCAGGTCTGAGGCCTCAGCCTCTCTGAGCCGTGCCCCTCGGCGCTCCCTCCCCACCAGGGAAGAGTCCTGCGCCTCCGGTGCGGTACCCTCCCCGAGGACAGGGTGCAGTGCCCCTCGCCGGCTCTGGCTACGGGTCACAACCAGGGCGGTCTGGGGCTTGCTTGGCCAGTCCTCTAGGTCTCCCCCCATCGAAACTTCAGTGGGCAAATGGTGGTGTACCCCCACATCCTTGGGGCCCTCCTTGACCCCCCATTTCAGGTGTACCCTTGCCACGGGCACCTTAAATGGGGTCCCGCCCACCCCTGTCAGGGTCAGGTAGGTGTTGGGCACCACCTGATCTGGGGCCACCACCTCAGGCCGGGCCAGCGTCACCTCCGCGCCCGTATCCCAGTATCCATTGACCTTCCTCCCATCCACCTCCAGGGGAACAAGGCACTCTCTCCAGAGGGACAGCCCCGCGCCCACCCTGTAAACTGAGCACCCTGAGTCCAGAGCCTCCAGCCCTCTGGCGGAGCTGGCCTGGGGTACTCTTCCCTCCGGAGCAGGTGGTAAGCTGGCAGCCCCCTTTCCTGGGTCGTCTGCCCCTCGTCCAGCTGGGTCCCTACCCAGTTAACCCTGGGTAGGTTGGGTCTGCTCAGTCTGTCCCTGAGCCTGGGGCACTGGGTCCGTACGTGGCCTCTCTGGCCACAGTGATAGCAGCTCAGGTCACGTTGGTCCCCTCGAGCAGGTCGGAGGGGCCCGACGCCAGGCGTCCCCCTTGGGAGGGGGTTTTCCCTATTTCCCCGCTGGGAGGCCCCCTGGTGACTCTCTCTCTGCATCGGGGGGGGCCTGTTCTTTTGGGACTCCTCCCGGCTACCCCCTGACCGACTGTTCACAAACTCGTCGGCCAGCTGCCCTGCGTGCTGGGGGTTCTCCAGCTTTTTGTCCACCAGCCACAGCCTCAGGTCGGAAGGGCACTGTTCATACAGTTGCTCCAGTACGATTAGGTCAAGCAGGTCCTCTTTAGCTCGGGCCCCAGCTGTCCACTTGCGGGCATATCCCTGCATCCGGTTGACCAGTTGTAGGTAGGTGACCTCAGGCATTTTGCGCTGACTCCGGAACCTTCTCCGGTACATCTCAGGGGTCAGCCCAAACTCACGGAGCAGGGCCTGTTTGAACAGTTCATAGTCCCCTGCCTCCGGCCCTGTCATCCGGCTGTACACCTCCACGGCTTTGGGGTCCAGTAAGGCGGTGAGGAACTGGAGCCTGTCTGCAGGGTCAACCCTGTGCAGCTCACAGGCATTCTCAAAGGCCGTCAGGAAGCTATCTATGTCCTCCCCCTCCTTACGCTGGGCCAGGAAGCACTTATCAAAGTTCCTTGCAGTCTTGGGTCCCCCCTCACTCACCGCAGCCGGGGCCCCACTGCTCCTCAGCCTGGCCAGCTCCAGTTCATGCTGTCTTTGTTTCTCCTTCTCCTGACGTTCCCTCTCCTTCTCCTCCTGCTCATGTTGACGTTGTTTCTCCTTCTCCTCCTGCTCATGTTGACGTTGTTTCTCCTCATGTTGACGTTGTTTTTCATGATCCTCCAGCTCCCTCATTTTCATCTCCCTCTCCCATTCCAGCCGCCTCAGCTCCAGGGATGGGGAGCTCCGCCGGGAGGATCCCCTGCTGGCTGCTGGGGTCAGGGTGCCCTCGGTATTCGCTGGGCTTCCCCCAACCCCTCCCCCAGACATAGGTAGGAAGGGTCTCGGGATGTCCTCGGCAGCAGTCTGACCCCTCCCAGCCCCAGGGCCCACGCTGCGTCTGCCGGGCGGCTTCCCTCAGGGACAGGGATCGGGTCATCCAAGCGATCCCTCTCCTCCAACTGGGCAATCAGCTGTTCCTTGGTGGACCTCCCGATGCGCAGCCCCCTCTGCCTGCACAGCTCCACCAGGTCGCTCTTAAGGCGTTTAGCGTACATCTCCCTGCTGGCCACTCGCAGGCCGGGCAGCTTTCCACGGTTTCCAGGAAAAGCCCTTAGTGTGCCAGTCCTTCTTGAGGTCACCACCTCTTTGCTAGGGTCGAGCTGCAGACTCCTCCGCCCCTGGGACCGCTCGCTGCAATCCCCCGGGGGACCCTGTTACTGCAAAAGTCCTTCTCTCTGGTCACACATTCCCAGGGGTTAACCGCCCCCTGAAACCGTCTCTCTCTGAATCTTCAGCACACCTGGTCCCTGTCAATTCCCCTTCGTTTTACTGTTCCCCAGTCACTTACTGCAGGAAGCGCCATTCACGGGGTGCAGTAGATCCCACCGCTGCCACCAGTTGTCACGGAGTGTGGGGGAGTCCAGGCCCTGCACCCCTCTTCCTGGGATCCACTGAGACTCTCAGCCAGCCAGTAAAACAGAAGGTTTATTGGACCACAGGAACACGGTCCACAACAGAGCTTGTGGGTATAACCAGGACCCCTCAATCACGTCCTTCTGGGGGAGCAGGGAGCTTAGACCCCAGCCCTGGGGTTCCCTGTGTTCCTCCACCCAGCCCCAAACTGAAACTAAACCCCCCCAGCAGGCTCCCTCCTGCAGCCTCCATCCACATTCCTGGGCAGAGGTGTTACCTCCCCCTCCCCCTCCTGGCTCAGGTGACAGGCTCTCAGGTCTCCCCTCCCCAGGGCACATTCCCAGGTCAACACTCCCCCCTCCCTGCTGAGTCACATCCTCACACCAGGCAAAGCCCATTACAGCCAGAGTGGGAGGAGGGGGCGCGTGTGTCTCTGGACAGACTGTGACGTCCTGTGGAACAGCGCTGGGCCTTATTGTATTCCACAGCAGCCCCTGAAAGTCCAGCGTGGGGACAGAACCCAGGAGCCTGGGCTCCCAGCCCCCACTGCTCTACCCCATCAGCCCCCACTCCACTCCCAGAGCTGGGATAGAACCCAGGAGTCCTGGCTCCCAGCCACCCCGCTCTAACCACGACACACCACTCCCTTCGGAGAGCCAGGGATAGAACCCAGGAGCCCTGACACCCAGCACTCCCTGATTTAACGCTATCTATTTCCAGAAGTAAAGGCACTGAATAAAGCTGGGTCCTAAACTGAAATTCCCCAGAGCTCGTGTGTGTGTTTGGACAAGTTGCCACACCGCTGCCCGCATCTGCACTGAACCCAGGTGTCCGGGCACACACCCCCCCGGTCTCGGTCTCCGGGAGCTGGGACATTGGATTAAGCTTGGCTGGAGCTGAATCCAATATCCCAGCCTCAGCTCCCAGAGACCAAAGAGGCGGGGAGGGGGAAGGGGTCTCCTTTGTTCTTTCTCCTTTTGATCCTCCTGTGCAAAGGGCGTCCCTGGGACATTCCCCAGCCTACAGCCTGGACCCATGACCTGCCAGGGCCCCTCAGTTCTCCATCCCAGGGGTGGGCAAACTATGACCCGGGGGCCGGATCCGGCCCTCCAGATGGTTTAATCCGGCCCTCGAGCTCCCACTGAGGAGTGGGGTCCGGGGCTTAGCCCGCTCTGGTGCTCCAGCCAAGGAGTGGGGTGGGGGGCTTGTCCCGCTCTACACGGCTCCCAGAAGCAGCAGCAGGTCCCCCCTCCGGCTCCTATGCGTGGGGACCCCCGCAGCGCCCACTGGCTGGGAACTGTGGCCCATGAGAGCTGCAGGGACGGCGCCTGCGGACGGCGTGGCGCCCAGAGCCTCGGCGTAGGAGCCAGAGCGGGGACATGCCGCTGCTTCGGGGAGCTGCTTGAGGTAAGCGCCGCCCGGAGCCTGCACCCCTGAACCCCTCCTGCACCCCAGCCCCCTGCCCCAGCCCTGATCCCCCTCCCTCCATCTGAACCCCTGGGTCCCAGCCCGGAGCACCCTCCTGCACCCCCAACCCCTCATCCCTAGCCAGAGCCCTCAGCCCCTCACCCCCAATTTCCTGAGCAGTCATTGCCGGCCATACAATTTCCATACCCAATTGTGGCCCTCGGGCCAAAAAGTTTGCCCACCCCTGCTCCAGCCTGCAAATCGCTCCCCGTTATATTGCAGCCAGACCCCTCCCCCACCCCCCGAGAATAACACTGCAGAGTGACCCCAGCAAACCCCCCAGCCCAGCAAACCCCCCTGCCCAGAACTCCCAGCGCCCTCCGGGCCAACACAAGCTCCTAGAAAGTCCACTGCTGATTCCTTGAAAGGAGACGCCCCGATCCTGTCGGCCCAAGGGAAGGTCCCAGACACACCCTGCTTTAGATCGAACACTGAGAACCAGGGAAGGGCAGGAGCTAAGTGATTACAAGCCAGAAAAGGCAGAAACGGTCTGTGTGAGGGGTGTGATGGCGCCTCCCTCTGGCCAAATGTGGCACAGCCCCAAGGTTCACGTAGCCCAACCGGGGCAGGGGGGATCCCAGGCCTGCCCAATCCTCTGACTGCCGGCTCAGGGCCCTCCAACGAAATAAACGGGCTCAGAGGAGCTCCCACCCTGCCAGAGCCCGGAGCACCTCCCTACCTCCCCCCGGGGCTCTGCGTCCCTGCACCTTTGGGGGCTTGCAGCCAGCCGCTCCCTCCTCTCTGGCAGCTGCTCTGCCCCACGGCTTTCCAGCCCCTTTATTCCTCCCAGCTGTGGTTAGCAGGGCACGCATTAAACCTTCAGTCTCTGGAACACCATGGGGTGCGTACGCCCCAAGACAGGTACAAAGAAATCAAAGGTCAAAGGCAAGCGATGCCTCCCTTCACAGGCTAAGTCAGTTCAAAGCAAAGGTTTCCTGGCTCCCAGCTCCCACCTGTTGCACCCCCATTCCCCTTTCAAGCCCGGGGAATGAACCCAGGAGTCCTGGCAGGAATCTCAGCGCTGATGGGCAGGGGAACATTTCCAAGCAGGATTATATGTGGACGGCGGTGGTGGTCCTCATCGGGATGACCCCAAGCCCGGGCGAGAGCTGGAGGAAGAACGAGAAGAAGGAAGGACAGACGAGCCCCTAGCGTGGGCTGTGGGAGTCCCAGGCTCCAATCCCTGCTCTCCCCGAGTCAGCCGGGGGACGTGACTCCGGGTTTTCCTCTCGCTGGTTTTACCCACAAATTCCATCCTGACCCCAGAATCCGCCATCCACAGCGGCACGTTCCCCAGGTGAATTCCAGCTCCCTGTGCCTGGGGACGGACGGGACTCACCTGTGGCTAGGAGAGCGGCCAGCAGGCAGAGGGGCAGAGCCACCCACATGGTGCCGGGAGTTTGCTGCAGTGAGCAGAACAGCGAGGAAGCATCTGGCTGTGATTATGTCAGGCAGGTTGGCAAATACCTGCTCCCTGGGGGATCGGCTGGGGCTGCCCCAAAACATCCTGGTGGGCCCAGAGATGGGAGATTTCACAGCCCTGCATGGGACACTGGCTGATCAGGGGATGCCAATGTGTACTGAGGCCAATTCCCTTGTGCATTAGTGCAGATCAGTGGTTCTCAGCCAGGGGTCCATGTACCCCAGGGGTACGAACAGGTCTTCCGCGGGTACATCAGCTCATCTGGATATTTGCCTCGTTTTACAACCGGCCACATTAAGGCACGAGTGAAGTCAGTAAGAGCTAAACTGTCGACCCCTTGTTCACATTGCTCTATGTACTCTACACTGAAATGCCAGTGCAGGATTTGTCCTGCGTTCCCGCCCAGTTATTTTATAAAGGCGGAAATGAGAAAGGAAGCAGCTTGTCAGCAGCAGCATGGCCGTGACATTGTGCATTTTTATGGCTGGTTTTGTGAGCAAGTCGTTTTTCAGTGAGGGGAAACTTGGGGTACCCAAGACACATCAGACTCCCGCAAGGGGTACAGCTGTCTGGAAAGGTCGAGAGCCGCTGGCCTAGATCAAAGGCATGGCGAATGTAGAACAGTGTGTTTGGAGTTTCGATTTCATGAAAACCAATGGGCCGTGGTATGGTTTTCCCTTCCCTGTCTGCTCTTTTAACGGAGTAACAACCATTCAGCCTGAGCACAGCCCTGGGACTCACTGACCCAGCAGAGACGCCGGAGGGACGCTAATGAGGAAATTTAGCACCAGAAAAGTGCTGACCCCAAAGGCAGGGGCCATCATGTGTGCTGACCGCCGCGTTCCTCCCTCCCCGCATCGAAGGCAAAGCCCACGTGGGTGGGGGCCCTCCCAGCTTGTTCTCTGGGAGAAGAAGCTGTAAGGATGGATTCAGTGAAGGATCCTGCCTCACTGGGCCGGCTGGACTCTTACAGGGACCGGAACCGGATGCAAAGCGGGGATACCTGGAGACTGTCTGGGGGCACCTGAAAAGACTTGGGAAAATGGCAGTTTCTTCCATCACCGCCACTGTTTGGAATTACAGACTGCGACTCACCTGGGTATGAATTTTACCGGCTTTAACCCCTCGTGACCCTCATTCCCTTTCCTTAGCTCACGAACCTTTAGCGAGTTTCCTACAGACCTGGCTGCCAGCGTTGCCTTTGGTGTAGGATCTGGGGTCCCGTGGCTCTGGGGTAAGTGACCAGTCTCCTGGGGCAGGGGACAACCTGGGTGGGCTGGTTTGGGGTGTACGTGAGGTTTCCTCCCAAAGTCCGGCTTGTCTGAGAGTATCTGAGGGGACTGGCTGTGACTCCGGGGTCAGACGGGGGCAGCGATCCAGGAGTTCACGCTGGGTGAAATCTGCTCACAGAGCACCACCGGCTGGGGGGATCTGCCCTGTTTCCTGACACCTTCCCTGAGCCCGTCACTCCCAGTGGAGCCACTCCAGAGAGCGGGACGAACTGAGCCCTGCAAAATCAACCTAGAAGGACATTGCTCCCCTCCAGGGCGTTCCCGCCCGCCTGGACAGCTGGGTGAGCCACGGCCTCTCCTTCCCACAGCCCTCCTTCCCCAGGGGAGCTCAGCCAGCCAATGCCTTTCCCCCGGCCACGGGCCTTGCCTTCCGGGAGGGGGTCCAGGCAGGACTCCTGGGTTCCATTCCCTGGCCCTGCAAGGGGAGAGGGGTCCAGTGGCTAAAGCAGGGGGCTTGGGAGCCAGGACTCCTGGGCTCTATCCCTGGCTTTCAGAAGGGAGTGGGCCCTGTTGGGTTACAGGGTGGGGTACTGGGAGTCAGGACTCCCAGGTTCTCTTCCTGCCAGCATCACTCGTGCACAGATAGGGGCGGGGGAGGCCCGGTAGGGGGCGGTCAGGGGACAAGGAGCTAGGGGGGTGCTTTCCCCACAACTCGCTTTATTCAGCCAATGCACAAAAGGGACCCGCAATCCCCCCCAAAGAGAACCACCAGCCGGAGGCTGCTGAAGGGAGGTTCACTGCAGCCCAGTGCGCAGCACAAGGGCAGGACGCTAGTCCGGGACTCAGGGCTCCCCGATGCCCCCGCCGGCCCTGGGAGCTGGGTAGCCCTTGGCCCGGATCAGCATCTTCACCACGCCCTGGGCGTATTTCTTCTCCCCCACTCTCTTCACGCAGGCGCCAGGGGAGGCACATCCAGCCGCAATCTTCGTCAGGGTGATGGCACCTGGACGGGGGAGAGAGACGTGATCGGGGGCTCCCACATCCCCTCCCCTGACCCCCATGTGGTTTCTCACACACTCCCCTCCCAGCAGGACTGCACCCGGCTCTGCAGGCAGAGTTCGGTCTCGTGCTCAGAGCAGGGGGCTGGAACTACGTGAGAACATAACTGAGGAACGGCCCCCCTGGGCCACACCAAAGGTCCATCTAGCCCAGTATCCTCTGGCCAATGCCAGGTGCCCCAGAGGGAATGAACAGAACAGGGAATCATCCAGTGATCCATCCCCTGTCGCCCATTCCCAGCTCCTGGCAAACAGAGGCTGGGGCCACCATCACTGCCCACCCTGGCTAATAGCCACAGATGGACCTGTCCTCCAGGAACTTCTCTCGTTCCTGTTTGAACCCTGTTATAGTCTTGGCCTTCAAAACATCCTCTGGCAAGGAGTTCCACAGGTTGACTGTGCATTGTGTGAAGCAGTACTTCCTTTGGTTTGTTTTAAACCTGCTGCCTGTGGTGACCCCTCGTTCTTATTTTAAGAGGAGTAAATAACACTTCCTTATTTCCTTCCTCCACACCCTTCAACCCTCTCTAGACCTCAATCATATCCCCTCTTAGCCATCTCTTGTCCAGGATGAAAAGTCCCACACTTATTAATCTCTCCTCATATGGCAGCCGTTCCATCCCCCTCATCATTTTGGTTGGGCTTTTCTGAAGATTTTCCAATTCCAATGGATCTTTTTTAAGACAGGGCGACCACATCCGCGCACAGTGTTCAAGATGTGGGCGTCCCATGGATTTATATTGAGGCAACACGATCTTTTCTGTCCTATTCTCTGTCCCTTTATGAATGATTCCCAGCATTCTGTTTGCTTTTTTACGGCCGCAGCACATGGAGTGGATGATTTCAGAGAACTCTCCACAGTGACTCCAAGATCTTTCTTGAGTGGTAAATTTGACCCATCATTGTGTATGTCTAGTTGGGATAACGTTTGCCCATGTGCATTACTTTCCATTTATCAACATTGAATTTCCTCTCCCGTTTTGTTGCCCAGTCACCCAGTTCTGAGAGACCCTTTAGTACCTCCTTGCAGTCTGCTTTGGACTTCACTATCTTGAGTAGGTTTGTATCTTCTGCAAAGTTTCCCACCTCACGATTTACCCCTTTTTCCAGAACATTTTGGAATATGGTGAATAGGACTGGGCCCAGTGCAGATCCCTGGGGGACTCCCACTATTTACGTCTCTCCCTTCTGAAAACTGACCATTTCTTCCTACCCTTTTTTCCCTATCTTTTAACCAGTTACTGAGCCATGAGAGGATTTTATCGCATGACAGCTCACTTTGTTTAAGAGCTTTTGGTGAGGCACGCTTTCTGAAAATCTAAGTACACTATATCCACGGGATGCCCCTTGTCCACACTCTTGTTGACCCCCTCAGAGAATTCTAGTACATTGGTGAGGCGTCATTTCCCTTTACCAAAACCATGTTGACCCTTCCCCAACAAATTATGTTCATCTATGTGTCTGACAGTTCTCTTCTTTCCTCTAGTTTCAATGAGTTTGCCCAGTACTGAAGTCAGACTTATTGGCCTGTAGTTGCCGGGATCACCTCTGGAGCCCTTTTTAGAAAATTGGTGTGTCATTAGCCATCCTCCAGCCAGTTGAGACAGAAGCTGATTTAAATGGTAGGTTACAAACCACAGTTAGTAGTTCTGTAATTTGACGTTTGAGTTCCTTCCGAACTCTTGGGCGAATCCCATCTGGTCCTGGTGACTTATCGCTGTTTAATTTATCAATTTGTTGCAAAAACTCCTGTAATAACTCCTCAATCTGGGACAGTTCCTCAGATTTGTCAACAAAACAGAATGGCTCAGGTTTGGGAATCTCCCTCCCAGCCTCAGCCGTGAAGACCGATGCACAGAATTCATTTACTTTCTCTGCAGTGGCCTTATCCTCCTTGGGTGCTCCTTTGGCATCTCAGCAAGTAGGACTCCAGGGTTCTCTCTGCAACTCTGCCAGGGGAGTGGAGTCTAGTGAGTCAGAGCAAGGGGGGCTGGGACTGAGCCAGGATACCTGGGCTCCACCTCGTACTCTGTGTTCAGACCCCGCCCCCATCTGGAGGACTTACCCCGTGTTAATATCCCAGATTCCCCAACAGTATGGACCTCGGCGCCGGTGCAGGCCAAGAGCTCCTTCTCCTTCTCCTGCCAGCCATCTGCCCCCATTTTGAAGAACGACAGGCACTGCCAGCCGTTGGGGACGGAGCTCACAGTTGGCACTGAGAACAGTCAGACACACACAGTCAGCCAGGGGTGGGGATTCACCACACGCTTGGCTCGATTCCACCTCGGGGAAGGGAGTGGGGTCTAGTGGTTAGAGAAGGGGGGCTGGGAGCCAGGACTCCTGGGTTATCTCCAGGCAGGTGTGGCCAGAGCACGGCTCTAGGTTTGCAGCAGACACACACCTGGGATGGCCCCGGCGTTGCAGCCGTCGGTGTCACAGCAGGCGATGTTCACCCGCACGGTGACATTGTTTGCGAAGGTCAGCGAGAAGGGGCCGGGCTCACAGTTCTTGGGCTCCAGGCACGATTTACCCGTGTAGGAGAAGGAGGATCCCTCTGTGGAAGGGAAACAGAGCATCACCTCTGAGCTCCCCAATGGACCCCCAGCTGCTCCATCCTCCCCTTTTTTTTCCATCCACCCCACCCCCAACTAATCTCATCTTCCCCCCGACCCCCAATAAAATCCTCTCTTCTGTCTGATCCAGGCCCCACAGCCACCCACTGCAATTCCCATCTCATCCCATCCCCCGTCTATGACATTACCTTTCCAGACTGAGCAGTCCCTGCCCCTGGAGAGGAGTGGAGTCTATTGGTTAGAGTAGGGGGAGGGGCTGGGAGCCAGGACTCCTGGGTTCGACCCCTGGCTTCAGGAGGACAATGGTGTCTACACTTAGTAGAAATCTTCTTTCACTCACCCAGTCTGAACTCTGCCACGACGGTGACGCAGGTCCCTTCCGAGGGGGCGCAGGGCTGCAGGGGGCCGGAGCACGATTGCTCTTTGGATGCACACACCTCGCATTGCAGAGCGCTCCCTGGAGGTTGGAAAAATCCATTCTCAGTACAAACCCCGGCTCCCCACCCCTCCCCAGGCAGTGCCCGTGGGCGAAATACCACCAGGAAGCAAGAGGTGGCGCTGTGGGAGTTGTTACCACCAATGCCTCCTCACTGAACGTGTGGGCAGGCAGATCTTGGAGAAATGCCACCTGCTTTTGCAGCAGTTCTGCCCAGTTCCATTTAACTCTCCGGATGGGGAAAGACATCTTGCTAGCTGGTCATTTGTATCTGACTGAACACTGCAGACAAGTCTGTTTGCTGCCTGAGTGTCTGTGGCTAGAATACATTTTCAGCTGCTGACGTGGCTATCTGGGGTGCAGCTTGTGCCTGCGAACAAACCCCACTCGTCTGTGTAGACAGAAAAACAAGAATTCGGCTGCTCTGAAGAGGTGTTTCTGCCTGGCTTTGCGGTGAACCTTTCACACACACACACATTCACACACACACACCCCGCTGTCACTCTCTGCTCCAGGCCTCTGCCTCTCAGAGTTACGTCAGCTCAGCCACACTCAACTTCAGCCCACTTTTCATCGCTTCTTCAGAATACGATTGACGCTTGTTAAGCCTTTGGATAGATGGCTGTGCGCCTCCATCCAGCGATCCCAGGAGCATCAACTCTTTCCTCTCCAGAGTGTGGGGGCCTTTAATTCATTACGTGAGCGTAAGGTAGTTTTAAGAAGAAAGAAAGAAAGAAAGAAAGAAAGAAAGAAAGAAAGAAAGAAAGATTTTCCCACTTTGGTTTTTTTAGAGCTTTCATGTGGAAACATCAATTAAACCTCAGAACACCTTCCCCGCCCCTTCTATGTCCCTAGATGGTTGCAAAGTTATATTATCCCTATCAAAGAAATTTGGAAACTGAGGTAGAAAAAAGATGTGTTCAGTTCAGGGTTAGAACCAAGAAGACAGCTGAGAAGTCCTCACTCCTGACTCCCAGCCCACTCTAACCCACGAGATCCCACTCCTCTTTCAGAGCCACGGACAGAACCCGGGAGTCCTGATTTGCAGCCATCTCCGCTCAAACTCACTACACCCCAGCCCGCTTCTACAGCTGGGGAATGAGCCCAGAAGTCCTGGCTCCCAGCCCCCACCTGTTGCACCCCCATTCCCCTTTCAAACCCGGGGAATGAAGCCAGGAGTCCTGGCAGGAATCTCAGCGCTGACAGGCAGGGGAACATTTCTAGGCAGGATGACATGTGGATGGGGGTGCTGCTCCTCATCGGGATGACCCCAAGCTCGGGCGAGAGCTGGAGGAGGAACGAGAAGAAGGAAGGACAGACGGACTCAGACCCGCTGGCCAGGCCCTAGCATGGGCTGTGGGCGTCCCAGGCTCCAATCCCTGCTCTCCCCGAGTCAGCCGGGGGATGTGGCTCCGGGTTTTCCTCTTGCTGGTTTTACCCACAAATTCCATCCTGACCCCAGAATCCACCATCGACAGCAGCACTTTCCCCAAGTGAATTCCCGACCCCACCACCCGGCTCCCTGTCCCCGGGGACGGACGGGACTCACCTGTGGCCAGGAGAGCGGACAGCAGGCAGAGGGGCAGAGCCACCCACATGGTGCCTGGATGTTAGCTGCAGTGAGCAGAACAGCGAGGAAGCATCTGGCTGTGGTTTTATCCGGCAGGATGGCAAATACCTGCCCCCTGGGCGATCGGCTGGGGCTGCCCCATGACATCCTGGTGGACCCGGAGATGGGAGATTTCACAACCCTGCATGTGACTTTGGCTGATCAGGTGATGCAATGTGTCTTGAGGCCAATTCCCTTGTGCGTTAGTGGAGATCTGTGGTTCTCAGCCAGGGGTCTGTGTACTCCAGGGGTACGCACAGGTCTTCCAGGGGGTACATTAGCTTATCTTGATGTTTGCCTCATTTTACAACAGGCCAGATATAAAGCACTAGTGAAGTCAGTACGAGCTAAAATTTCCTGACACAATGACTTGTTTGTGCAGCTCTATGTACTATCCACTGAACTGTAAGAACAATATTTATATCCCAGTGGAGTTATCTTATCATTACACGGTGGAACTGAGAAAGGAAGCTATTTGTCAGTCACAATGTGGCCGTAACACTTATGTATTTTTTATAATAACATAAGAAAGGACCTGTCATAAATATAAAGGGAAGGGGAACCACTTTTCTGTCCCCGGTGCTATAAAATCCCCCATGGCCAGTGGCAAAACACTTTCACCTGTTGTCATAAATAGAAAGGGAAGGGTAAACTCCTTTATAATCCCTCCTCTCCAGAGGAAAAATCCTCTCACCTGTAAAGGGTTAAGAAGCTAAAGGTAACCTCGCTGGCACCTGACCAAAATGAGCAATGAGGAGATAAGATACTTTCAAAAGCTGGGAGGAAAGAGAAAAACAAAGGGTCTGTGTCTGTCTGTGTGATGCTTTTGCTGGGGACAGAACAGGAATGGACTCTTAGAACTTAGTAAGTAATCTAGCTAGGTATGTGTTAGGTTATGATTTCTTTAAATGGCTGAGAAAATAGCTGTGCTGAATAGAATGGATATTCCTGTCTGTGTGTCTTTTTGTAACTTAAGGTTTTGCCTAGAGGGATTCTCTCTGTTTTGAATCTAATTCCCCTGTAAGGTATTTGCCATCCTGATTTTACAGAGGTGATTCTTTTCTACTTCTATTAAAAGTCTTCTTGTAAGGAAACTCAATGCTTTTTCATTGTTCTAAGATCCAAGGGTTTGGGTCTGTGGTCACCTATGCAAATTGGTGAGGATTTTTACCAAACCTTCCCCAGGAAGTGGGGTGCAAGGGTTGGTAGGATTTGGGGGGAAAGACGTGTCCAAACTACGTTTCCCAGTAAACCCAGTTAAAGTTTGGTGGTGGCAGTAGAAATCTAGGGGCAAAGGACAAAATTAATTTGTACCTTGGGGAAAGTAAGCTTAGGAGATTTTCATGCAGGTCCCCACATCTGTACCCTAGAGTTCAGAGTGGGGAAGGAACCTTGACATGGTGGCAGAGTGGTGGGATTAACCTGAAATCATTTTGAGATCAATTTGAGATTTTTTTGAACCAGAAAAACGGATTTTAAAAAGGAAATATTTTTTTTTCCTTTGGGGCTGCTGGAAAGGAGGTCCAACTGAAAGCAACTAGTTTTTTCTCTGCTTTGGAGCCAGAGCAGAGACAAAAGGGGATTATCTTTGTGAATTGCAGGTTTTCTTTGCCTGGAGGCAGAGTAGTTAATCTCCTGCAGGGAAATTCACAGTCCTCGAAAACCTGAGGTTTTTTTCCCCCTAAAACTAAATTGGGGGGGGGTGTTCTACCCATTTGCCTGGAGACAAAAGTGGCAGGGTTGTTTTTTTTTTTTAGGATTTTGATTTCTTTTTAGAAGGAGCACAGCTTTGAACACAAATTTTTTTTTTCCTTTGGGGCTGCTGATAAGCAGGTTTCCAAGTAGTTGGAGGTTTTTTGCTTTGATTTGGGGCCAGAGCAGAGACAAAGGGAATTGTCTTTTTCTGTAGGCTGACAATCACTATCAGAGAATAGGTATCCTATTCCAGCACAGCAAAATTTTACAGCCAAGTTTTGTTTGTTTGTTTATTTCCAAACCTCGGGTGTAAAGTTAGTTAAAAACGGAGAGGTTTGGATGACAGAATCCACGGCTCAAGAAACGCTGGAATTAGCCAGATTTCAGGCTGAGGAAAAACAAAAGGAACATGAAAGACAGATAGAACTCATGCGGCTGGAGAAGGAGGTACAGGAGGCTGCCCACAGGAGGGAAATGGAGGCAAGGAAGCATGTGGAGGAGGAGAAGGAAAAAGAGAGGAAGCATGAACTGGAGATGGAGAAGGTAAAGACTCAGCAGAATATACCAACAAACCCTAGCAATCCTTCTCCAGGTACCACTTCCCATCCCAGAAAGTTCCCCACCTACAAGGCAGGCGATGATACCGAGGCCTTCTTAGAAAACTTCAAAAGGGCCTGCCTTGGGTACAGCATCCCTACAGACCAATACATGGTACAGCTGAGGCCGCAGCTCAGTGGACAATTAGCTGAGGTGGCGGCTGAAATGCCTAAAGAACACATGAACGAGTATGAACTGTTTAAATCCAAGGCGATAGTCAGAATGGGGATAACACCCAAGCATTCCCGTCGGAGGTTCAGAGCCCTAAGGTGGAAACCAGACGTGTCATTTACCCGACATGCCTACCACATTGTGAAACATTGGAATGCCTGAATATCAGGAGCAAGTGTTGAATCTCCAGTAAACTTGCCCTTCCTAATGCAAATGGAACAATTCTTAGAGGGTGTTCCTGAGGAAATAGAAAGATACATACTAGATGGGAAACCCAAAACTGTAATCGAAGCAGGTGAGATTGGAGCCAGATGGGTGGAGGTAGCAGAGAAGAAGAAAACTGGTTGCAGTTGGAGTGGAGACCAGAAGGGACAACCCCAGACCACACCCTATTACCGGGGGCCGCCCAAGGCCCCACCTACCTCCCAAAGAACCCTCCAGACACCTTATCGTCCCACCACCCCGTTCTCCAGCAACCCGCCTCACCCCAGTGACCCGTCAGCTGGACGATGTTTTAAATGTAATGAGCTGGGGCATGTAAAGGCCAACCGCCCCAAGAACCCCAACAGATTACAGTTCATTGCACCAGAATCACACCAAAGATCCGCAGGCCCAGATACCTCCCAGATACCCTTGGAGTGGAGGGAAACTGTGAGTGTGGGCGGGAAGAAGGTCACCGTGTGGAGGGACACCGGAGCACAAGTGTCAGCTATCCATGCTTCCTTAGTGGACCCCAATTTAATCAACCCAGAGATCCAAGTGACGATTCAACCCTTCAAGTCCCACTCTTTCAACTTGCCTACAGCCAAGTTCCCTGTCCAGTACCAGGGCTGGTCAGGAATGTGGACTTTTGCAGTCGATGATGATAATCCCATCCCCATGCTGTTGGGGGAAGACTTGGCCAATCATGTGAAGCGGGCCAAGAGGGTGGGAATGGTCACCCGCAGCCAGGCTAAACAAGCTGTGAGGCCTAGCTCTGTTCAGGAAACTTCTATCAGGACCCGGTCAGAGGTGATGGACCTGGACCCCAGGCCAATGTCTGCAACAACAGTAGTGGATCCAGTCCCAGAGACCCAGACGGAACCAGTCCCAGAACCGGAACCAGCCGAACAACCAGCACCACACCCATTGCCAGCACTGAATCTAGTACTTGCAACCCCAACACCAGAGGGCCCCACCGAACCTGAACCGGCAGCAGCCCTTAACCCTACACAAGAGACTCAGCCAGAGCCTGAACCCCAACATAGTGTCCCAGCGGAGAGCGGTTCACAGTCAACGGAAACAGCCCCATCCCCTACATCGCTTCCAGAGGGACCAAGCATAGGTCCACAATCCAATGAGGAACTGATGTCTCTAGCATCAAGGGAACAGTTCCAGACCGAACAGGAAGCGGATTAAAGCCTCCAGAGAGCTTGGACGGCGGCACGGAGCAACGCACCGCCTCTCAGCTCTTCTAATCGATCCAGGTTTGTTGTAGAAAGAGGACTTTTATACAAAGAAACTCTTTCTGGTGGACACCAGGAAGACTGGCATCCTCAGAGACAGTTGGTAGGTCCAACTAAATACCGGGCCAAGCTCTTGAGCTTAGCCCATGATCACCCTAGTGGCCATGCTGGGCTGAACAGGACCAAAGACCGTTTTTGGGGGGCCATTCCACTGGGAGGGAATGGGCAAGGATGTTTCTACCTATGTCCGGTCTTGTGAAGGATGCCAAAGAGTGGGAAAACCCCAAGACCAGGTCAAAGCCCCTCTCCAACCACTCCCCATCATTGAAGTTCCATTTCAGTGAGTAGCTGTGGATATTCTGGGTCCTTTTCTGAAAAAGACACCCAGAGGGAAGCAGTACAGACTGACTTTCATGGATTTTGCCACCCGATGGCCGGAAGCAGGGGCTCTAAGCAACCCCAGGGCTAAAAGTGTGTGCCAGGCACTAGCAGACATTTTTGCCAGGGAAGGTTGGCCCTCCGACATCCTCACAGGTGCAGGGACTAATTTCCTGGCAGGAACTATGGAAAACCTCTGGGAAGCTCATGGGGTAAATCACTTAGTTGCCACTCCTTACCACCATCAAACAAACGGCATGGTGGAGAAGTTTAATGGGACTTTGGGGGCCATGATACGTAAATTCGTAAATGAGCACTCCAATGATTGGGACCTAGTGTTGCAGCAGTTGCTCTTTGCCTACAGAGCTGTACCACATCCCAGTTTAGGGTTTTCCCCATTTGAACTTGTATATGGCTGTGAGGTTAAGGGGCCATTACAGTTGGTGAAACAGCAATGGGAGGGATTTACACCTTCTCCAGGAACTAACATTCTGGACTTTGTAACCAACCTACAAAACACCCTCCGAACCTCTTTAGCCCTTGCTAAAGAAAACTTACAGGATGCTCAAAAAGAGCAGAAAGCCTGGTGTGATAAACATGTCAGAGAGCGTTCCTTCAAAGTAGGGGACCAGGTCATGGTCTTAAAGGCGCTCCAGGCCCATAAAATGGAAGCATCAAGGGAAAGGCCATTCATGGTCCAGGAGCTCCTGGGAGCTGTTAATTACCTCATAGCATTCCCCACCTCCAACCGAAAGCTAAAGTGTACTATATTAATTCTCTAAAGCCCTTTTATTCCAGAGAATTAAAGCTTTGTCAGTTTACAGCCCAGGGAGGAGACGACGCTGAGTGGCCTGAAGGTGTCTATTACGAAGGGAAAACTGTTGGTGGTGTGGAAGAGGTGAACCTCTCCATGACCCTTGGGCGTATGCAGCGACAGCAGACCAAGGAGCTGTGCACTAGCTACGCGTCGACGTTCTCATCCACCCCAGGACTGACTGAACGGGCATACCACTCCATTGACACAGGTAATGCTCACCCAATTAAAGTCCAACCTTACCGGGTGTCTCCTCAAGCTAAAACTGCTATAGACCGGGAGATCCAGGATATGTTACAGAGTGCATGGGCATCTCCAGTGGTTCTAGTTCCCAAACCAGATGGGAAGATACGTTTTTGTGTGGACTATCATAAGCTAAATGCTGTAACTCGCCCAGACAACTATCCAATGCCACGCACAGATGAACTATTAGAGAAACTGGGACGGGCCCAGTACATCTCTACCTTGGACTTAACCAAGGGGTACTGGCAGGTACCGCTAGATGAATCCACCAAGGAAAGCTCAGCCTTCATCACACGTCTCGGGCTGTATGAATTTAATGTCCTCCCTTTCGGGCTGCGGAATGCACCCGCCACCTTCCAAAGACTTGTAGATGGTCTCCTAGCGGGATTAGGAGAATATGCAGTCGCCTACCTTGACGATGTGGCCATATTTTCGGATTCCTGGGCAGAACACCTGGAACATCTACAAAAAGTCCTTGAGTGCATAAGGGAGGCAGGACTAACTGTTAAGGCTAAGAAGTGTCAAATAGGCCTAAACAGTGTGACTTACCTTGGACACCAGGTGGGTCAAGGAACTATCAGCCAAAGTGGATGCGATCCAAAAATGGCCTGTCTCAAAGTCAAAGAAACAGGTTCAATCCTTCTTAGGCTTGGCTGGTTATTACAGACAATTTGTACCGCAATACAGCCAAATCGCCACCCCGCTGACAGACCTAACCAAAAAGAAACAGCCAAACGCTGTTCAGTGGACCAAAAAGTGTCAGGAGGCCTTTAACCAGCTTAAAGCGACACTCATGTCTGACCCTGTACTAAGGGCCCCAGACTTTGACAAACTGTTCCTAGTAACCACAGATGCGTCCGAGCGTGGTGTGGGAGCAGTTTTAATGCAGAAAGGACCTGATCAAGAATTCCACCCTGTAGTGTTTCTCACCAAAAAACTGTCTGAGAGGGAAAGCAACTGGTCAGTCAGTGAAAAAGAATGTTATGCCATTGGATTTGTGCAGGAAATGGCCTAACTTCATTATCATGCACATTGTGTAAAGAGTTGTCACTTTGGATGGGCTATCACCAGCAGGAGAGTGAATTTGTGTGTGGGGGTGGAGGGTGAGAAAACCTGGATTTGTGCTGGAAATGGCTTAACCTGAAGATTACTTTAGATAAGCTATTACCAGCAGGACAGTGGGGTGGGAGGAGGTATTGTTTCATATTCTCTGTGTATATATAAAGTCTGCTGCAGTTTCCACAGTATGCATCTGATGAAGTGAGCTGTAGCTCACGAAAGCTCATGCTCAAATAAATTGGTTAGTCTCTAAGGTGCCACAAGGACTCCTTTTCTTTTTAAGGTAGAACAGTGTGTTTGGTGTTTCGATTTCATTAAAACCAATGGACTGTTGTACGGTTTTCCCTTCCCCGTCTGCTGTTTTAATGGAGGAACAAACATTCACCCTGAGCACAGCCCTGGGACTCACTGACCCAGCAAAGACACCCGGCGATGCTAATGAAGAACTTTAGCACCAGAAAAGTGTCGACTCCAAAGCCGGGGACCATCCTGTCCTGTCAACTCTCTTCTTCCGAATTTGATTGGTGATCGTTCACCCTTGCCACTGATGGCTTCACACCTCCATCGTGCATGCAAAAACTCTGGGCTGGCTGAAGAGATCCCATGATCCTTAACTCTTTCCTGTCCAGAGCTTGGGAAAGTTTCAATTCAGTCAGTGAACATAAGTTTTTAATTGAAGGACGAAAGAGAGAAAACCAATTGGTCCACTTTGGTATTTTCCAGAGCTTTCCTCTGGAAACATCACTTCAACCTCCAAAAGCCTTCTCCTGCCTTTGCCAGGGTCCCAGGTGGGAGGAAGGGAACATTATCCCCATCTTATAAACAGGGAAACTGAGGCAGAAAGAGGCAGTGTCAGACTCAGAGCCACGAATACAGCCAAGGAGTCAGATTTCAGAGTAGCAGCCGTGTTAGTCTGTATCCCCAGAAAGAACGGGAGTACTTGGTTAGTCTCTAAGGTGCCACAAGTACTCCTGTTCTTTTAACCAAGGAGTCCTAATTGCTGCTGGCTTCCAGCCTATTCTAGACCCACCCCGTCCCTGACCTGGGGATAGAACCCAGGAGTCCTGGCTCCCAGAACTCAGACCATGTGAGTCAGTGCGATGGTGCAACAGTGTCCCCTCCTGGCCAAGCATGGCTCGGTCCCGGCTCACGCAGCTCAGCGCGGCCCTCACGCTAGTCCCTGTGCCCAGGAATCTGCAAACCCCTCCCGCTGCTCGGCCATTTTCTCCCTGCGCTCGCTGGGCCAGCGTGGGGTACATACACCCCAGAAGAGACCCGCACTCCCTGCAGACAGCAGGCAGAGGGGCAGGGGCGCCCACACGGTGGCCGGGCATTTTCTGCAGTGACCAGAGCAGCGATGAAGCAGCTGGCTGTGGGAACGGCAGGCAGCTTCAGAGAATCAGAGAACAAAAGAAGATCAGGGTTGGAAGAGAGCTCAGGAGGTCATCTAGTCCAACCCCTGCTCCAAGCAGGACCAACCCCAAGTAATTCATCCCAGTCAGGGCTGTGGCAAGCTGGGCCTTAAACACCTCAAAGGATGGAGATTCAACCCCCTCCCTAGGAAACCCAATGCAGCGCTTCACCACCCTCCCATTGAAATAGTGTTTCCTAATCTCCAGCCTAGACCTCCCCCACTGCAACTGCAGACCATTGCTCCTCGTTCTGTCATCTGCCACCACTGAGAACAGCCGAGCTCCATCCTCTTTGGGACCCCCTCAGGTAGTTGAAGGCTGCTATAAAATCGCCCCTCACTCTTCTCTTCTGCAGACGAAAGAAGCCCAGTTCCCTCAGCCTCCCCTCCTAAGTCACGTGCCCCAGCCCCCTAATCATTTTCCTTGCCCTCCGCTGGACTTTCTCCAATTTTTCCACATCCTTTCTGTAGTGGGGGGCCCAAAACTGGACCCAGTACTCCAGATGTGGCCTCACCAGTGCCGAATAGAGGGGAACAATCACTTCCCTCCATCTGCTGGCAACGCTCCTACTGATGCAGCTCAAAACGCCGTTGGCCTTCTTGGCAACAAGGCCACCCTGCTCTCTCATAGCCAGCTTCTCATCCACTGTAATCCCCAGGTCCTTCTCTGCAGAAAGGTTGCCAAATACCTGCCCCCTGGGGGATCAGCTGAGGCTGCCCCGTGACATCCTGGTTGGCCCGGAGATGGGAGATTTCACAACCCTGCATGGGACACTGGCTGATCAGATGATCCCAATGTGTCTTGAGGCCAATTCCCTTGTGCATTAGTGCAGATCAGTGGTTCTCAGCCAGGGGTCCATGTACCCCAGGGGTACACACAGGTCTTCCGGGGGGAACATCAGCTCATCTTCATGTTTGCCTCGTTTTACAACCGGCTGCATTAAGGCACGAGTGAAGTCAGTATGAGCTAAACTGTCGACCCCTTGTTCATATTGCTCTATATACTCTACACTGAAATGCCAGTGCAGGATTTGTCCTGTGTTCCCACCGAGTTATTTTATAATGGCGGAAATGAGAAAGGAAGCAGCTTGTCAGCAGCAGCATGGCCGTGACATTGTGCATTTTTATGGCTGGTTTTGTGAGCAAGTCGTTTTTAAGTGAGGGGAAATTTGGGGTACCCAAGACACATCAGACTCCCACAAGGGGTACAGCTGTCTGTAAAGGTCGAGAGCCGCTGGCCTAGATCAAAGGCATGGCGAAGGTAGAACAGTGTGTTTGGAGTTTCGATTTCATGAAAACCAATGGGCCGTGGTATGGTTTTCTCTTCCCCATCTGCTGTTTTAGTGGAGTAACAACCATTCACCCTGAGCACAGCCCTGGGACTCACTGACCCAGCAGAGATGCCGGAGGGATGCTAAGGAGTAACTTTAGCACCAGAAAAGTGCTGACCCCAAAGGCAGGGGCCATCGTGTGTGCAGACCGCCGCGTTCCTCCCTCCCCCCATCGAATGCAAAGCCCACGTGGGTGGGGGCCCTGCCAGCTTGTTCTCTGGGAGAAGAAGCTGTAAGGATGCATTCAGGGAAGGATCCTGCCTCGCTGGGCCGGCTGGACTCTTACAGGGACCAGAACGGGATGCAAAGCGGGGAGCCCTGGAGACCGTCTGGGGGCACCTGAAAAGACTTGGGAAAAATGGCAGTTTCTCCCATCACCGCCACCGTTTGGAATTACAGACTACGACTCACCTGGGCATGAATTTTACCGGCTTTAACCCCTCGTGACCCTCATTCCCTTTCCTTAGCTCACGAACCTTTACTGAGATTCCTACAGACCTGGCTGCCAGCGTTGCCTTTGGTGTAGGATCTGGGGTCCCGTGGCTCTGGGGTAAGTGACCAGTCTCCTGGGGCAGGGGACGACCTGGGTGGGCTGGTTTGGGGTGTACGTGAGGTTTCCTCACAAAGTCCAGCTTGTCTGAGAGTATCTGAGGGGACTGGCTGTGACTCCGGGGTCAGACGGGGGCAGCGATCCAGGAGTTCACGCGGGGTGAAATCTGCTCACAGAGCACCACCGGCTGGGGGGATCTGCCCTGTTTCCTGACACCTTCCCTGAGCCCGGCACTCCCAGTGGAGCCGCCCCAGAGAGCGGGACGAACTGAGCCCTGCAAAATCAACCTAGAAGGACATTTCTCCCCTCCAGGGCGTTCCCGCCCGCCTGGACAGCTGGGTGAGCCACGGCCTCTCCTTCCCACAGCCCTCCTTCCCCAGGGGAGCTCAGCCAGCCGATGCCTTTCCCCCGGCCATGGGCCTTGCCTTCCGGGAGGGGGTCTAGGCAGGACTCCTGGGTTCCATTCCCTGGCCCTGCAAGGGGAGAGGGGTCCAGTGGTTAGAGCAGGGGGCTTGGGAGCCAGGACTCCTGGACTCTATCCCTGGCTTTCAGAAGGGAGTGGGCTCTGGTGGGTTACAGGGTGGGGTACTGGGAGTCAGGACTCTCGGGTTCTCTTCCTGCCAGCATCACTTGTGCACAGATAGGGACGGGGGGGCCCGGTACGGGGCGGTCAGGGGACAAGGAGCAAGGGGGGTGCTTTCCCCACAACTCGCTTGATTCAGCCAATGCACAACAGGAACCCGCAATCCCCCCGAAAGAGAAGCAGCAGCTGGTGGCTGCTGAAGGGAGGTTCACTGCAGCCCAGCACGCAGCAGAAGGGGAGGATGCCAGGCCGGGGCTCAGGGCTCCCCGATGCCCCCGCCGGCCCTGGGAGCTGGGTAGCACTTGGCCCGGATCAGCCAATCCCCCACACACTGGACGTATTTCCTCTCCCCCACTTTCTTCCCCCAAGCGCCAGGGGAGGCACATCCAGCCGCAATCTTCATCACAGTGATGCCACCTGGACAGGGGGAGAGAGACGTAATAAGGGGCTCCCACATCCCCCCTCCCCCGACCCCCATGTGGTTTCTCACACACTCCCCTCCCAGCATAACTGCACCCGGCTCTGCAGGCAGAGTGGGGTCTAGTGCTCAGAGCAGGGGCCTGGAACAACGTGAGAACATAACAGAGGAATGGCCCCCCTGGGTCACACCAAAGGTCCATCTAGCCCAGTATCCTCTGGCCAATGCCAGGTGCCCCAGAGGGAATGAACAGAACAGGGAATCATCCAGTGATCCATCCCCCGTCACCCATTCCCAGCTCCTGGGCAAACAGAGGCTGGGGCCACCTTCTCTGCCAATCCTGGCTATAGCCACAGATGGACCTGTCCTCCAGGAACTTCTCTAGTTCCTGTTTGAACCCTGTTATAGTCTTGGCCTTCAAAACATCCTCTGGCAAGGAGTTCCACAGGTTGACTGTGCATTGTGTGAAGTAGTACTTCCTTTGGTTTGTTTTAAACCTGCTGCCTGTGGTGACCCCTCGTTCTTATGTTAGGAGGAGTAAATAACACTTACTTATTTACTTCCTCCACACCCTCCAACCTTCTCTAGCCCTCGATCATATTCCCCCTTAGCCGTCTCTTTTCCAAGGTGAAACGTCCTACTCTTATTAATCTCTCTTCATATGGCAGCCGTTCCATCCCCCTCATCATTTTGGTTGGCATTTTCTGAAGCTTTTCCAATTCCAATATCTCTTTTTTGAGATGGGGCGACCACATCCGCACGCAGTGTTCAAGTTGTGGGCATCCCATGGATTTATACAGAGGCAACATGCTATTGTCTGTCTTATTCTCTGTTCCTTACTTAATGATTCCCAGCATTCTGTTCGCTTTCTTCACAGCCGCTGCACATGACTGGATGATTTCAGAGAACTCTCCACAATGACTCCAAGATCTTTCTTGAGTGGTAAATTCGACCCATCATTGTATATGTCTACCTGGGATTACATTTGCCCATGTGCATTACTTTGCATTCATCAACATTGAATTTCATCTGCCGTTTTGTTGCCCAGTCACCCTGTTCTGAGAGACCCTTTAGTACCCCTTCGCAATCTCCTTTGGACTTCACTATCTTGAGTAGGTTTGTATCTTCTGCAAATTTTGCCACCTCACTATTTACCCCTTTTTCCAGAACATTTTGGAATATGGTGAATAGGACTGGGCCCAGTGCAGATCCCTGGGGGACTCCCACTATTTATCTCTCTCCATTCTGAAAACTGACCATTTCTTCCTACCCTTTTTTCCCTATCTTTTAACCAGTTACTGAGCCATGAGAGGATTTTATCGCATGACAGCTCACTTTGCTTAAGAGCCTTTGGTGAGGGACGCTTTCTGAAAATCTAAGTACACTATATCCACGGGATCCCCCTTGTCCAAACGCTTGTTGATCCCCTCAGAGAATTCTAGTACATTGGTGAGGCGTGATTTCCCTTTACCGAAACCATGTTGACCCTTCCCCAACAAATTATGTTCATCTATGTGGCTGACAGTTCTCTTCTTTCCTCTAGTTTCAATGAGTTTGCCCTGTACTGAAGTCAGACTTATTGGCCTGTAGTTGCCGGGATCACCTCTGGAGCCCTTATTCGAAACTGGTGTGTCATTAGCCATCCTCCAGCCAGTTCGGACAGAAGCTGATTTAAATGGTAGGTTACAAACCACAGTTAGTCATTCTATAATTTGAAATTTGAGTTCCTTCCGAACTCTTGGGCGAATCCCATCTGGTCCTGGTGACTTATTCCTGTTTAATTTATCAATTTTTTGGAAAAACTCCTGTAATGACTCCTCAATCTGGGACAGTTCCTCAGATTTGTCACCAAACAGAATGGCTCAGGTTTGGGAATCTCCCTCCCATCCTCAGCCGTGAAGACAGATACACAGAATTCATTTAGTTTCTCCGCAGTGGCCTTATCCTCCTTGGGTGCTCCTTTGGCATCTCGGCAAGTAGGACTCCAGGGTTCTCTCTGCAACTCTGCCAGGGGAGTGGAGTCTAGAGGGTCAGAGCAAGGGGGGCTGGGACTCAGCCACAGCTGGGCTCCACCTTGTGCTCTGTGTTCAGACCCCGCCCCCATCTGGAGGACTTACCCACTGTTAATCGCCCAGATTCGTCAACACAATGGTCCTCGGCACCGGTGCAAGCCAACATCCCACTCCCCTGCCTGTGAAAAGGCTCCACATTGAAAAGTGTCAGGCACTGCTGGCCGTTGGGGACGGAGCTCACAGTTGGCACTGAGAACAGTCAGACACACACAGTCAGCCAGGGGTGGGGAGTCACCACATATTGGGCTCGATCCCAGCTCGGGGAAGGGAGTGGGGTCTAGTGGTTAGAGCAGGGGGGCTGGGAGCCAGGACTCCTGGGTTATCTCCAGGCAGGTGTGGCCAGAGCACGTCTCTAGGTTTGCAGCAGACACGCACCTGAGATGGCCCCGGCGTTGCAGCCGTCGGTGTCACAGCAGGCGATGTTCACCCGCACGGTGACATTGTGCGCGTAGGTCAGCGAGAAGGGGCCGGGCTCACAGTTCTGGGGCTCCAGGCACGATTTACCCGTGTAGGAGAAGGAGGATCCCTCTGTGGAAGGGAAACAGAGCATCACCTCTGAGCTCCCCAATGGACCCCCAGCTGCTCCATCCTCCCCTTTTGTTCCATCCACCCCACCCCCAACTAATCTCATCTTCCTTCCGACCCCCGATAAAATCCTCTCTTCTGTCTGACCCAGGCCCCACTGTCACCCACTGCAATTCCCCATCTCATCCCATCCCCCGTCTATGACATTATCTTTCCAGACTGAGCAGTCCCTGCTCCTGGAGAGGAGTGGAGTCTATTGGTTAGAGTAGGGGGAGGGGCTGGGAGCCAGGATTTCTGGGTTCGACCCCTGGCTTCAGGAGGACAATGGTGTCTACACTTAGTAGAAATCTTCTTTCACTCACCCAGCCTGATCTCTGCCACGACGGTGACGCAGGTCCCTTCCGAGGGGGCGCAGGGCTGCAGGGGGCCGGAGCACGATAGCTCTCTGGACGCACACACCTCGCATTGCAGAGCGCTCCCTGGAGGTTGGAAAAATCCCTTCTCAGTACAAACCCCGGCTCCCCACCCCTCCCCAGGCAGTGCCCGTGGGCGAAATACCACCAGGAACCAAGAGGTGGCGCTGTGGGAGTTGTTACCACCAATGCCTCCTCACTGAACGTGTGGGCAGGCAGATCTTGGAGAAATGCCACCTGCTTTTGCAGCAGTTCTGCCCAGTTCCATTTAACTCTCCGGATGGGGAAAGGCATCTTGCTAGCTGGTCATTTGTATCTGACTCAACACTGCAGACAAGTCTGTTTGCTGCCTGAGTGTCTGTGGCTAGAATACATTTTCAGCTGCTGACGTGGCTATCTGGGGTGCAGCTTGTGCCTGCGAACAAACCCCACACGTCTGTGTAGACAGAAAAACAAGAATTCAGCTGCTCTGAGGAGGGGTTTCTGCCTGGCTTTGCGGTGAACCTTTCACACACACACACACACACACACACACACACACCCCGCTGTCACTCTCTGCTCTCAGAGTTACGTCAGCTCAGCCACACTTGACTTCAGCCCACTTTTCATCGCTGATCCTGCCAATTCTTTTTCAGAATACGATTGATGCTTCTTAAGCCTTTGGATTGATGGCTGTGCACCTCCAGCTAGCGATCCCAGGAGCATCAACTCTTTCCTCTCCAGAGGGTGGGGCCTTTAAATTCATGACGTGAGCGTCAGGTAGTTTTAAGAAAGAAAGAAAGAAAGAGAAAAATTTTCCCACTTCGGTTTTTTTAGAGCTTTCATGTGGAAACATCCATTAAACCTCAGAACGCCTTCCTCTGCCACTTCTATGTCCCTAGATGGTAGCAAAGTGATATTCTCCCCATCTAAGAAATAGGGAAACTGAGGTAGAACAAAGATGTGTTCAATTCAGGAACCAAGAAGACAGCCGAGAAGTCCTCACTCCTGACTCCCAGCCCACTCTAACCCACGAGACCCCACTCCTCTTTCAGAGCCACGGACAGAACTCGGGAGTCCTGATTTGCAACCGTCTCTGCTCAAACTCACTACACCCCAGCCCGCTTCTACAGCTGGGGAATGAGCCCAGAAGTCCTGGCTCCCAGCCCCCACCCGTTGCACCCCCATTCCCCTTTCAAACCCGGGGGATGAACCCAGGAGTCCTGGCAGGAATCTCAGCGCTGGTGGGCAGGGGAACATTTCCAAGCGGGATTATATGTGGATGGGGGTGGTGCTCCTCATCGGGATGACCCCAAGCCTGGGTGAGAGCTGGAGGAGGAACGAGAAGAAGGAAGGACGGACGGACTCTGACCCCCTGGCCAGGCACCTAGCCTGGGCTGTGGGAGTCCCAGGCTCCAATCCCTGCTCTCCCCGAGTCAGCCGGGCGACGTGGCCCTGGGTTTTCCTCTCGCTGGTTTTACCCACAAATTCCATCCTGAGCCCAGAATCCGCCATCGACAGCGGCACGTTCCCCAGGTGAATTCCGGCTCCCTGTGCCGGGGGACGGACGGGACTCACCTGTGGCCAGGAGAGCGGAGAGCAGGCAGAGGGGCAGAGCCACCCACATGGTGCCCGGGTGTTTACTGCAGTGAGCAGAACAGCGAGGAAGCATCTGGCTGTGGTTTTATCAGGCAGGTTGGCAAATACCTGCCCCCTGGGGGATCAGCTTGGGTTGCCCCATGACATCCTGGTGGACCCGGAGATGGGAGATTTCACAGCCCTGCATGTGACACTGGCTGATCAGATGATGCCAATGTGTACTGAGGCCAATTCCCTTTTGCATTAGTGGAAATCAGTGGTTCTCAGACAGGGGTCCGTGTACCCCAGGGGTACACACAGGTCTTCCGGGGGTACATCAGCTCATCTAGATATTTGCCTCGATTTACAACCGGCCACATTAAGGCATGAGTGAAGTCAGTACGAGCTAAACTGTCGACCCCTTGTTCATATTGCTCTATATACTCTACACTGAAATGCAAGCACCAGAAAAGTGTCGACTCCAAAGCCCGGGACCATCCTGTCCTGTCAACTCTCTTCTTCCGAATTTGATTGGTGATCGTTCACCCTTGCCACTGATGGCTTCACACCTCCATCATGCATGCAAAAACTCTGGGCTGGCTGAAGAGATCCCATGATCGTTAACTCTTTCCTGTCCAGAGTTTGGGAGAGTTTCAATTCAGTCAGTGAACATAAGTTTTTAATTGAAGGACGAAAGAAAGAAAACCAATTGGTCCACTTTGGTTTTTTTCAGAGCTTTCCTCTGGAAACATCACTTCAACCTCCAAATACCTTCTCTTGCCTTTGCCAGGGTCCCAGGTGGGAGGAAGGGAACATTATCCCCACCTTACAAACAGGGAAACTGAGGCAGAAGGAGGCGGTGTCAGACTTGGAGTCACGAATACAGCCAAGGAGTCAGATTTCAGAGTAGCAGCCATGTTAGTCTGTATCCCCAAAAAGAACGGGAGTACTTGTGGCACCTTAGAGACTAACAAATGTAGATGAATCTCAGGAATCTCAGCGCAGGGGGCAGGGGAACATTTCCAAGCAGGATGACAAGGGTGGGGGACGCTTTTCCTGCCTCCTGAGATTTGTCTGTGATTTCCAAAGGTTTCCTGCTTCTCATCAGTGCCTAGCTCCCTGTGCCTGGGGACAGATGGGACTCCCCTGTGACCAGGAGAGCAGACAGCAGGCAGAGGGGCTGGGGCGCCCACATGGTGGTCGGGCATTTTCTGCAGGGACCAGAGCAGCCATGAAGCAGCTGGCTGTGGGTACGGCAGGCAGGTTCAGAGAATTAGAGAACCATAGAACACCTCAAAGGGTGGAGATTCCACCCCCTCCCTAGGGAACCCAATGCAGCGCTTCACCACCCTCCTATTGAAATAGTGTTTCATGATCTCCAGCCTAGACCTCCCCCACTGCAACTGGAGACCATTGCTCCTCGTTCTGTCATCTGCCACCACTGAGAACAGCCGAGCTCCACCCTCTTTGAACCCCCCTCAGGTAGTTGAAGGCTGCTATCAAATTCCCCCTCACTCTTCTCTTCTGCAGACAAAAGAAGCCCAGTTCCCTCAGCCTCCCCTCCTAAGTCACGTGCCCCAGCCCCCTCATCATTGCCCTCCGCTGGACTCTCTCCAATTTCTCCACATCCCTTCTGTAGTGGGGGGCCCAAAACTGGACCCAGTACTCCAGATGTGGCCTCACCAGTGCCGAATAGCGGGGAATAATCACTTCCCTCCATCTGCTGGCAACGCTCCTACTGATGCAGCCCAAAATGCCGTTAGCCTTCTTGGCAACAAGGCCACCCTGCTGTCTCATAGCCAGCTTCTCATCCACTGTAATCCCCAGGTCCTTCTCTGCAGAAAGGTTGGCAAACACCTGCCCCCTGCGAGATCGGCTGGGGCTGCCCCATGATATCCTGGTGGGCCCGGAGATGGGAGATCCTGCATGGGACACTAGCTGATCAGATGATGCCAATGTGTCTTGAGGCCAATTCCCTTGTGCCTTCGTGGAGATCTGTGGTTCTCAGCCAGGGATCCGTGTACCCCAGGGGTACACACAGGTCTTCCGGGGGTAAATCAGCTCATCTTAATGTTTATCTCGTTTTCCCACAGGACAGATAAAAAGCACTAATGAAGTCAGTACGAGCTAAAATTTCCTGACACAATGACTTGTTTGTGCAGCTCTATGTACTATCCACTGAAATGTAAGAGCAATATTTATATCCCAGTGGAGTTATTTTATAATTACACGGTGGAAATGAGAAAGGAAGCTATTTGTCAATCACAATGTGGCCGTGACACTTATGTATTTTTAGAATAACATAAGAAAGGACCTGTCATAAATATAAAGGGAAGGGGAACCACCTTTCTGTCCCCAGTGCTATAAAATCCCTCTTGGCCAGAGGCAAAACACTTTTACCTGTTGTCATAAATAGGAAGGGAAGGGTAAACTCCTTTACAATCCCTCCTGTCCAGAGGAAAAATCCTCTCACCTGTAAAGGGTTAAGATGCTAAAGGTAACCTCAGTAGTATGAGGGCCCTACCATCAATCAAACACTAACCCCGCCCCTTGACCCCTTAGTCCCACCCCTTGACCCCCACCGGAAGTGCCGCCCCATGGTGTATTACTTCCGGGGTCAAGGCTGCCGCAAGACCTGAAGCAAGGTGTGTCTTGTGAAACTCACCCCACCCCTTGACGCCTTAACCCCAGCCCTGGACCACTGCCCCCTTCACTGGAAGTCCCGCCCCATGGGGTATTACTTCCAGGGTCATGGCTGCCACATGACCGGAAGCAAGGTATATTATGTGACCCCTCTAACTACTCCTCCCACTTCCCTCTACCAATCAGGAGAGGTTTCACCCCTGTAGGGCTTCCCCCAGGAGGAGATTTGACCAATCAGGGCGAGTTCCGGGGCGGGGTGTCCTCTCCACAAGTGGGTCTTGTGACCCCTCTAACAACTCCTCCTCCCACCCTCTACCAATCAGGAGGGGTTTTGTCCCGATAGGACCAAGAGGAGATTTGACCAATTAGGATGAGTTCCGGGGCGGGGTGACCCATCCGGAAATGATTTGTGTGACCCCTCTAACAACTCCTCCTCCCACCAACGTCTACCAATCAGGCCACCCCAAGAGCTGATTTGACCAAAATAGGGCAGGTTCTGGGATGGGGTGAACCACCTAGATGAGGGGTGTGTGACCCCTCTGCCAGTCAGAGCGCAGCACCATCACCCCATAAGTCCCAGCGTCGGGCAGAAGAGGCTGTCTTTTACCAAGAGCGCGTGTTTTAGAAATCATGGAAACCTGGACTCCTTCACCCCCCCCCGTGGGAACTTCGGACTTTGTTTTAGCCCCGAGGGCCTTTGGACTTGTGTGGAGAAAGCGCTACATCAGCGAGAGTTCTGAGGAGGACCCTTTGGCCCAGCCATTGACGGACACACCGGAAACCGACCCCGAAACCCGGCTGCTTGTGAGGCACCGCGATGAGCGTCATGGCCTCTTGTTGTCCTCCCCCCTGGAGGTGGAAGGTGATCACGGCTTGGGGGAGTTACGGGCGGACAAAGTGAATGAAAAAGACGTGGCTCAGGTAAATGAATGTTTAAGAAGTGAGGGTCGGGGTGGGGGTGTGTAATGGGGGGGCTAGGAACCAGGGATTGTTTAAATCAAAAACCAAGCAGTGGGGAGCTTACGCTGTTTCTTTTTTGAAAAAATCTCTCGACAGCTCGATGGTGCCTTTCTGGAGGCCTTTGAGAACTTACACATCGGTAGCCCCGTGGGAGTAAATGTATCATGCATCAGCTGGTTTTGCTCATGTCTGAGACACAGATCTCAAGAGGAAAAGGACAAAATGGAAGAATGAACCAGCACAGACACCCTCATGTTAGGACTCATGGCGTCCATTTTTACGGGCGGTTGTAAAAGGTTGTGTTAAACCAGGCGATTAATAAAACTTATTTAGATGTGTTCATATGAATGTTGTCCCCCACCCACACTTGTGTTAGTAAAAGATGGTACCAGGAACAGTCATGTCTCCACAGGCGGCTCTGTTAAAGAAAATATATTACACCCCCGGGGAAGCTGGGAGCTTTGGCGGGGTGAACCCTCTTTTTCAAGTGGCCAAAAAGCAGAGTAAAACTTCAAATAGAAGACAAGTAACAGCTTGGCTTTCAGACCAGGATGCTTATACTTTACACAAAGCGGCTCGAATACGTTTTACAAGAAACAAGACCATTGTTTCAGATGTGGATGCGCAATGGCAGGCAGATTTGGTGGATATGCACCAGTTCTCCAGACACAACAGCAATTTTATGTACATCTTAACAGTGGTAGACATTCTATCCAAAAATGCCTGGGCCTTAGGCCTAAGAGACAAGACGAGTGGTGAGGTATCCAAGGCCTTTCAAGCTATTTTTAGCGAAGGGTCTGTGCCTCAAAAATTACAAACCGATCGGGGGAAAGAATTTTTAAACAAACCCTTAAGCAGATTGTTAAAACGGCATGGCATTCCCCATTTTGTTGCTAATAATGAAGTCAAAGCAGGGGTTGTGGAGCGGTTTAACAGAACTTTAAAAACTAGGATGTGGAGCTATTTTATCTAAAACCAAAGGAGCTTTTGAAAAAGGTTATGAACAGACATTTACCGATGAGATAGTCATAGTGGATGAAGCCTTAACCAGGGGTCAGAGACCTGTATACCGATTAAAAGACTACGAGGGTGAGACAGTTCCTGGATCTTTTTGCCCTGAAGAATTACAAAAAGTAAACACCAAACGAGACAGGATTTACAGGATTGAAAAAATTCTAGCAGAGAAAGGAAAAGGGAGAAAAAAGCAACTACTGGTGAAATGGTTGGGGTGGCCTGATAAGTTTAACAGCGGGGTGAAAGCTTCTCAACTCTGTGACCTTTAGACACAAACAACAAACAAACAACAAAAACAAACAAAAGTTATTCCTCCTACAAAGACAGAGAAGATGAGCGACAGCGGGTTTTACATTACTTTGCCCAGCAACGCCAGCTCTGCAGTTTTTCCCCAAAACACCAGCTTGAACTTTACAATACGGCTTATGAAGCCCTTGGATCTCCCGGGTTCCTGGGAGGTGGGGTTAGTGGAAATACAACACCCGCACAGCTGGAACACTATCAACGACGACACCCCTTTTGAAGTCACCTTTGGAGATATGGCGTGGAGTTTCATCCACCCTGACATCTGGTGGTGAGGTGTGGCAAGTTGTGGAAAAAAACTTCAGGGGCCGATCTCATTTGCATAGGCACAACAACCCCACCTAAAATGAGGCCATAACTGCCCAAATGGTCACTTTGGCTGTGGTGGGATCCCCAGTGTCTCTGTTATTGGGGCAGGAAGAATAAATTGTTATTACCCTGATTATGGGAACTGTGCTTGGAACTATACTTGGCCTTTTGTTATGATGGAGGGACTCACCATCAACTAAATAGCACTCGCAAGGCAAGGGACATGGGTTCCAAAACTCTGGGAATAGAGAGAGGCTTGAGACAGGTATTAGTACCTGGTGGTGTGGGCGCATGTTTGGGAGGGAAGGCAGAGATTTTGCTGTACTGTGTGAGCTGTCGTTGGCTGTGGACCCTCTACAGGTTCCAGGCCCAATAGCAGTGGAAGATGGTGAGTGGAAGATAATAACTACTGGGAGCCAGCCCTCACTAGCCCTTGCCTCTGAAGTGGAGTTTTTAAAGAAAATGTCTGCCTTTTTGGGGAAAGAGGGGAAGACCTTGACTGATATGCCGGGTCTGTTTTGCCTTTACCCAGGAGTCCCACCCCGGGAGGCTGCTCCGTCACCTGATGAGTGGGTGAAGGCTTTGGGCAAGCATTAGAGAAGGTTGTGCCACCCCACCCTAAGTCAAGCCCCTATCGTAAACTGAGGTTGTTTTCTGGGGTTCACACCCCAATGCCTGGGGAAGAAGCATTTGAACCCTGGCTGGAACACACCACTGAAATGCTGCAGGAATGGGCAGTACCTGATGCTGAAAAGAGAAGGTGACTAGTAGAGTGCCTTAGGGGGCCAGCCCTAGATGTGATTCGCACACTGAAGCTCAGTAACCCTGGGGTCAAGGTAAAGGACTGCCTAGAGGCCCTTGATCATGCCTTTGGGAGAACCGAGGGCTCAGAGGATGTTTATTGCAAGTTCCTCAATGCCAGGTAACAAAAGGGAGAGAAAGTTTCTGCCTATGTACAGAGGTTGGAGAAATTACTACAGAGAGCCTTCATGAGGGGAGCAGTAGCGGTTGAGCAAATGGACCGGACTGGATTGGCTCAGATTGTGAGGGGAATTCAATATCAGAACCCAATCCTTCTCCACCTTCGATTAAGGGAGCGCCAAGACAATCCACCGGGTTACTCTCGGCTGATAAAAGAGGTCCGAGAGGAGGAAGAGAGGCAGGCAGCTGGTGAGGTTTGGGAGGTTCGGCCACCCCAGGCAACTGCCACAACATCCATATGAACGCCCAAGGCGCTGATGGTGAATCCTCAAGAGGAACTTACCCAATGAGTGCAGGTCCTGACACAGAAAGTGGCTGAACTAGAGAATACTATCGATTCAGCAAAGACTTCAGCGTACAAGGAACCCCCCGTTACCACGGTCCAGAAGACTACATTTAGAATCTCTGCCCCACCCCGGCAACACGGGAAAGGGCAATCCTTCTTCTGCTACCGGTGTGGCCAGGGTGGGCACATTGCTGCCAGGTGTCAGAATGCAGAGAATCCCCCGCTAGTATACCAAAAGCTGAGGACCACCTGGGGAAAGTCGGGAAACGGCCCCAGGGCCTGGGAAGGGAGCCGCCTAGGCCTGCAGGGTTTGTAGGCTCCCCTGCGAAGAACCATGCCACCCGAATCCCACCAGGATTGATAGGACCTCGAGCTGAGGTCACTGTAAAGGTTGAAGGGACAGAATGTAGAGCAGTGCTTGACACGGGATCCCAAGTGACTATCATATTCCAGTCTTTCTACCAGCAGATGCTTATGCATCTGCCTATACAGCCCTTGACAGGGCTCGGCCTGTGTGGTCTCAGCATGGATGAATACCCGTATCAGGGGTATGTCATTGTACACCTGGAATTCCCAGAAGAGATCGCTGGGGTAAGACAGGAGGTGGACACTGTCGCTTTAATATGCCCTGACCCTAAAGGTGTCTCTGAGGTGTCTGTGCTAATAGGGACCAACTCCAGCCTCTTTAAGGTACTTGCAGATTACTGCAGACAGCGAGCAGGGGACCAATACCTGAATACCTTGGTGATACACACACATTGTGCCGCAGTCTACAGAAAAATTGAGGACGCAAAAAGAGTGATGCCTGATTTGCCGGTGGGAGCACTGAGGTACGCAGGCCCGGTCCCCTTAGTGGTGCCTGCAATGACAGAAAAGGAGGTGATTGTCATGAGTACCTGCCTGAAAGGCAGTAAGAGAACATTAGCAGTGGTAGAGCAGCCGACCAAGGGAGGGCTCCCTGAAGGAGAAGGAGGGCTGGTTCTTAGTGGAGTCATAACCCTACTCCTGACGCCCAGGAAAGGGTGACTATACTGATTGCTAATGAAACAAGTCGTGATATTTTTGTGAGGCAAGGACAGAAGACAGCAGACCTCTTTGAGCCCGAGTCAATTGTAACCCCCCAGTGTGAAACTCAAGTTCCGACGATAGACCCTGCAAAGTTAGACTTTGGAGATTCACCAGTGTCCGAGGAGTGGAAAAATCGCCTGAGGAAGAAACTTTGTGAAAGATCCAAGGTGTTCTCACTGCATGAGTGGGATGTGGGATGTGCAAAAGGAGTAGAACACAATATCAGACTACATGACTCTCGACCTTTCAGGGAGAGATCTAGGAAGATAGCTCTCTCTGAGATGGAAGATGTGCAACATCATCTTCAGGAGCTCGTACTGACTTCACTAGTGCTTTTTATCTGGCCTGTTGTAAAATGAGGCAAACATCAAGATGAGCTGATGTACCACCCTGGAAGACCTGTGTGTACCCCTGGGGTACACGGACCCTTGGCTGAGAACCACTGGTCTCCACGAATGCACAAGGAAATTGGCCTCAAGACACATTGGCATCACCTGATCAGCCAGTGTCACATGCAGGGTTGGCAAATCTCCCATCTCCGGGCCCACCAGGATGTCACGGGGCAGCCCCAGCCGATCTCGCAGGGGGCAGGTGTTTGCCAACCTTTCCACAGAGCAGGACCTGGGGATTACAGTGGATGAGAAGCTGGCTATGAGACAGCAGGGTGGCCTTGTTGCCAAGAAGGCTAACGGCATTTTGGGCTGCATCAGTAGGAGCGTTGCCAGCAGATGGAGGGAAGTGATTGTTCCCCTCTATTCGGCACTGGTGAGGCCACATCTGGAGTACTGGGTCCAGTTTTGGGCCCCCCACTACAGAAGGGATGTGGACAAATTGGAGAGAGTCCAGCGGAGGGCAACGAAAATGATGAGGGGGCTGGGGCACGTGACTTAGGAGGGGAGGCTGAGGGAACTGGTCTTCTTTTGTCTGCAGAAGACAAGAGTGAGGGGGAATTCGATAGCAGCCTTCAACTACCTGAGGGAGGTCCCAAAGAGGATGGAGCTCGGCTGTTCTCAGTGGTGGCAGAAGACAGAACGAGGAGCAATGGTCTCCAGTTGCAGTGGGGGAGGTCTAGGTTGGAGGTCAAGGGGAGGGACGGCATCCACGGGACAGCAACCGGGACCCCAGGGCAGGTCACAGCAGTGAGAGCTCAGCTGCCCGGCCCTGGGGAGCAGCTGGCCGCACGCTGCATGGTGGACGTCTCTTGTTCTTCCATCGGCGGCGGTTGCTACTTCAGGCTCATGGTGGCCAGCGAGAAGCCGGGAAGGCTGGGCTGTGCAGGCCCTGGGGCCCGCCCGCCTCTTCTGTCTGCAGTCCCACCCCTGTTCTGCTCCTTCCCCCGTGGCCCTGCCCCGGTTCCACCCACAGTCCTGTCCCAGTCCACCCACCCCCTTGCAGCCCCCCCACCCACGTCCCCAAGACCAGGAAAGATCTGTCCCGCCGCCAGCTGGGGGTGAGAGCTCTTCCAGTCCCCGGGCCACAGACGCAGCTGGGATCCTGGCGCTGGGGCTTCCCCCGCCACCTGGCACTTCTGCCAGGCACCGGGCTTGGGGTGCAGGGGTGCCCATTTTCCAGGGGGCCCCCAATGGGCTGAGGCTGCTGGGCACAGGCCCTGACGGCCCATTGGCTAATCCGCCACCGCTGCACTGCGGGTAGGGGTGCGGGCTCCCCTGGCTGAGCTGCCCTGGCAGGGCGGGGCAGGTGGGGGCAGGGGGCAGGGGGCTCTGTGTGTGGACGGAGCGGGGTTTGGGTTTAAACACGGGTCAGAGCCATGTCCACAGGGAGAGGGGGAAGCCGGCTGGCTTTGGAACAGGGGAGCGTGGCTCCGAACTCGCTTGCAAAGCCACAGGGTGTGACAAGAGGCTCTGGCCCCATAGGGAGCCTGGGGCTGAGCCTTGCCCAGAGCTGGGCCAAGGGCGTAGCCAGGTAAAGCGGGAACTGCCGGGAGGCTGCGGGGGCCTGGCCCACTGGAAATCCCGGCCCCGGGCCTCCCTTTGTCCTAGTGCCGATGGGCCCGGAGAGCCGGGGCTGGAAGGAATCCGGGACAGGCGCTCACCTTCCGAGATCTGCCCGCTGATGGAAATGCACTGGCTGGCACGGCCCTCGCACTGCAGGGTCTCCGTGCTGGAACAGCTGCTCCGACCCGGGGCAATGCAGATCGGGCACCGGCCTCCCGTCTAGACGGTGTTGATGATCGGCCCTGCAAGACCCTGAAGAGAGGGTCGGTGGGGGTTGACGGGCAGGGCTGCGGACAGGTGCCTTCTCTACTTTGTTACCACTTATTTCTAGCACCTCAATAACTGAGATCAGGGACCCCCTTGTGCCAAGAGCTGCACAGACTCCCCAGAGCAGGGGCCCTGATTGCACTGGGCACTGCATAGATCCCCCCAGCCTGCTACTGGGGGCCCCCCATTGTGCCAGGCACTGCACGCCTCCCTCCCCTGAGATCAGGGTTCCCCCTATGGCACCAGGTGCTACACGGGACCCCACCCTTCTCCAGAAAAGAACCTTTTCCAAACCAGTTTGACACTCAGTCAGTGCCTATGCCACTGGGAAGAAGCAGGGAGGGACGCAGAGATGTACAGACAGGAGAGAACTGGGTATTGCAGCTGTTCGTAGAGCAGGTCCGGGTTTGAATCTTCACAAAGAAGAGGGAGATGTTCCTGGGCGTGGCGGAGGATACACAGGAGAAGGAATAGCCTGCATTTCCCTTCGCTTCTGGTTAGAAGTGTAACCCTTCTGCCCGTCAGAGTTGGCAGTAACAAGGGCCGGGTTCAATATCTAGGGGATCCATTCCAATAACACAATGCAAACCAGCTTGAGCCCCCACCCAGTGACCTGGGACAAATATATACCACCCCTGCTGAGCGCCTCCAAGAGGCAATATTCCCCTCTCGCAAGCACATAATCTGAGTGTAGCAGAAGCCTTTTAATAAGAGAGAGAAACAATGTGGCATTATGTTGGGGAAACACCACCAACAGGATTCATAACACAACCCATGAGCAAAAAAAACCCACCCCAAGCAAATTGGGGCATGCCCCTTTCCCTTTGGTTCTTGAGTCCAGCAACCCCAAATCACCCAAAGTCCCAAAAGTCCAAGGACCCAAAAGTCTCTGTCCCTGGTCAGGGCAGCCCCAGAGTTTGAAAGTTTATCTGCGGAGCCTTACCCCCCAGCCTGGGTGGAGATGGGACAGGGGTAAGAGGCACCTTACATGATCTGAAGCTGACCACCCCACAGCTCCATAGGCCTTCGCTCCGCTCCTCCAGCCGCCCCACGAACTCCTTCGCTCAGCTCCGCTCCGCGGCCCACAAGCAGCTCCCGCCGTCCAACGAACTGCTCCACCAGCCGGTCCACAAACTGCTCTGCGTCCCACCAGCAGCTCCTGCTGTCCTACGAACTGCTCCACCAGCTTGTCCACAAGGCACTCCAGCCATCCTGCAAACTGCTCCACGATAGAACTTCAGGCTCCTCCACTACTTAACACAACGCTCAGTGATTTCAGCTCTTAGTCAGTTCAGCTCTTTGGTGAATTCAGCTTGTAGTAGGGGAGCCTCAGTGCTGGTGCACTATTAGCCCAAAGTGAGCTCAGCAGCCTGTAACTAGACTTCTAATGAAATCAAAAGTAGCTCTGAAATTGCACAGTAGAGGGAGAGAGAGAAAAGCACAATTAACATGTAATTCAATGGGCCCATACCACCAAGTATTAAGACTTGTCCCCAGCCTCTCTCCATTCACAGAGTTTTGGAACCCATGACCCTTGCCTAGCGAGTGCTACTTAGTTGATGGTGAGTCCCTCCATCATAACAAAAGGCCAAGTACAGTTCCAAGCACAGTTCTCATAATCAGGGTAATAACAATTTATTCTTTCTGCCCCAATAACAGAGAAACTGGGGATCCCGCAGCAGCCAAAGTGACCATTTGGGCAGCTATGGCCTCATTCTAGGCGTGGTGGGTGTGCCTATGAAAATGAGATCAGCCCCTGAGGTTCTTTTCCACAACTTGCCACACCTCACCACCAGATGTCAGGGTGGAGCTCATCCTGACACTGCTTACAGAAGCAAAACAGATACAAAAATTATTTACAGATGAAACCAGCGCCCCGAGGGCTGGTGATTCCTGGGAGCCACCTCACCCTTTTTTCTGGCGTCCCAGGCCAGAAGGGCCCATTCCCAGCAGCTAGTCTGACCTGCCGCATAGCCCAGGCTGGAGAAGTCCTCCCTACACGGGGCCCGATCACGTGTGTTTGATGAAAGCATCTTCCAGGAGGACAGCCAGCCTGGCCTGGGGGATGCCGAGGGACGGCGCATCCACCGCATCCCTGGGGAGCTTGTTAACCACCCTCCCCAGCATGTCTAGCTAAATACTTATCTGGCGCCCATCACCATGGCATCTGAACCCCTCGTCATCTTTAATGCATTATCCTCACAACCACCTTGTGGGATGGGGCAGGGCTGTCAGCCCCATTGAACAGATTGGGGAAACTGAGGCACAGATCCTCAGCAGGACCTAACTCTTTGAATCTCTAGGCCTAAGAGGTGTGTCCCAGGTCACACAGGGTGGCTGGCAGAGAGGGGCCTGGAGCCCAGGTGTGCTAAGCCCTTGGCGCGCGTGTCCAAACCACAGCCGGCAAACGGTCGGTGCGGAGACCGATGGTGGAAAGTCAGCGCCACCCACCCTTGACCAGTGCGTTTGCCTCCTAGACACCGAGGCAGGTGCTGTGACCAGCGGGGCAGGGCTGTGGCTGAGCAGGGCAGTTGCTCACAGAATTTCTCCTACACTGGTAACAGGATCTGGTGAGGAGGGAAATAAAGCAGGATTTCCATTTTAATTTCTGGTGCCAGCGTCCCCCTTTTCTTGTCCGGTCCCCGAAGGCCTCGGGTTCGTGGAGGTGGCCTTGGCTGATCTCACTCCCCCTGTTAAATCTCACTCCCCCTGTTAAAGCTAGTGCCTTGGATAGGTGCTGGCAGTGGCAGGGTGCACCGGCTGGTGTCTGCAGCAGTTTGGGGCACAGAGGGATGCGACAAAGTGGAAATTGAGCTCCTATTTCTACGATGCCATGGAGTGCCTCAGTTTCCCTCTGTGCTTTGCAAGGCTGTGCAGGGCCGCCCCTCCATCCATCCCCGATAAACCTGTGAGGAAGTGGAAGCGTTCTTAATGTTTCCTCTGAATAGTGTGGGGGTGCCTCAGTTTCCCCTAGGCAGTTCTTAAGTATCTAGGTGGGATAAGGGTGTATGATCCTTGCAGAGCCCGAGAGGGCAGGTGTGTGCAGGGGTCTGGACACAGAGAATGGCCGACACCCTGTTTCCTGGCCACTGATGGCCTGGGCCCTTCCCCCCTGCAAACCTCTGTTTTACTGGCTGGCTGATAGTCCCGTCTGACTGTGGAGTTGGGGTGCAGGACCCTCTGGCTTCCCCAGGAATCCGCCTGGGCGGACTGGCTGTGGGAAGCGCATGGAATGGCAGAGGAGGCTGAATGCTCCGAGGTCAGACCCAGGAAGGTGGAAGCCGGGTGAGCTTTGTGTCCTGCAGACAGGCTGCTCCCAGAGAGGAGACTTCCCCAGAGTCCTGCCTGCCTTCGTAGGGAGCAGGTCCAGAGCATCGCCCGGGGACTCCCTGACAACACCCATCCTTCTGTCCGTCCATCCTCCTACACGTCCACCCTTCCCCCCACACACCCATCCATCCATTCCCCTAAGAGACTGTCTGTCCATCCATCCATCTGCCTTCATGCCTGTCCATCCATCCCCCTACACACCTGTCTAGGTTCCTTCCCCACTCTGAACTCTAGGGTACAGATGTGGGGACCTGCATGAAAACCTCCTAAGCTTACTTTTACCAGCTTAGGTTAAAACTTCCCCAAGGTACAAATTATTTTTGTCCTTTGCCCCTAGATTTCTACTGCCACCACCAAACTTTAACTGGGTTTACTGGGAAACGTAGTTTGGTCACGTCTTTCCCTCCCAAATCCTCCCAACCCTTGCACCCAACTTCCTGGGGAAGGTTTGGTACAAATCCTCACCAATTTGCATAGGTGACCACAGACCCAAACCCTTAGATCTTAGAACAATGAAAAAGCATTGAGTTTCCTTACAAGAAGACTTTTAATAGAAGTAGAAAAGAATCACCTCTGTAAAATCAGGAAGGCAAATACCTTACAGGGGAATTAAATTCAAAACAGAGAGAATGCCTCTAGGCAAAACCTTAAGTTACAAAAAGACACACAGACAGGAATATCCATTCTATTCAGCACAGCTATTTTCTCAGCCATGTAAAGAAATCATAATCTAACACATACCTAGCTAGATTACTTACTAAGTTCTAAGAGTCCATTTCTGTTCTGTCCCCGGCAAAAGCATCACACAGACAGACACAGACCCTTTGTTTTTCTCCCTCCTCCCAGCTTTTGAAAGCATCTTATCTCCTCATTGCTCATTTTGGTCAGGTGCCAGCGAGGTTACCTTTAGCTTCTTAACCCTTTACAGGTGAGAGGATTTTTCCTCTGGAGAGGAGGGATTATAAAGGAGTTTACCCTTCCCTTTCTATTTATGACAACAGGTGAAAGTATTTTGCCACGGGGCATGGGGGATTTTATAGCTCCGGGGACAGAAAGGTGGTTCCCCTTCCCTTTATATTTATGACAGGTCCTTTCTTATGTTATTCTAAAAATACATAAGTGTCATGGCCACATTGTGACTGACAAATAACTTCCTTTCTCAGTTCCACCGTGTAATTATAAGATAACTCCACTGGGATATAAATATTGTTCTTACAGTTCAGTGGATAGTACATAGAGCTGCACAAACAAGTCATTGTATCAGGAAATTTTAGCTCGTATTGACTTCACTAGTGCTTTATATCTGGCCTGTTGTAAAATGAGGCAAACATCAAGATAAGCTGATGTACCCCCTGAAGACCTGTGTGTACCCCTGGAGTACAGGGACCCCTGGCTGAGAACCACAGATCTCCACTAATGCACAAGGGAATTGGCCTCAAGACACATTGCATCACCTGATCAGCCAAAGTCACATGCAGGGTTGTGAAATCTCCCATCTCCGGGTCCACCAGGATGTCATGGGGCAGCCCCAACCGATCCCCCAGGGGGCAGGTATTTGCCATCCTGCCGGATAAAACCACAGCCAGATGCTTCCTCGCTGTTCTCCTCACTGCAGCTAACATCCAGGCACCATGTGGGTGGCTCTGCCCCTCTGCCTGCTGTCCGCTCTCCTGGCCACAGGTGAGTCCCGTCCGTCCCCGGGCACAGGGAGCCGGGTGATGCGGTCGGGAATTCACTTGGGGAAAGTGCTGCTGTCGATGGTGGATTCTGGGGTCAGGATGGAATTTGTGGGTAAAACCAGCAAGAGGAAAACCCGGAGCCACGTCCCCAGGCTGACTCGGGGAGAGCAGGGATTGGAGTCTGGGACTCCCACAGCCCACGCTAGGGGCCTGGCCAGTGGGTCTGAGTCCGTCTGTCCTTCCTTCTTCTCGTTCCTCCTCCAGCTCTCGCCCGAGCTTGGGGTCATCCGGATGAGGAGCAGCACCCCCGTCCACATGTCATCCTGCCTAGAAATGTTCCCCTGCCTGTCAGCGCTGAGATTCCTGCCAGGACTCCTGGCTTCATTCCACGGGTTTGAAAGGGGAATGCGGGTGCAACGGGTAGGCGCTGGGAGCCAGGACTCCTGGGCTCATTCCCCAGCTGTGGAAGAGGGCTGGGGTGTAGTGAGTTTGAGCAGAGATGGCTGCAAATCAGGACTCCCGGGTTCTGTCCATGGCTCTGAAAGAAGAGTGGGGTCTCGTGGGTAAGAGTGGGTGGGGAGTCAGGACTTCTCGGCTGTCTTCTTGGTTCTAAGCCTGAATTGAACACATCTTTTTTCTACCTCAGTTTCCCTATTTCTTAGATGGGGAGAATATCACTTTGCTACCATCTAGGGACATAGAAGGGGCAGGGGAAGGCGTTCTGAGGTTTAATTGATGTTTCCACATGAAAGCTCTAAAAAAACCAAAGTGGGAAAATCTTTCTTTCTTTCTTTCTTAAAACTACCTTACGCTCACGTCATGAATTAAAGGCCCCCATGCTCTGGAATGGAAAGAGTTGATGCTCCTGGGATCGCTGGCTGGAGGTGCACAGCCATCTATCCAAAGGCTTAACAAGCGTCAATCGTATTCTGAAGAAGAGAATTGGCAGGATCAGCCATGAAAAGTGGGCTGAAGTCGAGTGTGGCTGAGAGGCAGAGGCCTGGAGCAGAGAGTGACAGCGGGGTGTGTGTGTGTGTGTGTGTGTGTGTGTGTGTGAAAGGTTCACCGCAAAGCCAGGCAGAAACCCCTCTTCAGAGCAGCCGAATTCTTGTTTTTCTGTCTACACAGACGTGTGGGGTTTGTTCGCAGGCACAAGCTGCACCCCAGATAGCCACGTCAGCAGCTGAAAATGTATTCTAGCCACAGACACTCAGGCAGCAAACAGACTTGTCTGCAGTGTTGAGTAAGATACAAATGACCAGCTAGCAAGATGCCTTTCCCCATCCGGAGAGTTAAATGGAACTGGGCAGAACTGCTGCAAAAGCAGGTGGCATTTCTCCAAGATCTGCCTGCCCACACGTTCAGTGAGGAGGCATTGGTGGTAACAACTCCCACAGCGCCACCTCTTGGTTCCTGGTGGTATTTCGCCCACGGGCACTGCCTGGGGAGGGGTGGGGAGCCGGGGTTTGTACTGAGAAGGGATTTTTCCAACCTCCAGGGAGCGCTCTGCAATGCGAGGTGTGTGCGTCCAGAGAGCTATCGTGCTCCGGCTCCCTGCAGCCCTGCGCCCCCTCGGAAGGGACCTGCGTCACCGTCGTGGCAGAGATCAGGCTGGGTGAGTGAAAAAAGATTTCTACTAAGTGTAGACACCATTGTCCTCCTGAAGCCAGGGGTCGAACCCAGGAGTCCTGGCTCCCAGCCCCTCCCCCTACTCTAACCAATAGCCTCCGCTCCTCTCCAGGAGCGGGGACTGCTCAGTCTGGAAAGATAATGTCATAGACGGGGGATGGGATGAGATGGGGAATTTCAGTGGGTGGCTGTGGGGCTGGATCAGACAGAAGAGAGGATTTTATTGGGGGTGGGGGGGAAGATGAGATTAGTTGGGGGTGGGGTGGATGGATACAAAAGGGGAGGATGGAGCAGCTGGGGGTCCATTGGGGAGCTCAGAGGTGATTCTCTGTTTCTCTTCCACAGAGGGATCCCCCTTCTCCTACACGGCTAAATCGTGCCTGGAGCCCCAGAACTATGAGCCCAGCCCCTTCTCGCTGACCTACCCGCACAATGTCACCGTGCGGGTGAACATCGTGAGCTGTAACACCGACGGCTGCAACGCTGGGGCCATCCCAGGTGTGTGTCTGCTGCAAACCTAGAGCTCTGCTCCGGCCACACCTGCCTGGAGAGAACCCAGGAGTCCTGGCTCCCAGCCCCCCTTCTCTAACCACTAGACCCCACTCCCTTCCCCGAGCTGGGATTGAGCCCAGCGTGTGGTGACTCCCCACCCCTGGCTGACTGTGTGTGTCTGACTGTTCTCAGTGCCAACTGTGAGCTCCGTCCCCAACGGCCGGCAGTGCCTGTCGTTCTTCAACGTGTGGCCATATCACGGGAATGAGAAGGAGAAGAAGAAGGTGCTCTTGGCCTGCACTGGCGCCGAGGACCATTGTGTTGAGGAATCTGGGATATTAACACTGGGTAAGTCCTCCAGATGGGGGCGGGGTCTGAACACAGAGTACAAGGTGGAGCCCAGGTGTCCTGGCTCAGTCCCCGCCCCCCTGGCTCTGACCCACTAGACTCCACTCCCCTGGCAGAGTTGCAGAGAGAACCCTGGAGTCCTACTTGCCGCGATGCCAAAGGAGCACCCAAGGAGGATAAGGCCACTGCGGAGAAACTAAATGAATTCTGTGCATCGGTCTTCACGGCTGAGGCTGGGAGGGAGATTCCCAAACCTGAGCCATTCTGTTTTCATAACAAATCTGAGGAACTGTCCCAGATTGAGGTGTCATTACAGGAGTTTTTGCAACAAATTGATAAATTAAACAGTAATAAGTCACCAGGACCAGATGGGATTCGCCCAAGAGTTCGGAAGGAACTCAAATTTCAAATTATAGAATGACTAACTGTGGTTCCTAACCTACCATTTAAATCAGCTTCTGTCCCAAATGGCTGGAGGATGGCTAATGATACGCCAATTTCTAAAAAGGGCTCCAGAGGTGATCCCAGCAACTACAGACTAGTAAGTCTGACTTCAGTACAGGGTAAACTCATTGAAACTATAGGAAAGAAGAGAACTGTCAGCCACACAGATGAACATAATTTGTTGGGGAAGGGTCAACATGGTTTCGGTAAAGGAAAACCACGCCTCACCAGTATACTAGAATTCTCTGAGGGGGTCAAGAAGCGTGTGGACAAGGGGGATCCAGTGGCTATAGTGTACTTAGATTTTCAGAAAGCCTTTGAAAAGGTCCCTCACCAAAGGCTCTTAAGCAAAGTAAGCTGTCATGGGATAAAATCCTCTCATGGCTCAGTAAGTGGTTAAAAAGATAGGGAAAAAAGGGTAGGAAGAAATGGTCAGTTTTCAGAACGGAGAGATGTAAATAGTGGGAGTCCCCCAGGGATCCGCACTGGGCCCAGTCCTATTCACCATATTCCGAAATGTTCTGGAAAAAGGAGTAAATAGTGAGGTGGCAAAATTTGCAGAAGATACAAACCTACTCAAGATAGTGAAGTCCAAAGCAGACTGTGAAGAGGTACTAAAGGATCTCTCAGAACTGGGTGACTGGGCAACAAAACGGCAGAGGAAATTCAATGTTGATAAATGCAAAGTAACACACATGGGCAAACGTAATCCCAACTAGACATACACAATGATGGGTCGAATTTACCACTCAAGAAAGATCTTGGAGTCATTGTGGAGAGTTCTCTGAAATGACTCCATGTGCAGCGGCCGTGAAAAAGGGGAACAGAATGCTGGGAAATATTAAGAAAGGGACAGAGAATGGGACAGAATAGATCGTGTTGCCTCAATATAAATGCATGGGAAGCCCGCAGCTTGAACACTGCAGGCGGATGTGGTCGCCCACTCTCAGAAAAGAGATATCGGAATTGGAAAAGCTTCAGAAAAGCCCAAACAAAATGATGAGGGGGTTGGAACGGCTGCCATATGAGGAGAGATGAATAAGAGTGGGACTTTTCAGCCTGGAAAAGAGATGGCTAAGAGGGGATATGATTGAGGTCTAGAGAAGGTTGAAGGGTGTGGAGGAAGTAAATAAGGAAGTGTTATTTACTCCATCTAACATAAGAAGGAGGGGTCACCACAGGCAGCAGGATTAAAACAAACAAAAGGAAGTACTGCTTCACACAACGCACAGTCAACCTGTGGAACTCATTGCCGGAGGATGTTTTGAAGGCCAAGACTATAACAGGGTTCAAACAGGAACGAGAGAAGTTCCTGGAGTACAGGTCCATCTGTGGCTATTGCCAGGATGGGCAGCGATGGCGGCCCTAGCCTCTGTTTGCCAGGAGCTGGGAATGGGCGACAGGGGATGGATCAGTGGAAGGTTCCCTGTTCTGTTCATTCCCTCTGGGGCACCTGGCATTGGCCAGAGGATACTGGGCTAGATGGACCTTTGGGGTGACCCAGGAGGGCCATTCCTCTTATGTTCTCACATTGTTCCAGCCCCCTGCTCTGAGCACTAGACCCCACTCTGCCTGCAGAGCCGGGTGCAGTCCTCCTGGGAAGGGAGTGTGTGAGAGACCTTATTGGGGTCGGGGGGTGGATCTGGGAGCCCCTGATTACGTCTCTCTCCCCTCATCCAGGTGACATCAAACTGAGGAAGAGTGCGGCTGGATGTGGCTCCCCTGGCGCCTGCAAGAAGAGATTATTGGTGAAGAAATACACCCAGGGCGTGGTGGAGATGCTGAGCCCGGTTGACTGCTACCCAGCTCCCTGGGCCAGTGGAAGCATCGGGGAGCCCTGAGCCCCGGCCTGGCGTCCTCCCCTTCTGCTGCGTGCTGGGCTGCAGTGCACCTCCCTTTGGGGGGATTGCGTGTTCCTTTTGTGCATTGGCTGAATAAAGTGAGTTGTCCGGAAAGCACCCCCCTAGCTCCTTGTCCTCTGACTGCCCCGTACCGGGCCCCACACCGCCCCTATCTGTGCACAAGTGATGCTGGCAGGAAGAGAACGCTGGAGTCCTGACTCCCAGTACCCCACCCTGTAACCCAACAGGGCCCACTCCCTTCTGAAAGCCAGGGATAGAGCCCAGGAGTCCTGGCTCCCAAGCCCACTGCAGGGCCAGGGAATGGAACCCAGGAGTCCTGCCTAGATCCCTTCCCCCAAGGCAAGGCCCGTGGCCGGGGGAAAGGCACCGGCTGGCTGAGCTCCCCTGCGGAAGGAGGGCTGTGGGAAGGAGAGGCCGTGGCTCACCCAGCTGTCCAGGCGGGCGGGAACGCCCTGGAGGGGAGAAATGTCCTTCTAGGTTGATTTTGCAGGGCTCAGTTCGTCCCGCTCTCTGGGGCGGCTCCACTGGGAGTGACGAGCTCAGGGAAGGTGTCAGGAAACAGGGCAGATCCCCCCAGCCGGTGGTGCTCTGTGAGCAGATTTCACCCAGCGTGAACTCCTGGATCGCTGCCCCCGTCTGACCCCGGAGTCACAGCCAGTCCCCTCAGATACTCTCAGACAAGCCGGACTTTGGGAGGAAACCTCACGGACACCCCAGACCAGCCCACCCAGGTTGTCCCCTGCCCCAGAAGACCGGTCTCTTACCCCAGGGCCACGGGACCCCAGATCCTACACCAAAGGCAACGTTGGCAGCCAGCTCTGTAGGAATCTTGCTAAAGGTTCGTGAGCTAAGGAAAGGGAATGAGGGTGACAAGGGGTTAAAGCAGGTAAAATTCATACCCAGGTGAGTCGCAGTCTGTAACTCCAAACGGTGGCGGTGAAGGAAAAACTGCCATTTTCCCAAGTCTTTTCAGGTGCTCCCAGACGGTCTCCAGGGACCCCCGCTTTGCATCCGGTTCCGGTCCCTGTAAGCGTCCAGCCAGCCCAGCGAGGCAGGGTTCCCTCAATCCATCCTTACAGCTTCTTCTCCCAGAGAACAAGGTGGCAGGGCCCCCACCCACGTGGGCTTTGCCTTCGATGTGGGGAGGGAGGAACATGGCAGTCAGCACACGCCATGGCCCCTGCCCTTGGACTCAGCACTTTTCTGGTGCTAAAGTTCTTCGTTAGCATCCCTACAGCATTGTCAAGTTCCTTCCCCACTCTGAACTCTAGGGTACAGATGTGGGGACCTGCATGAAAAACCTCCTAAGCTTACTTTTACCAGCTTAGGTGAAAACTTCCCCAAGGTACAATCTATTTTACCCTTTCCCTTGGATTTCCACTGCCACCACCAAACTTTATCTGGGTTCCTGAGAAAACATAGTTTGGAAACGTCTTTCCCCCCAAAATCCTCCCAACTCTTGCAGCCCACTTCCTGGGGAAGGTTTGGTAAAAATCCTCACCAATTTGCATAGGTGACCACAGACCCAAACCCTTGGATCTTAGGACAAAGAAAAAACATTGAGTTTCCTTAGGGAGATCCCTAGGGAGCTTGTTAACCACCCTCCCCAGCAAGAAGACTTTTAATAGAAGTAGAAAAGAATCTTCCCTTGTTGCCAAGAAGGCCAAAGGCATTTTGGGCTGCATCAGTAGGAGCGTTGCCAGCAGATGGAGGGAAGTGATTGTTCCCCTCTATTCGGCACTGGTGAGGCCACATCTGGAGTACTGGGTCCAGTTTTGGGCCCCCCACTACAGAAGGGATGTGGACAAATTGGAGAGAGTCCAGCGGAGGGCAACGAAAATGATGAGGGGGCTGGAGCACGTGACTTAGGAGGGGAGGCTGAGGGAACTGGTCTTCTTTTGTCTGCAGAAGAGAAGAGTGAGGGGGAATTCGATAGCAGCCTTCAACTACCTGAGGGGGGTCCCAAAGAGGATGGAGCTCGGCTGTTCTCAGTGGTGGCAGAAGACAGAACGAGGAGCAATGGTCTCCAGTTGCAGTGGGGGAGGTCTAGGTTGGAGGTCAAGGGGAGGGACGGCATCCACGGGACAGCAACCGGGACCCCAGGGCAGGTCACAGCAGTGAGAGCTCAGCTGGCCGGCCCTGGGGAGCAGCTGGCCGCATGCTGCATGCGTCTCTTGTTCTTCCATCGGCGGCGGTTGCTACTTCAGGCTCATGGTGGCCAGCGAGAAGCCGGGAAGGCTGGGCTGTGCAGGCCCTGGGGCCCGCCCGCCCCTTCTGTCTGCAGTCCCACCCCTGTTCTGCTCCTTCCCCCGTGGCCCTGCCCCAGTTCCACCCACAGTCCTGTCCCCGTCCACCCACCCCCTTGCAGCCCCCCCACCCACGTCCCCAAGACCGGGAAAGATCTGTCCCGTCACCAGCTGGGGGTGAGAGCTCTTCCAGTCCCCGGGCCACAGCCGCAGCTGGGATCCGGGCGCTGGGGCTTCCCCCCGACACCTGGCACTTCTGCCAGGCACCGGGCTTGGGGTGCAGGGGTGCCCATTTTCCAGGGGGCCCCCAATGGGCTGAGGCTGCTGGGCACAGGCCCTGACGGCCCATTGGCTAATCCGCCACCGCTGCACTGCGGGTAGGGGTGCGGGCTCCCCTGGCTGAGCTGCCCTGGCAGGGCGGGGCAGGTGGGGGCAGGGGGCTCTGTGTGTGGACGGAGCGGGGTTTGGGTTTAAACACGGATCAGAGCCATGTCCACAGGGAGGGGGGAAGCCGGCTGGCTTTGGAACAGGGGAGCGTGGCTCCGAACTCGCTTGCAAAGCCACAGGGTGTGACAAGAGGCTCTGGCCCCATAGGGAGCCTGGGGCTGAGCCTTGCCTAGAGCTGGGCCAAGGGCGTAGCCAGGTAAAGGGGGAACTGCCGGGAGGCTGCGGGGGCCTGGCCCACTGGAAATCCCGGCCCCGGGCCTCCCTTTGTCCTAGTGCCGATGGGCCCGGAGAGCCGGGGCTGGAAGGAATCCGGGACAGGCGCTCACCTTCCGAGATCTGCCCGCTGATGGAAATGCACTGGCTGGCACGGCCCTCGCACTGCAGGGTCTCCGTGCTGGAACAGCTGCTCCGACCCGGGGCAATGCAGATCGGGCACCGGCCTCCCGTCTAGACGGTGTTGATGATCGGCCCTGCAAGACCCTGAAGAGAGGGTCGGTGGGGGTTGACGGGCTGGGCTGAGGACAGGTGCCTTCTCTACTTTGTTACCACTTATTTCTAGCACCGCAATAACTGAGATCAGGGACCCCCTTGTGCCAAGAGCTGCACAGACTCCCCAGAGCAGGGGCCCTGATTGCACTGGGCACTGCATAGATCCCCCCAGCCTGCTACTGGGGGCCCCCCATTGTGCCAGGCACTGCACGCCTCCCTCCCCTGAGATCAGGGTCCCCCCTATGGCACCAGGTGCTACACGGGACCCCACCCTTCTCCAGAAAAGAACCTTTTCCGAACCAGTTTGACACTCAGTCGGAGCCTGGGCCACTGGGAACGAGCAGGGAGGGATGCAGAGATGTACGGACAGGAGAGAACTGGGTATTGCAGCTGTTCGTAGAGCAGGTCCGGGATTGAATCTTCACAAAGAAGAGGGAGATGTTCCTGGGCGTGGCGGAGGATACACAGGAGAAGGAATAGCCTGCATTTCCCTTCGCTTCTGGTTAGAAGTGTAACCCTTCTGCCCGTCAGAGTTGGCAGCAACAAGGGCCGGGTTCAATATCTAGGGGATCCATTCCAATAACACAATGCAAACCGGCTTGAGCCCCCAACCAGTGACCTGGGACCTGACCCCTGCTGAGCGCCTCCAAGAGGCAATCTGAGTGTAGCAAAAGCCTTTTAATAAGAGAGAGAAACAATGTGGCATTATGTTGGGGAAACACCAACAGGATTCATAACACAACCCATGAGCAAAAAAAACCCACCCCAAGCAAATTGGGGCATGCCCCTTTCCCTTTGCTTCTTGAGTCCAGCAACCCCAAATCACCCAAAGTCCCAAAAGTCTAAGGACCCAAAAGTCTCTGTCCCTGGTCAGGGCAGCCCCAGAGTTCGAAAGTTTATCTGCGGAGCCTTACCCCCCAGCCTGGGTGGAGATGGGACAGGGGTAAGAGGCACCTTACATGATCTGCAGCTGACCGCCCCACAGCTCCATAGGCCTTCGCTCCGCTCCTCCAGCCGCCCCACGAACTCCTTCGCTCAGCTCCGCTCCGCGGCCCACAAGCAGCTCCCGCCATCCAACGAACTGCTCCACCAGCCGGTCCACAAACTGCTCTGCGTCCCACCAGCAGCTCCTGCTGTCCTACAAACTGCTCCACCAGCTTGTCCACAAGGCACTCCAGCCGTCCTGCAAACTGCTCCACGATAGAACTTCAGGCTCCCCCACTACTTAACACAACGCTCAGTGATTTCAGCTCTTAGTCAGTTCAGCTCTTTGGTGAATTCAGCTTGTAGTAGGGGAACCTCAGTACTGGTGCACTATTAGCCCAAACGGAGCTCAGCAGCCTGTAACTAGACTTCTAATGAAATCAAAATTACCTCTGCTATTCCACAGTGGAGACAGGAGAGGAAGGGAGAGAGAATTAACATGTAAGACCCTCACCAATAGGCCCATACCACCAAGTATTAAAACTTGTCCCCAACCACTCTCCATTCACAGAGTTTTGGAACCCATGACCCTTGCCCAGCGAGTGCTACTTAGTTGATGGTGAGTCCCTCCATCATAACAAAAGGCCAAGTACAGTTCCCAGCACAGTTCCCATAATCAGGATAATAACAATTTATTCTTCCTGCCCCAATAACAGAGACACTGGGGATCCCATAGCAGCCAAAGTGACCATTTGGGCAGCTATGGCCTCATTCTAGGCGTGGTGGGTGTGCTTATGCAAATGAGATCAGTCCCTGAAGTTCTTTTCCACAACTTGCCACACCTCACCACCAGATGTCAGGGTGGAGCTCATCCTGACACTGCTTACAGAAGCAAAACAGATACAAAAATTATTTACAGATGAAACCAGCGCCCCAAGGGCTGGTGATTCCTGGGAGCCACCTCACCCTTTTTTCTGGCGTCCCAGGCCAGAAGGGCCCATACCCAGCATCTAGTCTGACCTGCCGCATAGCCCAGGCTGGAGAAGTCCTCCCTACACGGGGCCCGATCACGTGCGTTTGATGAAAGCATCTTCCAGGAGGACAGTCAGCCTGGCCTGGGGGATGCCGAGGGACGGCGCATCCACCGCATCCCTAGGGAGCTTGTTAACCACCCTCCCCAGCATGTCTAGCTAAATACTTATCTGGCGCCCATCACCATGGCATCTGAACCCCTCATCATCTTTAATGCATTATCCTCACAGCCACCTTGTGGGATGGGGCAGGGCTGTCAGCCCCATTGAACAGATGGGGGAAACTGAGGCACAGATCCTCAGCAGGACCTAACTCTTTGAATCTCTAGGCCTAAGTGGTGTGTCCCAGGTCACACAGGGCGGCTGGCAGAGAGGGGCCTGGAGCCCAGGTGTGCTAAGCCCTTGGCACGCGTGTCCAAACCACAGCCGGCAAACGGTCGGTGCAGAGACCGATGGTGGAAAGTCAGCGCCACCCACCCTTGACCAGTGCGTTTGCCTCCTAGACACCGAGGCAGGTGCTGTGACCAGCGGGGCAGGGCTGTGGCTGAGCAGGGCAGTTGCTCACAGAATTTCTCCTACACTGGTAACAGGATCTGGTGAGGAGGGAAATAAAGCAGGATTTCCATTTTAATTTCTGGTGCCAGCGTCCCCCTTTTCTTGTCCGGTCCCCGAAGGCCTCGGGTTCATGGAGGTGGCCTTGGCTGATCTCACTCCCCCTGTTAAATCTCACTCCCCCTGTTAAAGCTAGTGCCTTGGATAGGTGCTGGCAGTGGCAGGGTGCACCGGCTGGTGTCTGCAGCAGTTTGCGGCACAGAGGGATGCGACAAAGTGGAAATTGAGCTCCTATTTCTACGATGCCATGGAGTGCCTCAGTTTCCCTCTGTGCTTTGCAAGGCTGTGCAGGGCCGCCCCTCCATCCATCCCCGATAAACCTGTGAGGAAGTGGAAGCGTTCTTAATGTTTCCTCTGAATAGTGTGGGGGTGCCTCAGTTTCCCCTAGGCAGTTCTTAAGTATCTAGGTGGGATAAGGGTGTATGATCCTTGCAGAGCCCGAGAGGGCAGGTGTGTGCAGGGGTCTGGACACAGAGAATGGCCGACACCCTGTTTCCTGGCCACTGATGGCCTGGGCCCTTCCCCCCTGCAAACCTCTGTTTTACTGGCTGGCTGAGAGTCACGTCTGGCTGTGGAGTTGGGGTGCAGGACCCTCTGGCTTCCCCAGGACCCCGCCTGGGCGGACTGGCTGTGGGAAGCGCATGGAATGGCAGAGGAGGCTGAATGCTCCGAGGTCAGACCCAGGAAGGTGGAGCCGGGTGAGCTTTGTGTCCTGCAGACAGGCTGCTCCCAGAGAGGAGACTTCCCCAGAGTCCTGCCTGCCTTCGTAGGGAGCAGGTCCAGAGCATCGCCCGGGGACTCCCTGACAACACCCATCCTTCTGTCCGTCCATCCTCCTACATGTCCACCCTTCCCCCCACACACCCATCCATCCATTCCCCTAAGAGACTGTCTGTCCATCCATCCATCTGCCTTCATGCCTGTCCATCCATCCCCCTACACACCTGTCTAGGTTCCTTCCCCACTCTGAACTCTAGGGTACAGATGTGGGGACCTGCATGAAAACCTCCTAAGCTTACTTTTACCAGCTTAGGTTAAAACTTCCCCAAGGTAATTTTAGCTCGTATTGACTTCACTAGTGCTTTATATCTGGCCTGTTGTAAAATGAGGCAAACATCAAGATAAGCTGATGTACCCCCTGAAGACCTGTGTGTACCCCTGGAGTACACAGACCCCTGGCTGAGAACCACGGATCTCCACTAACGCACAAGGGAATTGGCCTCAAGACACATTGCATCACCTGATCAGCCAAAGTCACATGCAGGGTTGTGAAATCTCCCATCTCCGGGTCCACCAGGATGTCACGGGGCAGCCCCAACCGATCCCCCAGGGGGCAGGTATTTGCCATCCTGCCGGATAAAACCACAGCCAGATGCTTCCTCGCTGTTCTCCTCACTGCAGCTAACATCCAGGCACCATGTGGGTGGCTCTGCCCCTCTGCCTGCTGTCCGCTCTCCTGGCCACAGGTGAGTCCCGTCCGTCCCCGGGCACAGGGAGCCGGGTGATGCGGTCGGGAATTCACTTGGGGAAAGTGCTGCTGTCGATGGTGGATTCTGGGGTCAGGATGGAATTTGTGGGTAAAACCAGCAAGAGGAAAACCCGGAGCCACGTCCCCAGGCTGACTCGGGGAGAGCAGGGATTGGAGTCTGGGACTCCCACAGCCCACGCTAGGGGCCTGGCCAGTGGGTCTGAGTCCGTCTGTCCTTCCTTCTTCTCGTTCCTCCTCCAGCTCTCGCCCAAGCTTGGGGTCATCCGGATGAGGAGCAGCACCCCCGTCCACATGTCATCCTGCCTAGAAATGTTCCCCTGCCCACCAGCGCTGAGATTCCTGCCAGGACTCCTGGCTTCATTCCCCGGGTTTGAAAGGGGAATGCGGGTGCAACGGGTAGGCGCTGGGAGCCAGGACTCCTGGGCTCATTCCCCAGCTGTGGAAGAGGGCTGGGGTGTAGTGAGTTTGAGCAGAGATGGCTGCAAATCAGGACTCCCGGGTTCTGTCCATGGCTCTGAAAGAGGAGTGGGGTCTCGTGGGTAAGAGTGGGCGGGGAGTCAGGACTTCTCGGCTGTCTTCTTGGTTCTAAACCTGAATTGAACACATCTTTTTTCTACCTCAGTTTCCCTATTTCTTAGATGGGGAGAATATCACTTTGCTACCATCTAGGGACATAGAAGGGGCAGGGAAAGGCGTTCTGAGGTTTAATTCATGTTTCCACATGAAAGCTCTAAAAAAACCAAAGTGGGAAAATCTTTCTTTCTTTCTTAAAACTACCTTACGCTCACGTCATGAATTAAAGGCCCCCATGCTCTGGAATGGAAAGAGTTGATGCTCCTGGGATCGCTGGCTGGAGGTGCACAGCCATCTATCCAAAGGCTTAACAAGCGTCAATCGTATTCTGAAGAAGAGAATTGGCAGGATCAGCCATGAAAAGTGGGCTGAAGTCGAGTGTGGCTGAGAGGCAGAGGCCTGGAGCAGAGAGTGACGGCGGGGTGTGTGTGTGTGTGTGTGTGAAAGGTTCACCGCAAAGCCAGGCAGAAACCCCTCTTCAGAGCAGCCGAAGTCTTGTTTTTCTGTCTACACAGACGAGTGGGGTTTGTTCGCAGGCACAAGCTGCACCCCAGATAGCCACGTCAGCAGCTGAAAATGTATTCTAGCCACAGACACTCAGGCAGCAAACAGACTTGTCTGCAGTGTTGAGTCAGATACAAATGACCAGCTAGCAAGATGCCTTTCCCCATCCGGAGAGTTAAATGGAACTGGGCAGAACTGCTGCAAAAGCAGGTGGCATTTCTCCAAGATCTGCCTGCCCACACGTTCAGTGAGGAGGCATTGGTGGTAACAACTCCCACAGCGCCACCTCTTGGTTCCTGGTGGTATTTCGCCCACGGGCACTGCCTGGGGAGGGGTGGGGAGCCGGCGTTTGTACTGAGAAGGGATTTTTCCAACCTCCAGGGAGCGCTCTGCAATGCGAGGTGTGTGCGTCCAGAGAGCTATCGTGCTCCGGCTCCCTGCAGCCCTGCGCCCCCTCGGAAGGGACCTGCGTCACCGTCGTGGCAGAGATCAGACTGGGTGAGTGAAAGAAGATTTCTACTAAGTGTAGACACCATTGTCCTCCTGAAGCCAGGGGTCGAACCCAGGAGTCCTAGCTCCCAGCCCCTCCCCCTACTCTAACCAATAGACTCCGCTCCTCTCCAGGAGCAGGGACTGCTCAGTCTGGAAAGATAATGTCATAGACGGGGGACGGGATGAGATGGGGAATTGCACTGGGTGGCTGTGGGGCCTGGATCAGACAGAAGACAGGATTTTATCTGGGTGAGGGGGAAGATGTGATTAGTTGGGGGTGGGGTGGATGGAACAAAAGGGGAGGATGGAGCAGCTGGGGGTCCATTTTGGAGTTCAGAGGTGATGCTCTGTTTCTCTTCCACAGAGGGATCCTCCTTGTCCTACACGGCTAAATCGTGCCTGGAGCCCAAGAACTGTGAGCCAGGCCCCTTCTCTCTGACCTATGCGTACAATGTCACCGTGTGGGCGAACATCGCCTGCTGTGACACCGACGGCTGCAACGCCGGGGCCATCCCAGCTGTGTGTCTGCTGCAAACCTAGAGCCCTGCTCTGCCCACACCTGCCTGGATAGAACCCAGGAGTCCTGGCTCCCAGCCCCCCTGCTCTAACCACTAGACCCCACTCCCTTCCCCGAGCTGGGATCGAGCCCAGCGTGTGGTGACTCCCCACCCCTGGCTGACTGTGTGTGTCTGACTGTTCTCAGTGCCAACTGTGAGCTCCGTCCCCAACGGCCGGCAGTGCCCGTCATGCTTCTACCTGTGGGGAGGAAACTGTCAGGACAACAAGCCCTTGGCCTGCACCGGAGCCGAGGACCATTGTGTTGAGGAATCTGGGATATTAACACTGGGTAAGTCCTCCAGATGTAGGAGGGGGTCTAAACACAGAGCACGAGGTGGAGCCCAGGTGTCCTGGCTCAGTCCCAGGCCCCCTTGCTCTGACCCTCTAGACTCCACTCCCGTGGCAGAGTTGCAGAGAGAACCCTGGAGTCCTACTTGCCGAGATGCCAAAGGAGCACTCAAGGAGGATAAGGCCACTGCGGAGAAACTAAATGAATTCTGTGCATCGGTCTTCACGGCTGAGGCTGGGAGGGAGATTCCCAAACCGGAACCATTCTATTTTCATGACAAATCTGAGGAACTGTCCCAGATTGAGGAGTCATTACAGGAGTTTTTGCAACAAATTGATAAATTAAACAGTAATAAGTCACCAGGACGAGATCGGTTTCGCCCAAGAGATCGGAAGGAACTCAAATGTCAAATTACAGAACGACTTATTGTGGTTTGTAAATTACCATTTAAATCAGCTTCTGTCCCAACTGGCTGGAGGACGGCTAATGACACGCCAATTTTTAAAAAGGGCTCCAGAGGTGATCCTGGCAACTACAGGCCAATAAGTCTGACTTCAGTACAGGGCAAACTCATTGAAACTACAGGAAAGAAGAGAATTGTCAGCCACATAGAGGTACATAATTTGTTGTGGAAGGATCAACATGGTTTCGGTAAAGGGAAATCACGCCTCAGCAATCTACTAGAATTCTCTGAGGGGGTCAACAAGCGTGTGAACAAGGGGAATCCAGTGGATACAGTGTACTTAGATTTTCAGAAAGCCTTTGAAAAGGTCCCTCACCAAAGGCTCTTCAGAAACGTGAGCTGTCATGGGATAAAATCCTCTCATGGCTCAGTAACTTGTTAAAAGATAGGGAAAAAAGGGTAGGAAGAAATGGTCAGCTTTCAGAACGGAGAGAGGTAAAAAGTGGGAGTCCCCCAGGGATCTGCACTGGGCCCAGTCCTATTCATAGAATCATAGAATATCAGGGTTGGAAGGGACCTCAGGAGGTCATCTAGTCCAACCCCCTGCTCAAAGCAGGACCAATCCCCAATTAAATCATCCCAGCCAGGGCTTGGTCAAGCCTGATCTTAAAACCTTCTAAGGAAGGAGATTCTACCACCTCCCTAGTTAACGCATTCCAGTGTTTCACCACCCTCTTAGTGAAAAAGTTTTTCCTAATATCCAACCTAAACCTCCCCCACTGCAACTTGAGACCATTACTCCTTGTCCTGTCATCTTTTACCACTGAGAATAGTCTAGAACCATCCTCTCTGGAACCACCTCTCAGGTAGTTGAAAGCAGCTATCAAATCCCTCCTCATTCTTCTCTTCTGCAGACTAAACAATCCCAGTTCCCTCAGCCTCTCCTCATAAGTCATGTGCTCCAGACGCCTAATCATTTTTGTTGTCCTTCGCTGGACTCTCTCCAATTTATCCACATCCTTCTTGTAGTGTGGGGCCCAAAACTGGACACAGTACTCCAGATGAGGCCTCACCAATGTCGAATAGAGGGGAACGATCACGTCCCTCGATCTGCTGGCTATGCCCCTACTTATAAATCCCAAAATGCCATTGGCCTTCTTGGCAAGAAGGGCACACTGCTGACTCATATCCAGCTTCTCGTCCACTGTCACCCCTAGGTCCTTTCCCGCAGAACTGCTGCCTAGCCATTCGGTCCCTAGTCTGTAGCGGTGCCTAGGATTCTTCCGTCCTAAATGCGGGACTCTGCACTTGTCCTTGTTGAACCTCATCAGATTTCTTTTGGCCCAATCCTCTAATTTGTCTAGGTCCCTCTGTATCCTAACCCTACCTGCCACCGTATCTACCACTCTTCCTAATTTAGTATCATCTGCAAATTTGCTGAGAGTGCAATCCACACCATCCTCCAGATCATTTATGAAGATATTGAACAAAACCGGCCCCAGGACTGACCCTTGAGGCACTCCACTTGATACCGGCTGCCAACTAGACATGGAGCCATTGATCACTGCCCATTGAGCCCGACAATCTAGCCAACTTTGTATCCACCTTATAGTGCATTCATCCAGCCCATACTTCTTTAACTTGCTGACAAGAATACTGTGGGAGACCGTGTCAAAAGCTTTGCTAAAGTCAAGAAACAATACATCCACTGCTTTCCCTTCATCCACAGAACCAGTAATCTCATCATAGAAGGCAATTAGATTAGTCAGGCATGACCTTCCCTTGGTGAATCCATGCTGGCTGTTCCTGATCACTTTCCTCTCATGTAAGTGCTTCAGGATTGATTCCTTGAGGACCTGCTCCATGATTTTTCCGGGGACTGAGGTGAGGCTGACTGGCCTGTAGTTCCCAGCATCCTCCTTCTTCCCTTTTTTAAAGATGGGCACTACATTAGCCTTTTTCCAGTCATCTGGGACTTCCCCCATTCGCCACGAGTTTTCAAAGATAATGGCCAATGGCTCTGCAATCACATCCACCAACTCCTTTAGCACTCTCGGATGCAAGGCATCCGGCCCCATGGACTTGTGCATGTCCAGCTTTTCTAAATAGTCCCGAACCACCTCTTTCTCCACAGAGGGCTGGCCACCTATTCCCCATGCTGTGATGCCCAGCGCAGCAGTCTGGGAGCCGACCTTGTTCCTGAAGACAGAGTCAAAAAAGCATTGAGTACATTAGCTATTCACCATATTCCGAAATGTTCTGGAAAAAGGGGTAAATAGTGAGGTGGCAAAATTTGCAGAAGATACAAACCTACTCAAGATAGTTAAGTCCAAAGCAGACTGTGAAGAGGTACTAAAGGGTCTCTCAAAACAGGGTGACTGGGCAACAAAACGGGAGAGGAAATTCAGTGTTGATAAATGCTAAATAATGCACATGGGCAAACATACTCCCAACTAGACATACACAATGATGGGTCAAATTTACCACTCAAGAAAGATCTTGGAGTCTCTATGGAGAGTTCTCTGAAATCATCCACTCCATGTGCAGCGGCTGTGAAAACAGCGAACAGAATGCTGGGAATCATTAAGAAAGGGACAGAGAATAGGACAGAAAAAATCGTGTTGCCTCAATATAAATCATTGGGAGGCCCACAGCTGAACACTGAGTGCGGATGTGGTCGCCCTGTCTCCAAAAAGATCTACTGGAATTGGAAAAGCTTCAGAAAAGCCCAACCAAAATGACGAGGGGGATGGAACGGCTGCCATATGAGGAGAGATTAATAAGAGTGGGACTTTTCATCCTGGAAAAGAGACGGCTAAGGGGGGATAGGAAAGAGTTCTATAAAAGGTTGAAGGGTGTGAAGGAAGTGTTATTACTCTTTCTAACATATGAACTAGGGGCCACCAAATGAAATGAACGGGCAGCAGGTTTAAAAAAACCAAAGGAAGTACTGCTTCACACAACGCACAGTCAACCTGTGGAAGTCATTGCCGGGAAATGTTGTGAAGGCGAAGACTACAACAGGGTTCAAACAGGAACGAGAGAAGTTCCTGGAGGACAGGTCCATCTGTGGCTATTAGCCAGGGTGGGCAGGGATGGTGGCCCTAGCCTCTGTTTGCCAGGAGCTGGGAATGGGCGACGGGGGATGGATCACCGGAAGGTTCCCTGTTCTGTTCATTCCCTCTGGGGCACCTGGCATTGGCCAGAGGATACTGGGCTAGATGGACCTTTGGTGTGACCCAGGAGGGCCGTTCCTCTGTTATGTTCTCACGTAGTTCCAGCCCCCTGCTCTGAGCACTACACCCCACTCTACCTGCAGAGCCGGGTGCAGTCCTGCTGGGAGGGGAGTGTGTGAGAGACCTTATTGGGGTTGGGGGGGGATGTGGGAGCCCCTGATTACGTCTCTCTCCCCCCGTACAGGTGACATCACCGTGATGAAGACTGCGGCTGGATGTGGCTCCCCTGGCGCCTGCATGAAGAGCGTGGGGAAGAACAAATACGCCCAGGGCATGGTGGAGATGCTGAGCCGGGCCAAGTGCTACCCAGCTCCCAGGGCCGGTGGAGGCATCGGGGAGCCCTGAGTCCCGGACTAGCGTCCTTCCCTTCTGCTGCATGCCGGGCTGCTGTGCACCTCCCTTCAGCAGCCACCGGCTGCTGCTTCTCTTTGGGGGGGATTCTGGGTTCCTTTTGTGCATTGGCTGAATAAAGTGAGTTGTGGGGAAAGCACCCCCCTTGCTCCTTGTCCCCTGACCGCCCCGTACCGGGCCCCCCCGCCCCTATCTGTGCACAAGTGATGCTGGCAGGAAGAGAACTCGGGAGTCCTGACTCCCAGTACCCCACCCTGTAACCCACCAGAGCCCACTCCCTTCTGAAAGCCAGGGATAGAGCCCAGGAGTCCTGGCTCCCAAGCCCCCTGCTCTAACCACTGGACCCCCTCCCCTTGCAGGGCCAGGGAATGGAACCAAGGAGTCCTGCCTAGACCCCCTCCCCCAGGGGAAGGCCCGTGGCGGGGGGAAACGCACCAGCTGGCTAAGCTCCCCTGGGGAAGGAGGGCTGTGGAAGGAGGGCTGTGGGAAGGAGAGGCCGTGGCTCACCCAGCTGTCCAGGCGGGCGGGAACGCCCTGGAGGGGAGCAATGTCCTTCTAGGTTGATTTTGCAGGGCTCAGTTCGTCCTGCTCTCTGGGGCGGCTCCACTGGGAATGCCGGGCTCAGGGAAGGTGTCAGGAAACAGGGCAGATCCCCCCAGCCGGTGGTGCTCTGTGAGCAGATTTCACCCAGCGTGAACTCCTGGATCGCTGCCCCCGTCTGACCCCGGAGTCACAGCCAGTCCCCTCAGATACTCTCAGACAAGCCGGACTTTGGGAGGAAACCTCATGTACACCCCAAACCAGCCCACCTAGGTTGTTCCCAGCCCCAGGAGACTGGTCACTTACCCCAGAGCCACGGGACCCCAGATCCTACACCAAAGGCAACGCTGGCAGCCAGGTCTGTAGGAAACTCGCTAAAGGTTCGTGAGCTAAGGAAAGGGAATGAGGGTCACGAGGGGTTAAAGCCGGTAAAATTCATGCCCAGGTGAGTCGCAGTCTGTAATTCCAAACGGTGGCGGTGATGGAAGAAACTGCCGTTTTCCCAAGTCTTTTCAGGTGCCCCCAGACAGTCTCCAGGGCTCCCCGCTTTGCATCCCGTTCTGGTCCCTGTAAGAGTCCAGCCAGCCCAGCGAGGCAGGATCCTTCCCTGAATCCATCCTTACAGCTTCTTCTCCCAGAGAACAAGCTGGCAGGGCCCCCACCCACGTGGGCTTTGCCTTCGATGGGGGGAGGGAGGAACGCGGCGGTCAGCACACGCGATGGCCCCTGCCTTTGGGGTCAGCACTTTTCTGGTGCTAAAGTTGCTCATTAGCATCCCTCCGGCGTCTCTGCTGGGTCAGTGAGTCCCAGGGCTGTGCTCAGGGTGAATGGTTGTTACTCCGTTAAAAGAGCAGACGGGGAAGGGAAAACCATACCACGGCCCATTGGTTTTCATGAAATCGAAACTCCAAACACACTCTTCTACCTTCGCCATGCCTTTGATCTAGGCCAGGGTCTCTCGACATTTCCAGACAGCTGTACCCCTTGCGGGAGTCTGATGTGTCTTGGGTACCCTAAATTTCCCCTCACTGAAAAACGACTTGCTCACAAAACCAGCCATAAAAATGCACAATGTCATGGCCGTGCTGCTGCTGACAAGCTGCTTCCTTTCTCATTTCCGCCATTATAAAATCACTCGGTGGGAACGCAGGACAAATCCTGCACTGGAATTTCAGTGTAGAGTATATAGAACAATGTGAACAAGGGGTCGACATTTTAGCTCGTACTGACTTCACTCGTGCCTTAATGCGGCCGGTTGTAAAACGAGGCAAACATCAAGATGAGCTGATGTTCCCCCCGGAAGACCTGTGTGTACCCCTGGGGTACATGGACCCCTGGCTGAGAACCACTGATCTGCACTAATGCACAAGGGAATTGGCCTCAAGACACATTGGTATCATCTGATCAGCCAGTGTCCCATGCAGGGTTGTGAAATCTCTCATCTCCGGGCCCACCAGGATGTCACGGGGCAGCCCCAGCCGATCCCCCAGGGGGCAGGTATTTGCCAACCTTTCCACAGAGCAGGACCTGGGGATTACAGTGGATGAGAAGCTGGCTATGAGACAGCAGGGTGGCCTTGTTGCCAAGAAGGCCAATGGCGTTTTGGGCTGCATCAGTAGGAGCGTTGCCAGCAGATGGAGGGAAGTGATTATTCCCCTCTATTCGGCACTGGTGAGGCCACATCTGGACTACTGGGTCCAGTTTTGGGCCCCCCACTACAGAAGGGATGTGGAAAAATTGGAGAGAGTCCAGCGGAGGGCAAGGAAAATGATTAGGGGGCTGGGGCACGTGACTTAGGAGGGGAGGCTGAGGGAACTGGGCTTCTTTTGTCTGCAGAAGAGAAGAGTGAGGGGGAATTTGATAGCAGCCTTCAACTACCTGAGGGGGGCTCCAAAGAGGGTGGTGCTCAGCTGTTCTCAGTGGTGGCAGATGACAGAACGAGGAGCAATGGTCTCCAGTTGCAGTGGGGGAGGTCTAGGCTGGAGATTAGGAAACACCATTTCAATAGGAGGGTGGTGAAGCGCTGCATTGGGTTCCCTAGGGAGGGGGTGGAATCTCCACCCTTTGACGTGTTTAACACCCAGCTTGACACAGCCCTGGCTGGGATGAATTAGTTGGGGTGGGTCCTGCTTTGAGCAGGGGTTGGACTAGATGACCTCCTGAGCTCTCTTCCAACCCTGATCTTCTATGGTTCTCTGATTCTCTGAACCTGCCTGCCGTACCCACAGCCAGCTGCTTCACCACTGCTCTGGTCACTGCAGAAAATGCCCAGCCACCATGTGGGTGCCCCAGCCCTTCTGCCTGCTGTCTGCTCTCCTGGTCACAGGGGAGACCCTTCCGTCCCCAGGCACAGGGAGCCGGGCACCGATGAGGAGCAGGAAATGCTTGGAAAAAACAGAAAATTCTCAGGAGCCAGGAAAACCGTCCCCCACCCTTGTCATCCTGCTTGGAAATGTTCCCCTGCCCCCAGCACTGAGATTCCTGCCAGGACTCCTGGGTTCATTCCCCGGCTCTGGGAGGGAGTGGGGCGTCTCTTCTGAGGTGTATGTGCCCCACGCTGGCCCAGCGAGCGCAGGGAGAAAAGGGCCGAGCAGCGGGAGGGGTTTGCAGATTCCTGGGCACAGGGACTAGCGTGAGGGCCGCGCTGAGCTGCGTGAGCCGGGACCGAGCCGTGCTTGGCCAGGAGGGGACACTGTTGCACCATCGCACTGACTCACATGGTCTCATTTCTGGGAGCCAGGACTCCTGGGTTCTATCCCCAGGTCAGGGACGGGGTGGGTCTAGAATAGGCTGGAAGCCAGCAGCAATTCGGACTCCTTGCTTAAAAGAACAGGAGTACTTGTGGCACCTTAGAGACTAACAAATTCATAAAAATTTGTTAGTCTCTAAGATGCCACAAGTACTCCCGTCCTTTTTGGGGATTCAGACTAACACGGCTGCTACTCTGAAATCTGATTCCTTGGCTGTATTCGTGGCTCCGAGTCTGACACTGCCTCTTTCTGCCTCAGTTTCCCTGATTATAAGATGGGGGTAATGTTCCCTTCCTCCCACCTGGGACCCTGGCAAAGGCGGGAGAAGGCTTTTGGAGGTTGAAGTGATGTTTCCAGATGAAAGCTCTGAAAAAAACCAAAGTGGACCAATTGGTTTTCTTTCTTTCGTCCTTCAATTAAAAACTTACGTTCACTGACTGAATTGAAACTCTCCCAAGCTCTGGACAGGAAAGAGTTAACGATCATGGGATCTCTTCAGCCAGTCCAGAGTTTTTGCATGCATGATGGAGGTGTGAAGCCATCAGTGGCAAGGGTGAACGATCACCAATCAAATTTGGAAGAAGAGAGTTGACAGGACAGGATGGTCCCCGGCTTTGGAGTCGACACTTTTCTGGTGCTTGCATTTCAGTGTAGAGTATATAGAGCAATATGAACAAGGGGCCGACAGTTTAGCTCGTACTGACTTCACTCGTGCCTTAATGTGGCCGGTTGTAAAATGAGGCAAATATCTAGATGAGCTGATGTACCCCCGGAAGACCTGTGTGTACCCCTGGGGTACACGGACCCCTGGCTGAGAACCGCTGATCTCCACTAATGCACAAGGGAATTGGCCTCAGTACACATGGGCATCACCTGATTAGCCAGTGTCACATGCAGGGCTGTGAAATCTCCCATCTCCGGGCCCACCAAGATGTCATGGGGCAGCCCCAGCCGATCCCCCAGGGGGCAGGTATTTGCCAACCTGCCTGAGAAAACCACAGCCAGATGCTTCCTCGCTGTTCTGCTCACTGCAGCAAGCACCCGGGCACCATGTGGGTGGCTCTGCCCCTCTGCCTGCTGTCCGCTCTCCTGGCCACAGGTGAGTCCCGTCCGTCCCCAGGCACAGGGAGCCGGGTGGTGGGGGCGGGATTTCACCTGGGGAACGTGCCGCTGTGGATGGCGGATTCTGGGGTCAGGATGGAATTTGTGGGTAAAACCAGCGAGAGGAAAACCCGGGGCCACGTCCCCCGACTGAATTGGGGAGAGCAGGGATTGGAGCTTGGGACTCCCACAGCCCACGCTAGGGGCCTGGCCAGCGGGTCTGAGTCCGTCTGTCCTTCCTTCTTCTCGTTCCTCCTCCAGCTCTCACCTGGGCTTGGGGTCATCCCGATGAGCAGCACCACCCCCATCCACATGTAATCCTGCTTGGAAATGTTCCCCTGCCCATCAGCGCTGAGATTCCTGCCAGGACTCCTGGGTTCATTCCCCGGGTTTCAAAGGGGAATGGGGGTGCAACGGGTTGGGGCTGGGAGCCAGGACTCCTGAGCTCATTCCCCAGCTGTAGAAGCGGGCTGGGGTGTAGTGAGTTTGAGCAGAGATGGCTGCAAATCAGGACTCCCGGGTTCTGTCCGTGGCCTGAAAGAGGAGTGGGGTCTCATGGGTTAGAGTGAGCTGGGAGTCAGGAGTGAGGACTTCTCGACTGTCTTCTTGGTTCTAACCCTGAATTGAACACATCTTTTTTCTACCTCAGTTTCCATATTTCTTTGATAGTGATAATATAATATGATAATATAACTTTGCTACATTCTAGGGACATAGAAGGGGCAGGGGAAGGCGTTCTGAGGTTTAATTGATGTTTCCACATGAAAGCTCTAAAAAAACCAAAGTGGGCAAATTTCTTTCTTTCTTTCTTTCTTTCTTTCTTTCTTTCTTTCTTTCTTTCTTAAAAACCTTACACGCACATCATGAATTTAAAGGCCCCCACGCTATGGAGAGGAAAGAGTTGATGCTCCAGGGATCACTGGCAGGAGGCGCACAGCCATCTATCCAAAGGCTTAACAAGCATCAATCGTATTCTGAAGAAGAGAATTGGGAGGATCAGCGATGAAAAGTGGGCTGAAGTCGAGTATGGCTGAGCTGACATAACTCTGAGAGGCAGAGGCCTGGAGCAGAGAGTGACAGCGGGGTGTGTGTGTGTGTGTGTGTGTGTGTGTGAAAGGTTCACCGCAAAGCCAGGCAGAAACCCGTCTTCAGAGCAGCCGAATTCTTGTTTTTCTGTCTACACAGACGAGTGGGGTTTGTTCGCAGGCACAAGCTGCACCCCAGATAGCCACGTCAGCAGCTGAAAATGTATTCTAGCCACAGACACTCAGGCAGCAAACAGACTTGTCTGCAGTGTTGAGTCAGATACAAATGACCAGCTAGCAAGATGCCTTTCCCCATCCGGAGAGTTAAATGGAACTGGGCAGAACTGCTGCAAAAGCAGGTGGCATTTCTCCAAGATCTGCCTGCCCACACGTTCAGTGAGGAGGCATTGGTGGTAACAACTCCCACAGCGCCACCTCTTGGTTCCTGGTGGTATTTCGCCCACGGGCACTGCCTGGGGAGGGGTGGGGAGCCGGGGTTTGTACTGAGAAGGGATTTTTCCAACCTCCAGGGAGCGCTCTGCAATGCGAGGTGTGTGCGTCCAGAGAGCTATCGTGCTCCGGCCCCCTGCAGCCCTGCGCCCCCTCGGAAGGGACCTGCGTCACCGTCGTGGCAGAGATCAGGCGGGGTGAGTGAAAGAAGATTCCTACTAAGTGTAGACACCATTGTCCTCCTGAAGCCAGGGGTCGAACCCAGGAGTCCTGGCTCCCACCCCCTCCTCCTACTCTAACCAATAGCCTCCGCTCCTCTCCAGGAGCAGGGACTGCTCAGTCTGGAAAGATAATGTCATAGACAGGGGATGGGATGAGATGGGGAATTGCAGTGGGTGACTGTGGGGCCTGGATCAGACAGAAGAGAGGATTTTATTGGGGGTCGGGGGAAAGATGAGATTAGTTGGGGGTGGGGTGGATGGAACAAAAAGGGAGGATGGAGCAGCTGGGGATCCATTGGGGAGCTCAGAGGTGATTCTCTGTTTCTCTTCCACAGAGGGATCCTCCTTCTCCTACACGGCTAAATCGTGCCTGGAGCCCAAGAACTGTGAGTCCGGTCCCTTCTCGCTGACCTACGCGCAGAATGTCACCATGCGGGCGAACATCGCCTGCTGTGACACCGACGGCTGCAACGCCGGGGCCATCCCAGGTGTGTGTCTGCTGCAAACCTAGAGCTCTGCTCCGGCCACACCTGCCTGGAGAGAACCCAGGAGTCCTGGCTCCCAGCCTCACCCCCCACCTCTATCCCCTAGACCCCACTTCCCTCCCACAGCTGGTGACAGAACCCAGGAGTCCTGGCTCCCAGCTCCCCTGCTCTAACCACTAGACCCCACTCCCTTCCCCGAGCTGGGATCGAGCCCAGCGTGTGGTGACTCCCCACCCCTGGCTGATTGTGTGTGTCTAACTGTTCTCAGTGCCAACTGTGAGCTCCGTCCCCAATGGCCGGCAGTGCCAGATGGTTTTCATAGTGGATCGTTTTGACAAGCAGCCGGTGGGGATCTTGGCCTGCACCGGCGCCGAGGACCATTGTGTTGAGGAATCTGGGATATTAACACTGGGTAAGTCCTCCAGATGGGGGCGGGGTCTGAACACAGAGTACGAGGTGGAGCCCAGGTGTCCTGGCTCAGTCCCAGCCCCCCTTGCTCTGACCCACTAGACTCCACTCCCCTGGCAGATTTGCAGAGAGAACCCTGGAGTCCTACTTGCCGAGATGCCAAAGGAGCACCCAAGGAGGATAAGGCCACTGCGGAGAAACTAAATGAATTCTGTGCATCGCTCTTCACGGCTGAGGCTGGGAGGGAGATTCCCAAACCTGAGCCATTCTGTTTTCATAACAAATCTGAGGAACTGTCCCAGATTGAGGAGTCATTACAGGAGTTTTTGCAAGAAATTGATAAATTAAACAGTAATAAGTCACCAGGACCAGATGGGATTCGCCCAAGAGTTCGGAAGGAACTCAAATGTCAAATTACAGAACTACTAACTGTGGTTTGTAACCTACCATTTAAATCAGCTTCTGTCCCAAATGGCTGGAGGATGGCTAATGACATGCCAATTTCTAAAAAGGGCTCCAGAGGTGATCCCATGAACAACAGGCCAATAAGTCTGACTTCAGTATTGGGCAAACTCATTGAAACTATAGGAAAGAAGAGAACTGTCAGACACATAGATGAACATAATTTGTTGGGGAAGGGTCAACATGGTTTCGGTAAAGGAAAATCACGCCTCACCAATCTACTAGAATTCTCTGAGGGGGTCAACAAGCGTGTGGACAAGGGGGATCCCATGAATATAATGTACTTAGATTTTCAGAAAGCGTCCCTCACCAAAGGCTCTTAAGCAAAGTGAACTGTCATGGGATAAAATCCTCTTATGGCTCAGTAACTGGTTAAAAGATAGGGAAAAAAGGGTAGGAAAAATGGTCAGTGTTCAGAACGGAGAGAGGTAAATAGTGGGAGTCCCCAAGGGATCTGCACTGGGCCCAGTGCTATTCACCATATTCCGAAATGTTCTGGAAAAAAGGGTAAATAGTGAGGTGGCAAAATTTGCAGAAGATACAAACCTACTCAAGATAGTTAAGTCCAAAGGAGACTGCGAAGAGGTACTAAAGGATCTCTCAGAACTGGGTGACTGGGCAACAAAACGGCAGATGAAATTCAATGTTGATAAATGCAAAGTAATGCACATGGGCAAACGTTATCCCAACTAGACATACACAATGATGGGTCGAATTTACCACTCAAGAAAGATCTTGGAGTCATAGTGGAGAGTTCTCTGAAATCATCCACTCCATGTGCAGCGGCCGTGAAGAAAGCGAACAGAATGCTGGGAATCATTAAGAAAGGGACAGAGAATAAGACAGACAATAGCATGTTGCCTCTATATAAATCCATGGGACGCCCACAGCTTGAACACTGCGTACGGATGTGGTCGCCCCTTCTCAAAAAAGAGATATTGGAATTGGAAAAGCTTCAGAAAAGCCCAACCAAAATGATGAGGGGGATGGAAGTGCTGCCATATGAGGAGAGATTAATAAGAGTGGGACTTTTCACCTTGGAAAAGAGACGGCTAAGGGGGCATATGATCGAGGTCTTGAGAAGATTGAAGGGTGTGGAGGAAGGAAATAAGGAAGAGTTATTTATTCCTCCTAACATAAGAACGGGGGGTCACCACAGGCAGCAGGATTAAAACAAACAAAAGGAAGTACTGCTTCACACAATGCACAGTCAACATGTGGAACTCCTTGCCAGAGGATGTTTTGAAGGCCAAGACTATAACAGGGTTCAAACAGGAACGAGAGAAGTTCCTGGAGGACAGGTCCATCTGTGGCTATTAGCCAGGGTGGGCAGGGATGGTGGCCCTAGCCTCTGTTTGCCAGGAGCTGGGAATGGGCGACAGGGGATGGATCACCGGAAGGTTCCCTGTTTTGTTCATTCCCTCTGGGGCACCTGGCATTGGCCAGAGGATACTGGGCTAGATGGACCTTTGGTGTAGCCCAGGAGGGCCGTTCCTCTGTTATGTTCTCACGTAGTTCCAGCCCCCTGCTCTGCGCACGAGACCCCACTCTGCCTGCAGAGCCGGGTGCAGTCCTGGTGGGAGGGGAGTGTGTGACAAACCACATGGGGGTCAGGGGAGGGGATGTGGGAGCCCCTGATGACGTCTCTCTCCCCCGGTCCAGGTAACATCACCGTGAAGAAGGCTGTGGCTGGATGTGCCTCCCCTGGCGCTTGCATGAAGAGAGAGGGGGAGAGGAAATACGCCCAGGGCATGGTGGAGATGCTGATCCGGGCCGAGTGCTACCCAGCTCCCAGGGCCGGTGGAGGCATCGGGGAGCCCTGAGCCCCAGTCTGGAGTCCTGCCCTTCTGCTGCATGCCGGGCTGCAGTGAACCTCCCTTCAGCAGCCACCGGCTGCTGCTTCTCTTTGGGGGGATTGCGGGTTTCTTTTCTGCATTGGCTGAATCAAGCGAGTTGTGGGGAAAGCACCCCCCTAGCTCCTTGTCCCCTGACCGCCCCGTACCGGGCCCCCCCCCGTCCCTATCTGTGCACAAGTGATGCTGGCAGGAAGAGAACCCGGGAGTCCTGACTCCCAGTAATCCCCCCAGTAACCCACCAGAGCCCACTCCCTTCTGAAAGCCAGGGATAGACCCCAGGAGTCCTGGCTCCCAAGCCCCCTGCTCTAACCACTGGACCCCTCTCCCCTTGCAGGGCCAGGGAATGGAACCCAGGAGTCCTGCCTGGACCCCCTCCCGGAAGGCAAGGCCCGTGGCCGGGGGAAAGGCACCGGCTGGCTGAGCTCCCCTGGGGAAGGAGGGCTGTGGGAAGGAGAGGCCGTGGCTCACCCAGCTGTCCAGGCGGGCGGGAACGCCCTGGAGGGGAGCAATGTCCTTCTAGGTTGATTTTGCAGGGCTCAGTTCGTCCCGCTCTCTGGGGCGGCTCCACTGGGAGTGCCGGGCTCAGGGAAGGTGTCAGGAAACAGGGCAGATCCCCCCAGCCGGTGGTGCTCTGTGAGCAGATTTCACCCAGCGTGAACTCCTGGATCGCTGCCCCCGTCTGACCCCGGAGTCACAGCCAGTCCCCTCAGATACTCTCAGACAAGCCGGACTTTGGGAGGAAACCTCACGTACACCCCAAACCAGCCCACCCAGGTTGTCCCCTGCCCCAGGAGACTGGTCACTTACCCCAGAGCCACGGGACCCCAGATCCTACACCAAAGGCAACGCTGGCAGCCAGGTCTGTAGGAAACTCGCTAAAGGTTCATGAGCTAAGGAAAGGGAATGAGGGTCACGAGGGGTTAAAGCCGGTAAAATTCATGCCCAGGTGAGTCGCAGTCTGTAATTCCAAACGGTGGCGGTGATGGAAGAAACTGCCATTTTCCCAAGTCTTTTCAGGTGCCCCCAGACGGTCTCCAGGGATCCCCGCTTTGCATCCGGTTCCGGTCCCTGTAAGAGTCCAGCCGGCCCAGTGAGGCAGGATCCTTCCTTGAATCCATCCTTACAGCTTCTTCTCCCAGAGAACAAGCTGGCAGGGCCCCCACCCACGTGGGCTTTGCCTTCGATGGGGGGAGGGAGGAACGCGGCGGTCAGCACACACGATGGCCCCTGCCTTTGGGGTCAGCACTTTTCTGGTGCTAAAGTTCCTCCTTAGCATCCCTCCGGCATCTCTGCTGGGTCAGTGAGTCCCAGGGCTGTGCTCAGGGTGAATGGTTGTTACTCCGTTAAAAGAGCAGACGGGGAAGGGAAAACCATACCACGGCCCATTGGTTTTCATGAAATCGAAACTCCAAACACACTCTTCTACCTTCGCCATGCCTTTGATCTAGGCCAGGAGCTCTCGACCTTTCCAGACAGCTGTACCCCTTGCGGGAGTCTGATGTGTCTTGGGTACCCCAAGTTTCCCCTCACTTAAAAACGACTTGCTCACAAAACCAGCCATAAAAATGCACAATGTCACGGCCATGCTGCTGCTGACAAGCTGCTTCCTTTCTCATTTCCACCATTATAAAATAACTGGGCGGGAACGCAGGACAAATCCTGCACTGGCATTTCAGTGTAGAGTACATAGAGCAATGTGAACAAGGGGTCGACAGTTTAGCTCTTACTGACTTCACTCGTGCCTTAAAGTGGCTGATTGTAAAACGAGGCAAATATCTAGATGAGCTGATGTGCCCCCGAAAGACCTGTGCGTACCCCTGGGGTACACGGACCCCTGGCTGAGAACCGCTGATCTCCACTAATGCACAAGGGAATTGGCCTCAGTACACATTGGCATCACCTGATCAGCCAGTGTCACATGCAGGGCTGTGAAATCTCCCATCTCCGGGCGCACCAGGATGTCATGGGGCAGCCCCAGCCGATGCCCCAGGGGGCAGGTATTTGCCAACCTGCCTGAGAAAACCACAGCCAGATGCTTCCTCGCTGTTCTGCTCACTGCAGCAAACACCTGGGCACCATGTGGGTGGCTCTGCCCCTCTGCCTGCTGTCCACTCTCCTGGCCACAGGTGAGTCCCGTCCGTCCCCAGGCACAGGGAGCCGGGTGGTGGGGGCGGGATTTCACCTGGGGAACGTGCCGCTGTGGATGGCGGATTCTGGGGTCAGGATGGAATTTGTGGGTAAAACCAGCGAGAGGAAAACCCGGGGCCATGTCCCCCGACTGAATTGGGGAGAGCAGGGATTGGAGCTTGGGACTCCCACAGCCCACGCTAGGGGCCTGGCCAGCGGGTCTGAGTCCGTCTGTCCTTCCTTCTTCTCGTTCCTCCTCCATCTCTCGCCCGGGCTTGGGGTCATCCCGATGAGGAGCACCACCCCCATCCACATGTAATCCTGCTTGGAAATGTTCCCCTGCCCGTCAGTGCTGAGATTCCTGCCAGGACTCCTGGGTTCATTCCCCGGGCTTGAAAGGGGAATGGGGGTGCAACAGGTGGGAGCTGGGAGCCAGGAAACCTTTGCTTTGAACTGACTTAGCCTGTGAAGGGAGGCATCGCTTGCCTTTGACCTTTGATTTCTTTGTACCTGTCTTGGGACGTACGCACCCCATGGTGTTCCAGAGACTGAAGGTCTAATGCGTGCCCTGCTAACCACAGCTGGGAGGAATAAAGGGGCTGGAAAGCCGTGGGGCAGAGCAGCTGCCAGAGAGGAGGGAGCGGCTGGCTGCAAGCCCCCAAAGGTGCAGGGACGCAGAGCCCCGGGGGGAGGTAGGGAGGTGCTCCGGGCTCTGGCAGGGTGGGAGCTCCTCTGAGCCCGTTTATTTCGTTGGAGGGCCCTGAGCCGGCAGTCAGAGGATTGGGCAGGCCTGGGATCCCCCCTGCCCCGGTTGGGCTACGTGAACCTTGGGGCTGTGCCACATTTGGCCAGAGGGAGGCGCCATCACACCCCTCACACAGACCGTTTCTGCCTTTTCTGGCTTGTAATCACTTAGCTCCTGCCCTTCCCTGGTTCTCAGTGTTCGATCTAAAGCAGGGTGTGTCTGGGACCTTCCCTTGGGCCGACAGGATCGGGGCGTCTCCTTTCAAGGAATCAGCAGTGGACTTTCTAGGAGCTTGTGTTGGCCCGGAGGGCGCTGGGAGTTCTGGGCAGGGGGGTTTGCTGGGCTGGGGGGTTTGCTGGGGTCGCTCTGCAGTGTTATTCTTGAGGGGTGGGGGAGGGGTCTGGCTGCAATATAACGGGGAGCGATTTGCAGGCTGGAGCAGGGGTGGGCAAACTTTTTGGCCCGAGGGCCACAATTGGGTATGGAAATTGTATGGCCGGCAATGACTGCTCAGGAAATTGGGGGTGAGGGGCTGAGGGCTCTGGCTAGGGATGAGGGGTTGGGGGTGCAGGAGGGTGCTCCGGGCTGGGACCCAGGGGTTCAGATGGAGGGAGGGGGATCAGGGCTGGGGCAGGGGGCTGGGGTGCAGGAGGGGTTCAGGGGTGCAGGCTCCGGGCGGCGCTTACCTCAAGCAGCTCCCCGAAGCAGCGGCATGTCCCCGCTCTGGCTCCTACGCCGAGGCTCTGGGCGCCACGTCGTCCGCAGGCGCCGTCCCTGCAGCTCTCATGGGCCACAGTTCCCAGCCAGTGGGCGCTGCGGGGGTCCCCACGCATAGGAGCCGGAGGGGGGACCTGCTGCTGCTTCTGGGAGCCGTGTAGAGCGGGACAAGCCCCCCACCCCACTCCTTGGCTGGAGCACCAGAGCGGGCTAAGCCCCGGACCCCACTCCTCAGTGGGAGCTCGAGGGCCGGATTAAACCATCTGGAGGGCCGGATCCGGCCCCCGGTCATAGTTTGCCCACCCCTGGGATGGAGAACTGAGGGGCCCTGGCAGGTCATGGGTCCAGGCTGTAGGCTGGGGAATGTCCCAGGGACGCCCTTTGCACAGGAGGATCAAAAGGAGAAAGAACAAAGGAGACCCCTTCCCCCTCTCCGCCTCTTTGGTCTCTGGGAGCTGAGGCTGGGATATTGGATTCAGCTCCAGCCAAGCTTAATCCAATGTCCCAGCTCCCGGAGACCGAGACCGGGGGTGTGTGTGCCAGGACACCTGGGTTCAGTGCAGATGCGGGCAGCGGTGTGGCAACTTGTCCAAACACACACACGAGCTCTGGGGAATTTCAGTTTAGGACCCAGCTTTATTCAGTGCCTTTACTTCTGGAAATAGATAGCGTTAAATCAGGGAGTGCTGGGTGTCAGGGCTCCTGGGTTCTATCCCTGGCTCTCCGAAGGGAGTGGTGTGTCGTGGTTAGAGCGGGGTGGCTGGGAGCCAGGACTCCTGGGTTCTATCCCAGCTCTGGGAGAGGAGTGGGGGCTGATGGGGTAGAGCAGTGGGGGCTGGGAGGCCAGGCTGTCCCCACGCTGTCCCCAGTTCTGTCCCCACGCTGGACTTTCAGGGGCTGCTGTGGAATACAATAAGACTCAGCGCTGTTCCACAGGACGTCACAGTCTGTCCAGAGACACACGCGCCCCCTCCTCCCACTCTGGCTGTAATGGGCTTTGCCTGGGGCCCTGACTCCCTGGATCTTTGCAAAAGCAGTTCAGCTTCATTATCCTTTGGGCTCAGATGGGGAAACTGAGGCGTGGGTGGGCGTGGGGAGAGGAGAGAGACCCACGGACTATGAGGGCATCATTCAGCTGTGGGGTGGCTCCCCCTGGCGGAGGGGGGGCAACACAGAGGGGGCGTTAGGAGAGGAATTTCACTGCCAGGAGCCCAGCCAGACTGGGCAAGATGCTGCCCAGGGCGACGGGGCCCAGCATCCGCTGAGCACTGCTGGGCGTGTGTCACGGAGTGTGGGGGAGTCCAGGCCCTGCACCCCTCTTCCTGGGATCCACTGAGACAGTAAAACAGAAGGTTTATTGGACCACAGGAACACAGTCCACAACAGAGCTTGTGGGTACAACCAGGACGCCTCAATCACGTCCTTCTGGGGGAGCAGGGAGCTTAGACCCCAGCCCTGGGGTTCCCTGTGTTCCTCCACCCAGCCCCAAACTGAAACTAAACCCCCCCAGCAGGCTCCTTCCTGCAGCCTCTGTCCACATTCCTGGGCAGAGGTGTCACCTCCCCCTCCCCCTCCCGGCTCAGGTGACAGGCTCTCAGGTCTCCCCTCCCCAGGGCACATTCCCAGGTCAACACTCCCCCCTCCCTGCTGCGTCCCATCCTCACATCTCTCCCCCCTTCTAGACTGAACTGAGCGGGGTCACTGAGACCAGTGACCTGGGGAAGTTCGGGGCCCCCTCTCCGGGACAGCGCATCCGCTATCAGGTTGGCCCTTCCCTTCACGTGGACCACGTCCATGTCGTAATCCTGCAGGAGCAGGCTCCATCTCAGGAGCTTGGTGTTGGCTCCTTTCATCTGGTGCAGCCAGGTCAGGGGAGAGGGGTCAGTGTAGACGGTGAAGTGTCGCCCGAAGAGACGGGGCTCTAGTTTCTTGAGGGCCCACACCATGGCCAGGCACTCCTTCTCGATGGCCGTGTAGTGTTGCTCCCGGGGTAGCAACTTCTTGCTCAGGTACACGATGGGGTGTCTCTCCCCCTTTCCATCCTCCTGCATTAACACCGCCCCCAGTCCCGTGTCAGAGGCGTCGGTGAACACCACAAAGGGCTTGTCAAAGTCTGGGTTTGCCAGAACTGGGCCACTGACCAGAGCCTCCTTCAGCGCCCGGAAAGCCTCCTGGCACTTTCTTGTCTGGCTTCCCCTTCTTGCATAGCTCAGTGATGGGGGTGGCTATGGCGCTAAAGTGGGGCACAAATCTTCGGTAGTATCCTGCCATCCCAATAAAGGCTTGGACCTGCTTTTTGGTGTGGGGAGCAGGCCAGTCTCTGATCACCTCCACCTTGGCTGGTTCCGGCTTTAGGCGGCCGCTCCCCACCCGATGGCCCAGGTAAGATACTTCCGCCATCCCCACCTTGCACTTCTCCGCTTTTACAGTCAGCCCAGCCCCCTGGAGTCGGTCCAGCACTTGTCTAACCTGGGACACATGGTCCTCCCAGGTCTGGCTAAAGACACAGATGTCATCAATATACGCCACGGCAAAACTCTCCATCCCCCTCAGGAGCTGGTCCACCAGGCGCTGGAAGGTGGCCGGCGCTCCCTTGAGGCCGAAAGGCAGGGTCAGGAACTCATAGAGCCCCAGAGGGGCGATAAAGGCCGATTTCAGCCGGGCATCTGCATCCAGCGGCACTTGCCAGTAGCCCTTTGTAAGGTCCATGGTGGTAAGGTACCGAGCTCCTCCCAGCTTGTCTAGGAGCTCGTCCGGCCTGGGCATGGGGTAGGCATCAGATACAGTGATGGCACTGAGCTTCTGATAGTCCACACAGAACCGGACCGACCCGTCCTTTTTGGGGACCAGCACCACCGGCGAGGCCCAAGGGCTGGCCGATGGCTGGATCACCCCCAAAGCCAGCATGTCCCGGACCTCTCTTTCCAGGTCCTGAGCAGTTTTCCCTGTGACTCGGAAGGGGGAGCATCTTATCGGTGGGTGCGACCCTGTCTGCACCCGGTGGACAGTCAGATTAGTGCGTCCAGGCTGGTTGGAAAACAGCTGTCGGGACGGATGCAGCACCCCCCTGACCTCAGCTTGCTGGGCAGGGCTTTGCTGATCCGAGAGGGGAATTGTTTCCAGGGGGAAACCAGCTCTGGTCTCAGGGAATAGATCTACTAAAGGGTCATCTCCCTGCTCTTCCCACTGTCCACACACGGCCAACACCACATTCCCCCTGGCATAATATGGCTTCATCACATTCACATGGTACACCCGGCGGTGGTGCGCCCGGTTCGACAGCTCCACCACATAGTTTACCTCATTGAGCTGCTTGACGACCTTGAAAGGGCCCTCCCAGGTGGCCTGTAGTTTGTTCTTTCTCACGGGGATGAGAACCATCACCTGATCCCCGGTGGCGTAGGCCCGGGCCCGCGCCGTGCGGTCATACCAGACCTTCTGCTTCTTCTGGGCTCTGGCCAGATTCTCCCTGGCCAGGCCCATGAGTTCAGCCAGTCTCTCTCGGAAGATCAGGACATACTCCACCACTGACTCTCCATCGGGAGTGGCCTTCCCCTCCCACTCGTCTCTCATCAGGTCCAGGGGGCCCCTCACACTCCTGCCATATAACAGTTCGAAAGGCGAAAATCCGGTAGACTCCTGGGGCACCTCCCTGTACGCGAACAGCAGGTGAGGTAAGTACTTGTCCCAATCCTGCGGGTGCTGGTTCATAAAGGTTTTCAGCATCATCTTTAGCGTCCCGTTAAACCTCTCCACCAGCCCATTGGACTGGGGGTGATAAGCTGAGGCCCAGTTGTGCTGGACCCCACATTTCTCCCACAAGCACCGGAGCAGGGCCGGCATGAAGTTGGAGCCTTGGTCTGTCAAGACTTCCTTGGGGAACCCCACTCGGCTGAAAATGGTCAGGAGCGCATCGGCCACGGTGTCTGCTTCAATGGAAGCTAAGGGCACTGCCTGGGGGTAGCGGGTGGCAAAATCTACCACCACCAGAATGTATTTCTTCCCCGACTGGGTCGTCTTGCTGAGAGGCCCCACGATGTCCATGGCCACCTTCTGGAAAGGCTCCTCTGTGATGGGCAAAGGCCTCAAAGCCGCTTTCCCCTTGACCCGGGACTTCCCCACCCTCTGACAGGGGTCACAGGATCGGCAATACTGCCGGACCGTGGTAAAGACCCCGGGCCAGTAAAAGTTCTGTAGCAACCTCTGCCGGGTGCGCCGGATTCCCTGGTGCCCTACGAGGGGGATGTCATGGGCCAGGTACAGTAGCTTGCGGCGATACTTCTGGGGGACCACCAGCTGCCTCCTGATCCCACAGGACTCTACTTCCCTTGTGGGAGCCCATTCTCGGTACAGGAACCCCTTCTCCCACAGGAACCTCTCCTGGCAGCCTCTCCTCATGGTCCGTCCCACCCTGAGGTCGGCCAGGTCCCTGAGCTTCCGCAAGGAGGGATCTTTCCTCAACTCGGCCTGGAACTCAGCGGCTGGGGAAGGGATGGGGCCCGGTTCCCCCTCAGTGGCCAGGTCTGAGGCCTCAGCCTCTCTGAGCCGTGCCCCTCGGCGCTCCCTCCCCACCAGGGAAGAGTCTTGCGCCTCCGGTGCGGTACCCTCCCCGAGGTCAGGGTGCAGTGCCCCTCGCCGGCTCTGGCTACGGGTCACAACCAGGGCGGTCTGGGGCTTGCTTGGCCAGTCCTCTAGGTCTCCCCCCATCAAAACTTCAGTGGGCAAATGGTGGTGTAACCCCACATCCTTGGGGCCCTCCTTGACCCCCCATTTCAGGTGTACCCTTGCCACGGGCACCTTAAATGGGGTCCCGCCCACCCCTGTCAGGGTCAGGTAGGTGTTGGGCACCACCCGATCTGGGGCCACCACCTCAGGCCGGGCCAGCGTCACCTCCGCGCCCGTATCCCAGTATCCATTGACCTTCCTCCCATCCACCTCCAGGGGAACAAGGCACTCTCTCCGGAGGGACAGCCCCGCGCCCACCCTGTAAACCGAGCACCCTGAGTCCAGAGCCTCCAGCCCTCTGGCGGAGCTGGCCTGGGGTACTCTTCCCTCCTGAGCAGGTGGTAAACTGGTAGGCCCCCTTTCCTGGGTCGTCTGCCCCTCGTCCAGCTGGGTCCCTACCCAGTTAACCCTGGGTAGGTTGGGTCTGCTCAGTCTGTCCCTGAGCCCGGGGCACTGGGTCCGTACGTGGCCTCTCTGGCCACAGTGATAGCAGCTCAGGTCACGTTGGTCCCCTCGAGCAGGTCGGAGGGGCCCGACGCCAGGCGTCCCCCTTGGGAGGGGGTTTTCCCTATTTCCCCGCTGGGAGGCCCCCTGGTGACTCTCCCTCTGCATCGGGGGGGGCCTGTTCTTTTGGGACTCCTCCCTGCTACCCCCTGACCGACTGTTCACAAACTCGTCGGCCAGCTGCCCTGCGTGCTGGGGGTTCTCGAGCTTTTTGTCCACCAGCCACAGCCTCAGGTCGGAAGGGCACTGTTCATACAGTTGCTCCAGTACAATTAGGTCAAGCAGGTCCTCTTTAGCTTGGGCCCCAGCTGTCCACTTGCGGGCATATCCCTGCATCCGGTTGACCAGTTGTAGGTAGGTGACCTCAGGCGTTTTACGCTGACTCCGGAACCTTCTCCGGTACATCTCAGGGGTCAGCCCAAACTCACGGAGCAGGGCCTGTTTGAACAGTTCATAGTCCCCTGCCTCCGGCCCTGTCATCCGGCTGTACACCTCCACGGCTTTGGGGTCCAGTAAGGGGGTGAGGAATTGGAGCCTGTCTGCAGGGTCAACCCTGTGCAGCTCACAGGCATTCTCAAAGGCCGTCAGGAAGCTATCTATGTCCTCCCCCTCCTTACGCTGGGCCAGGAAGCACTTATCAAAACTCCTTGCAGTCTTGGGTCCCCCCTCACTCACCACAGCCGGGGCCCCACTGCTCCTCAGCCTGGCCAGCTCCAGTTCATGCTGTCTTTGTTTCTCCTTCTCCTGACGTTCCCTCTCCTTCTCCTCCTGCTCATGTTGACGTTGTTTCTCCTCATGTTGACGTTGTTTCTCCTCATGTTGACGTTGTTTTTCATGATCCTCCAGCTCCCTCATTTTCATCTCCCTCTCCCATTCCAGCCGCCTCAGCTCCAGGGATGGGGAGCTCCGCCGGGAGGATCCCCTGCTGGCTGCTGGGGTCAGGGTGCCCTCGGTATTCGCTGGGCTTCCCCCAACCCCTCCCCCAGACATAGGTAGGAAGGGTCTCGGGATGTCCTCGGCAGCAGTCTGACCCCTCCCAGCCCCAGGGTCCACGCTGCGTCTGCCGGGCGGCTTCCCTCAGGGACAGGGATCGGGTCATCCAAGCGATCCCTCTCCTCCAACTGGGCAATCAGCTGTTCCTTGGTGGACCTCCCGATGCGCAGCCCCCTCTGCCTGCACAGCTCCACCAGGTCGCTCTTAAGGCGTTTAGCGTACATCTCCCTGCTGGCCACTCGCAGACCGGGCAGCTTTCCACGGTTTCCAGGAAAAGCCCTTAGTGTGCCAGTCCTTCTTGAGGTCACCACCTCTTTGCCAGGGTCGAGCTGCAGACTCCTCCGCCCCTGGGACCGCTCGCTGCAATCCCCCGGGGAACCCTGTTACTGCAAAAGTCCTTCTCTCTGGTCACACATTCCCAGGGGTTAACCGCCCCCTGAAACTGTCTCTCTCTGAATCTTCAGCACACCTGGTCCCCGTCAATTCCCCTTCGTTTTACTGTTCCCCAGTCACTTACTGCAGGAAGCGCCATTCACGGGGTGCAGTAGATCCCACCGCTGACACCAGTTGTCACGGAGTGTGGGGGAGTCCAGGCCCTGCACCCCTCTTCCTGGGATCCACTGAGACTCTCAGCCAGCCAGTAAAACAGAAGGTTTATTGGACCACAGGAACACAGTCCACAACAGAGCTTGTGGGTATAACCAGGACCCCTCAATCACGTCCTTCTGGGGGAGCAGAGAGCTTAGACCCCAGCCCTGGGGTTCCCTGTGTTCCTCCACCCAGCCCCAAACTGAAACTAAACCCCCCCAGCAGGCTCCCTCCTGCAGCCTCCATCCACATTCCTGGGCAGAGGTGTTACCTCCCCCTCCCCCTCCTGGCTCAGGTGACAGGCTCTCAGGTCTCCCCTCCCCAGGGCACATTCCCAGGTCAACACTCCCCCCTCCCTGCTGAGTCACATCGTCACACCAGGCAAAGCCCATTACAGCCAGAGTGGGAGGAGGGGGCGCGTGTGTCTCTGGACAGACTGTGACGTCCTGTGGAACAGCGCTGGGCCTTATTGTATTCCACAGCAGCCCCTGAAAGTCCAGCGTGGGGACAGAACCCAGGAGCCTGGGCTCCCAGCCCCCACTGCTCTACCCCATCAGCCCCCACTCCTCTCCCAGAGCTGGGATAGAACCCAGGAGTCCTGGCTCCCAGCCACCCCGCTCTAACCACGACACACCACTCCCTTCGGAGAGCCAGGGATAGAACCCAGGAGCCCTGACACCCAGCACTCCCTGATTTAACGCTATCTATTTCCAGAAGTAAAGGCACTGAATAAAGCTGGGTCCTAAACTGAAATTCCCCAGAGCTCGTGTGTGTGTTTGGACAAGTTGCCACACCGCTGCCCGCATCTGCACTGAACCCAGGTGTCCGGGCACACACCCCCCCGGTCTCGGTCTCCGGGAGCTGGGACATTGGATTAAGCTTGGCTGGAGCTGAATCCAATATCCCAGCCTCAGCTCCCAGAGACCAAAGAGGCGGGGAGGGGGAAGGGGTCTCCTTTGTTCTTTCTCCTTTTGATCCTCCTGTGCAAAGGGCGTCCCTGGGACATTCCCCAGCCTACAGCCTGGACCCATGACCTGCCAGGGCCCCTCAGTTCTCCATCCCAGGGGTGGGCAAACTATGACCCGGGGGCCGGATCCGGCCCTCCAGATGGTTTAATCCGGCCCTCGAGCTCCCACCGAGGAGTGGGGTCCGGGGCTTAGCCCGCTCTGGTGCTCCAGCCAAGGAGTGGGGTGGGGGGCTTGTCCCGCTCTACACGGCTCCCAGAAGCAGCAGCAGGTCCCCCCTCCGGCTCCTATGCGTGGGGACCCCCGCAGCGCCCACTGGCTGGGAACTGTGGCCCATGAGAGCTGCAGGGACGGCGCCTGCGGACGACGTGGCGCCCAGAGCCTCGGCGTAGGAGCCAGAGCGGGGACATGCCGCTGCTTTGGGGAGCTGCTTGAGGTAAGCGCCGCCCGGAGCCTGCACCCCTGAACCCCTCCTGCACCCCAGCCCCCTGCCCCAGCCCTGATCCCCCTCCCTCCATCTGAACCCCTGGGTCCCAGCCCGGAGCACCCTCCTGCACCCCCAACCCCGCATCCCTAGCCAGAGCCCTCAGCCCCTCACCCCCAATTTCCTGAGCAGTCATTGCCGGCCATACAATTTCCATACCCAATTGTGGCCCTCGGGCCAAAAAGTTTGCCCACCCCTGCTCCAGCCTGCAAATCGCTCCCCGTTATATTGCAGCCAGACCCCTCCCCCACCCCCCGAGAATAACACTGCAGAGCGACCCCAGCAAACCCCCCAGCCCAGCAAACCCCCCTGCCCAGAACTCCCAGCGCCCTCCGGGCCAACACAAGCTCCTAGAAAGTCCACTGCTGATTCCTTGAAAGGAGACGCCCCGATCCTGTCGGCCCAAGGGAAGGTCCCAGACACACCCTGCTTTAGATCGAACACTGAGAACCAGGGAAGGGCAGGAGCTAAGTGATTACAAGCCAGAAAAGGCAGAAACGGTCTGTGTGAGGGGTGTGATGGCGCCTCCCTCTGGCCAAATGTGGCACAGCCCCAAGGTTCACGTAGCCCAACCGGGGCAGGGGGGATCCCAGGCCTGCCCAATCCTCTGACTGCCGGCTCAGGGCCCTCCAACGAAATAAACGGGCTCAGAGGAGCTCCCACCCTGCCAGAGCCCGGAGCACCTCCCTACCTCCCCCCGGGGCTCTGCGTCCCTGCACCTTTGGGGGCTTGCAGCCAGCCGCTCCCTCCTCTCTGGCAGCTGCTCTGCCCCACGGCTTTCCAGCCCCTTTATTCCTCCCAGCTGTGGTTAGCAGGGCACGCATTAAACCTTCAGTCTCTGGAACACCATGGGGTGCGTACGCCCCAAGACAGGTACAAAGAAATCAAAGGTCAAAGGCAAGCGATGCCTCCCTTCACAGGCTAAGTCAGTTCAAAGCAAAGGTTTCCTGGCTCCCAGCTCCCACCCGTTGCACCCCCATTCCCCTTTCAAAACCAGGGAATGAACCCAAGAGTCCTGGCAGGAATCTCAGCGCTGGTGGGCAGGGGAACATTTCCAAGCAGGATTACATGTGGACGGCGGTGGTGGTCCTCATCGGGATGACCCCAAGCCCGGGCGAGAGCTGGAGGAAGAACGAGAAGAAGGAAGGACAGACGAGCCCCTAGCGTGGGCTGTGGGAGTCCCAGGCTCCAATCCCTGCTCTCCCCGAGTCAGCCGGGGGACGTGACTCTGGGTTTTCCTCTCGCTGGTTTTACCCACAAATTCCATCCTGACCCCAGAATCCGCCATCCACAGCGGCACGTTCCCCAGGTGAATTCCGGCTCCCTATGCCTAGGGACGGACGGGACTCACCTGTGGCTAGGAGAGCGGCCACCAGGCAGAGGGGCAGAGCCACCCACATGGTGCCGGGTGTTTGCTGCAGTGAGCAGAACAGCGAGGAAGCATCTGGCTGTGGTTATGTCAGGCAGATTGGCAAATACCTGCTCCCTCGGGGATCGGCTGGGGCTGCCCCAAAACATCCCGGTGGGCCCAGAGATGGGAGATTTCACAGCCCTGCATGGGACACTGGCTGATCAGGGGATGCCAATGTGTACTGAGGCCAATTCCCTTGTGCATTAGTGCAGATCAGTGGTTCTCAGCCAGGGGTCCATGTACCCCAGGGGTACGAACAGGTCTTCCGCGGGTACATCAGCTCATCTGGATATTTGCCTCGTTTTACAACCGGCCACATTAAGGCACGAGTGAAGTCAGTAAGAGCTAAACTGTCGACCCCTTGTTCACATTGCTCTATATACTCTACACTGAAATGCCAGTGCAGGATTTGTCCTGCGTTCCCACCCAGTTATTTTATAATGGCGGAAATGAGAAAGGAAGCAGCTTGTCAGCAGCAGCATGGCCGTGACATTGTGCATTTTTATGGCTGGTTTTGTGAGCAAGTCGTTTTTCAGTGAGGGGAAACTTGGGGTACCCAAGACACATCAGACTCCCGCAAGGGGTACAGCTGTCTGGAAAGGTCGAGAGCCGCTGGCCTAGATCAAAGGCATGGCAAAGGTAGAACAGTGTGTTTGGAGTTTCGATTTCATGAAAACCAATGGGCCGTGGTATGGTTTTCCCTTCCCCGTCTGCTCTTTTAACGGAGTAACAACCATTCACCCTGAGCACAGCCCTGGGACTCACTGACCCAGCAGAGACGCCGGAGGGATGCTAATGAGGAAATTTAGCACCAGAAAAGTGCTGATCCCAAAGGCAGGGGCCATCATGTGTGCTGACCGCCGCGTTCCTCCCTCCCCGCATCGAAGGCAAAGCCCACGTGGCTGGGGCCCCTCCCAGCTTGTTCTCTGGGAGAAGAAGCTGTAAGGATGGATTCAGGGAAGGATCCTGCCTCACTGGGCCGGCTGGACTCTTACAGGGACCGGAACCGGATGCAAAGCGGGGATCCCTGGAGACTGTCTGGGGGCACCTGAAAAGACTTGGGGAAAATGGCAGTTTCTCCCATCACCGCCACTGTTTGGAATTACAGACTGTGACTCACCTGGGTATGAATTTTACCGGCTTTTACCCCTCGTGACCCTCATTCCCTTTCCTTAGCTCACGAACCTTTAGCGAGTTTCCTACAGACCTGGCTGCCAGCGTTGCCTTTGGTGTAGGATCTGGGGTCCCGTGGCTCTGGGGTAAGAGACCAGTCTCCTGGGGCAGGGGACAACCTGGGTGGGCTGGTTTGGGGTGTACGTGAGGTTTCCTCCCAAAGTCCGGCTTGTCTGAGAGTATCTGAGGGGACTGGCTGTGACTCCGGGGTCAGACGGGGGCAGCGATCCAGGAGTTCACGCTGGGTGAAATCTGCTCACAGAGCACCACCGGCTGGGGGGATCTGCCCTGTTTCCTGACACCTTCCCTGAGCCCGGCACTCCCAGTGGAGCCGCCCCAGAGAGCGGGACGAACTGAGCCCTGCAAAATCAACCTAGAAGGACATTTCTCCCCTCCAGGGCGTTCCCGCCCGCCTGGACAGCTGGGTGAGCCACGGCCTCTCCTTCCCACAGCCCTCCTTCCCCAGGGGAGCTCAGCCAGCCGGTGCCTTTCCCCCAGCCACGGGCCTTGCCTTCCGGGAGGGGGTCCAGGCAGGACTCCTGGGTTCCATTCCCTGGCCCTGCAAGGGGAGAGGGGTCCAGTGGTTAAAGCAGGGGGCTTGGGAGCCAGGACTCCTGGGCTCTATCCCTGGCTTTCAGAAGGGAGTGGGCCCTGTTGGGTTACAGGGTGGGGTACTGGGAGTCAGGACTCCCAGGTTCTCTTCCTGCCAGCATCACTCGTGCACAGATAGGGGCGGGGGAGGCCCGGTAGGGGGCGGTCAGGGGACAAGGAGCAAGGGGGGTGCTTTCCCCACAACGCGCTTTATTCAGCCAATGCACAAAAGGGACTCGCAATCCCCCCCAAAGAGAACCACCAGCCGGAGGCTGCTGAAGGGAGGTTCACTGCAGCCCAGTGTGCAGCAGAAGGGAAGGACGCTAGTCCGGGACTCAGGGCTCCCCGATGCCCCCGCCGGCCCTGGGAGCTGGGTAGCACTCGGCCCGGCTCAGCATCTTCACCACGCACTGGGCGTATTTCCTCTCCCCCACTCTCTTCACACAGGTGCCAGGGGAGGCACATCCAGCCGCAATCTTCGTCAGGGTGATGCCATCTGGACGGGGGAGAGAGACGTGATCGGGGGCTCCCACATCCCCCCTCCCCCGACCCCCATGTGGTTTCTCACACACTCCCCTCCCAGCAGGACTGCACCCGGCTCTGCAGGCAGAGTGGGGTCTCGTGCTCAGAGCAGGGGGCTGGAACTACGTGAGAACATAACTGAGGAACGGCCCCCCTGGGCCACACCAAAGGTCCATCTAGCCCAGTATCCTCTGGCCAATGCCAGGTGCCCCAGAGGGAATGAACAGAACAGGGAACCTTCCGGTGATCCATCCCCCGTCGCCCATTCCCAGCTCCTGGCAAACAGAGGCTAGGGCCACCTTCTCTGCCCACCCTGGCTATAGCGACAGATGGACCTGTCCTCCAGGAACTTCTCTAGTTCCTGTTTGAACCCTGTTATAGTCTGCGCCTTCACAACATTCCCCAGCAATGAGTTCCACAGGTTGGCTGTGCGTTGTGTGAAGCAGTACTTCCTTTGGTTTGTTTTAAACCTGCTGCCTGTGGTGACCCCTCGTTCTTATTTTAAGAGGAGTAAATAACACTTCCTTATGTCCTTCCTCCACACCCTTCAACCTTCTCTAGACCTCAATCATATCCCCTCTTAGCCATCTCTTGTCCAGGATGAAAAGTCCCACACTTATTAATCTCTCCTCATATGGCAGCCGTTCCATCCCCCTCATCATTTTGGTTGGGCTTTTCTGAAGATTTTCCAATTCCAATGGATCTTTTTTGAGACAGGGCGACCACATCCGCGCGCAGTGTTCAAGATGTGGGCGTCCCATGGATTTATATTGAGGCAACACGATCTTTTCTGTCCTATTCTCTGTCCCTTTATGAATGATTCCCAGCATTCTGTTTGCTTTTTTACGGCCGCAGCACATGGAGTGGATGACTTCAGAGAACTCTCCACAGTGACTCCAAGATCTTTCTTGAGTGGTAAATTTGACCCATCATTGTGTATGTCTAGTTGGGATTACGTTTGCCCATGTGCATTACTTTGCATTTATCAACATTGAATTTCCTCTCCCGTTTTGTTGCCCAGTCACCCAGTTCTGAGAGACCCTTTAGTACCTCCTTGCAGTCTGCTTTGGACTTCACTATCTTGAGTAGGTTTGTATCTTCTGCAAATTTTCCCACCTCACGATTTACCCCTTTTTCCAGAACATTTTGGAATATGGTGAATAGGACTGGGCCCAGTGCAGATCCCTGGGGGACTCCCACTATTTACGTCTCTCCCTTCTGAAAACTGACCATTTCTTCCTACCCTTTTTTCCCTATCTTTTAACCAGTTACTGAGCCATGAGAGGATTTTATCGCATGACAGCTCACTTTGTTTAAGAGCCTTTGGTGAGGCACGCTTTCTGAAAATCTAAGTACACTATATCCACGGGATGCCCCTTGTCCACATTCTTGTGGACCCCCTCAGAGAATTCTAGTACATTGGTGAGGCGTCATTTCCCTTTACCAAAACCATGTGGACCCTTCCCCAACAAATTATGTTCATCTATGTGTCTGACAGTTCTCTTCTTTCCTCTAGTTTCAATGAGTTTGCCCAGTACTGAAGTCAGACTTATTGGCCTGTAGTTGCCGGGATCACCTCTGGAGCCCTTTTTAGAAAATTGGTGTGTCATTAGCCATCCTCCAGCCAGTTGAGACAGAAGCTGATTTAAATGGTAGGTTACAAACCACAGTTAGTAGTTCTGTAATTTGACGTTTGAGTTCCTTCCGAACTCTTGGGCGAATCCCATCTGGTCCTGGTGACTTATCACTGTTTAATTTATCAATTTGTTGCAAAAACTCCTGTAATAACTCCTCAATCTGGGACAGTTCCTCAGATTTGTCAACAAAACAGAATGGCTCAGGTTTGGGAATCTCCCTCCCAGCCTCAGCCGTGAAGACCGATGCACAGAATTCATTTACTTTCTCTGCAGTGGCCTTATCCTCCTTGGGTGCTCCTTTGGCATCTCAGCAAGTAGGACTCCAGGGTTCTCTCTGCAACTCTGCCAGGGGAGTGGAGTCTAGTGAGTCAGAGCAAGGGGGGCTGGGACTGAGCCAGGACACCTGGGCTCCACCTCGTACTCTGTGTTCAGACCCCGCCCCCATCTGGAGGACTTACCCCGTGTTAATATCCCAGATTCCCCAACAGTATGGACCTCGGCGCCGGTGCAGGCGAAGAGCTCCTTCTCCTTCTCCTGCCAGCCATCTGCCCCCATTTGGAAGAATGACGGGCACTGCCAGCCGTTGGGGACGGAGCTCACAGTTGGCACTGAGAACAGTCAGACACACACAGTCAGCCAGGGGTGGGGAGTCACCACACGCTGGGCTCGATTCCAGCTCGGGGAAGGGAGTGGGGTCTAGTGACTAGAGCAGGGGGCCTGGGAGCCAGGACTCCTGGGTTATCTCCAGGCAGGTGTGGCCGGAGCAGGGCTCTAGGTTTGCAGCAGACACACACCTGGGATGGCCCCGGCGTTGCAGCCGTCGGTGTCACAGCAGGCGATGTTCGCCCGCACGGTGACATTGTTTGCGTAGGTCAGCGAGAAGGGGCCGGGCTCACAGTTCTTGGGCTCCAGGCACGATTTACCCGTGTAGGAGAAGGGGGATCCCTCTGTGGAAGAGAAACGTAGAATCACCTCTGAGCTCCCCAATGGACCCCCAGCTCCTTCATCCTCCACTTTTGTTCCATCCACCCCACCCCCAACTAATCTCATCTTCCCCCCGACCCCCAATAAAATCCTCTCTTCTGTCTGATCCAGGCCCCACAGCCACCCACTGCAATTCCCATCTCATCCCATCCCCCGTCTATGACATTACCTTTCCAGACGGAGCAGTCCCTGCTCCTGGAGAGGAGCGGAGGCTATTGGTTAGAGTAGGAGGAGGGGGTGGGAGCCAGGACTCCTGGGTTCGACCCCTGGCTTCAGGAGGACAATGGTGTCTACACTTAGTAGAAATCTTCTTTCACTCACCCAGCCTGAACTCTGCCATGACAGTGATGCAGGTCCCTTCCGAGGGGGCGCAGGGCTGCAAGGGGCCGGAGCACGATTGCTCTTTGGACGCACACACCTCGCATTGCAGAGCGCTCCCTGGAGGTTGGAAAAATCCCTTCTCAGTACAAACCCCGGCTCCCCACCTCTCCCAGGCGGTGCCCGTGGGCGAAATACCACCAGGAACCAAGAGGTGGCGCTGTGGGAGTTGTTTCCACCAATGCCTCCTCACTGAACGTGTGGGCAGGCAGATCTTGGAGAAATGCCACCTGCTTTTGCAGCAGTTCTGCCCAGTTCCATTTAACTCTCCGGATGGGGAAAGGCATCTTGCTAGCTGGTCATTTGTATCTGACTCAACACCGCAGACAAGTCTGTTTGCTGCCTGAGTGTCTGTGGCTAGAATACATTTTCAGCTGCTGACGTGGCTATCTGGGGTGCAGCTTGTGCCTGCAAACAAACCCCACACGTCTGTGTAGACAGAAAAAAAAGAATTCGGCTGCTCTGAAGAGGTGTTTCTGCCTGGCTTTGCGGTGAACCTTTCACACACACACACACACACACACACCCCGCTGTCACTCTCTGCTCCAGGCCTCTGCCTCTCAGAGTTACGTCAGCTCAGCCACACGCAACTTCAGCCCACTTTTCATCGCTGATCCTGCCAATTCGCTTCTTCAGAATACGATTGACGCTTGTTAAGCCTTTGGATAGATGGCTGTGCACCTCCATCCAGCGATCCCAGGAGCATCAACTCTTTCCTCGCCAGAGCCTCGGGGCCTTTAATTCATTACATGAGCGTAAGGTAGTTTTAAGAAAGAAAGAAAGAAAGAAAGAAAGAAAGAAAGAAAGAAAGAAAGAAAGAAAGAAAGATTTTCCCACTTTGGTTTTTTTAGAGCTTTCATGTGGAAACATCAATTAAACCTCAGAACACCTTCCCCTGCCCTTCTATGTCCCTAGATTGTTGCAAAGTTATATTATCCCTATCAAAGAAATATGGAAACTGAGGTAGAAAAAAGATGTGTTCAGTTCAGGGTTAGAACCAAGAAGACAGCTGAGAAGTCCTCACTCCTGACTCCCAGCCCACTCTAACCCACGAGATCCCACTCCTCTTTCAGAGCCACGGACAGAACCCGGGAGTCCTGATTTGCAGCCATCTCCGCTCAAACTCACTGCACCCCAGCCCGCTTCTACAGCTGGGGAATGAGCCCAGAAGTCCTGGCTCCCAGCCCCCACCGGTTGCACCCCCATTCCCCTTTCAAACCCGGGGAATGAAGCCAGGAGTCCTGGCAGGAATCTCAGCGCTGACAGGCAGGGGAACATTTCTAGGCAGGATGACATGTGGACGGGGGTGCTGCTCCTCATCGGGATGACCCCAAGCTCGGGCGAGAGCTGGGGGAGGAACGAGAAGAAGGAAGGACAGACGGAATCAGACCCGCTGGCCAGGCCCTAGCGTGGGCTGTGGGCATCCCAGGCTCCAATCCCTGCTCTCCCCGAGTCAGCCGGGGGACGTGGCTCCGGGTTTTCCTCTTGCTGGTTTTACCCACAAATTCCATCCTGACCCCAGAATCCACCATCGACAGCAGCACTTTCCCCAAGTGAATTCCCGACCCCACCACCCGGCTCCCTGTGCCCGGGGACGGACGGGACTCACCTGTGGCCAGGAGAGCAGACAGCAGGCAGAGGGGCAGAGCCATCCACATGGTGCCTGGATGTTAGCTGCAGTGAGCAGAACAGCGAGGAAGCATCTGGCTGTGGTTTTATCCGGCAGGATGGCAAATACCTGCCCCCTGGGCGATCGGCTGGGGCTGCCCCATGACATCCTGGTGGACCCGGAGATGGGAGATTTCACAACCCTGCATGTGACTTTGGCTGATCAGGTGATGCAATGTGTCTTGAGGCCAATTCCCTTGTGCGTTAGTGGAGATCTGTGGTTCTCAGCCAGGGGTCTGTGTACTCCAGGGGTACGCACAGGTCTTCCAGGGGGTACATTAGCTTATCTTGATGTTTGCCTCATTTTACAACAGGCCAGATATAAAGCACTAGTGAAGTCAGTACGAGCTAAAATTTCCTGACACAATGACTTGTTTGTGCAGCTCTATGTACTATCCACTGAACTGTAAGAACAATATTTATATCCCAGTGGAGTTATCTTATCATTACACGGTGGAACTGAGAAAGGAAGCTATTTGTCAGTCACAATGTGGCCGTAACACTTATGTATTTTTTATAATAACATAAGAAAGGACCTGTCATAAATATAAAGGGAAGGGGAACCACTTTTCTGTCCCCGGTGCTATAAAATCCCCCATGGCCAGTGGCAAAACACTTTCACCTGTTGTCATAAATAGAAAGGGAAGGGTAAACTCCTTTATAATCCCTCCTCTCCAGAGGAAAAATCCTCTCACCTGTAAAGGGTTAAGAAGCTAAAGGTAACCTCGCTGGCACCTGACCAAAATGAGCAATGAGGAGATAAGATACTTTCAAAAGCTGGGAGGAAAGAGAAAAACAAAGGGTCTGTGTCTGTCTGTGTGATGCTTTTGCTGGGGACAGAACAGGAATGGACTCTTAGAACTTAGTAAGTAATCTAGCTAGATATGTGTTAGGTTATGATTTCTTTAAATGGCTGAGAAAATAGCTGTGCTGAATAGAATGGATATTCCTGTCTGTGTGTCTTTTTGTAACTTAAGGTTTTGCCTAGAGGGATTCTCTCTGTTTTGAATCTAATTCCCCTGTAAGGTATTTGCCATCCTGATTTTACAGAGGTGATTCTTTTCTACTTCTATTAAAAGTCTTCTTGTAAGGAAACTCAATGCTTTTTCATTGTTCTAAGATCCAAGGGTTTGGGTCTGTGGTCACCTATGCAAATTGGTGAGGATTTTTACCAAACCTTCCCCAGGAAGTGGGGTGCAAGGGTTGGTAGGATTTGGGGGGAAAGACGTGTCCAAACTACGTTTCCCAGTAAACCCAGTTAAAGTTTGGTGGTGGCAGTAGAAATCTAGGGGCAAAGGACAAAATTAATTTGTACCTTGGGGAAAGTAAGCTTAGGAGATTTTCATGCAGGTCCCCACATCTGTACCCTAGAGTTCAGAGTGGGGAAGGAACCTTGACATGGTGGCAGAGTGGTGGGATTAACCTGAAATCATTTTGAGATCAATTTGAGATTTTTTTGAACCAGAAAAACGGATTTTAAAAAGGAAATTTTTTTTTTCCTTTGGGGCTGCTGGAAAGGAGGTCCAACTGAAAGCAACTATTTTTTTCTCTGCTTTGGAGCCAGAGCAGAGACAAAAGGGGATTATCTTTGTGAATTGCAGGTTTTCTTTGCCTGGAGGCAGAGTAGTTAATCTCCTGCAGGGAAATTCACAGTCTTCGAAAACCTGAGGTTTTTTTCCCCCTAAAACTAAATTGGAGACAAAAGTGGCAGGGTTGTTTTTTTTTTTTAGGATTTTGATTTCTTTTTAGAAGGAGCACAGCTTTGAACACAAAATTTTTTTTCCTTTGGGGCTGCTGATAAGCAGGTTTCCAAGTAGTTGGAGGTTTTTTGCTTTGATTTGGGGCCAGAGCAGAGACAAAGGGAATTGTCTTTTTCTGTAGGCTGACAATCACTATCAGAGAATAGGTATCCTATTCCAGCACAGCAAAATTTTACAGCCAAGTTTTGTTTGTTTTTTTATTTCCAAACCTCGGGTGTAAAGTTAGTTAAAAACGGAGAGGTTTGGATGACAGAATCCACGGCTCAAGAAACGCTGGAATTAGCCAGATTTCAGGCTGAGGAAAAACAAAAGGAACATGAAAGACAGATAGAACTCATGCGGCTGGAGAAGGAGGTACAGGAGGCTGCCCACAGGAGGGAAATGGAGGCAAGGAAGCATGTGGAGGAGGAGAAGGAAAAAGAGAGGAAGCATGAACTGGAGATGGAGAAGGTAAAGACTCAGCAGAATATACCAACAAACCCTAGCAATCCTTCTCCAGGTACCACTTCCCATCCCAGAAAGTTCCCCACCTACAAGGCAGGCGATGATACCGAGGCCTTCTTAGAAAACTTCAAAAGGGCCTGCCTTGGGTACAGCATCCCTACAGACCAATACATGGTACAGCTGAGGCCGCAGCTCAGTGGACAATTAGCTGAGGTGGCGGCTGAAATGCCTAAAGAACACATGAACGAGTATGAACTGTTTAAATCCAAGGCGATAGTCAGAATGGGGATAACACCCAAGCATTCCCGTCGGAGGTTCAGAGCCCTAAGGTGGAAACCAGACGTGTCATTTACCCGACATGCCTACCACATTGTGAAACATTGGAATGCCTGAATATCAGGAGCAAGTGTTGAATCTCCAGTAAATTTGCCCTTCCTAATGCAAATGGAACAATTCTTAGAGGGTGTTCCTGAGGAAATAGAAAGATACATACTAGATGGGAAACCCAAAACTGTAATCGAAGCAGGTGAGATTGGAGCCAGATGGGTGGAGGTAGCAGAGAAGAAGAAAACTGGTTGCAGTTGGAGTGGAGACCAGAAGGGACAACCCCAGACCACACCCTATTACCGGGGGCCGCCCAAGGCCCCACCTACCTCCCAAAGAACCCTCCAGACACCTTATCGTCCCACCACCCCGTTCTCCAGCAACCCGCCTCACCCCAGTGACCCGTCAGCTGGACGATGTTTTAAATGTAATGAGCTGGGGCATGTAAAGGCCAACCGCCCCAAGAACCCCAACAGATTACAGTTCATTGCACCAGAATCACACCAAAGATCCGCAGGCCCAGATACCTCCCAGATACCCTTGGAGTGGAGGGAAACTGTGAGTGTGGGCGGGAAGAAGGTCACCGTGTGGAGGGACACCGGAGCACAAGTGTCAGCTATCCATGCTTCCTTAGTGGACCCCAATTTAATCAACCCAGAGATCCAAGTGACGATTCAACCCTTCAAGTCCCACTCTTTCAACTTGCCTACAGCCAAGTTCCCTGTCCAGTACCAGGGCTGGTCAGGAATGTGGACTTTTGCAGTCGATGATGATAATCCCATCCCCATGCTGTTGGGGGAAGACTTGGCCAATCATGTGAAGCGGGCCAAGAGGGTGGGAATGGTCACCCGCAGCCAGGCTAAACAAGCCGTGAGGCCTAGCTCTGTTCAGGAAACTTCTATCAGGACCCGGTCAGAGGTGATGGACCTGGACCCCAGGCCAATGTCTGCAACAACAGTAGTGGATCCAGTCCCAGAGACCCAGACGGAACCAGTCCCAGAACCGGAACCAGAGGAACAACCAGCACCACACCCATTGCCAGCACTGAATCCAGTACTTGCAACCCCAACACCAGAGGGCCCCACTGAACCGGCAGCAGCCCTTAACCCTACACAAGAGACTCAGCCAGAGCCTGAACCCCAACATAGTGTCCCAGCGGAGAGCGGTTCACAGTCAACGGAAACAGCCCCATCCCCTACATCGCTTCCAGAGGGACCAAGCCTAGGTCCACAATCCAATGAGGAACTGTTGTCTCCAGCATCAAGGGAACAGTTCCAGACCGAACAGAAAGTGGATTAAAGCCTCCAGAGAGCTTGGACGGCGGCACGGAGCAACGCACCGCCTCTCAGCTCTTCTAATCGATCCAGGTTTGTTGTAGAAAGAGGACTTTTATACAAAGAAACTCTTTCTGGTGGACACCAGGAAGACTGGCATCCTCAGAGACAGTTGGTAGGTCCAACTAAATACCGGGCCAAGCTCTTGAGCTTAGCCCATGATCACCCTTAGTTTTTGGGGGGCCATTCCACTGGGAGGGAATGGGCAAGGATGTTTCTACCTATGTCCGGTCTTGTGAAGGATGCCAAAGAGTGGGAAAACCCCAAGACCAGGTCAAAGCCCCTCTCCAACCACTCCCCATCATTGAAGTTCCATTTCAGTGAGTAGCTGTGGATATTCTGGGTCCTTTTCTGAAAAAGACACCCAGAGGGAAGCAGTACAGACGGACTTTCATGGATTTTGCCACCCGATGGCCGGAAGCAGGGGCTCTAAGCAACCCCAGGGCTAAAAGTGTGTGCCAGGCACTAGCAGACATTTTTGCCAGGGTAGGTTGGCCCTCCGACATCCTCACAGGTGCAGGGACTAATTTCCTGGCAGGAACTATGGAAAACCTCTGGGAAGCTCATGGGGTAAATCACTTAGTTGCCACTCCTTACCACCATCAAACAAACGGCATGGTGGAGAAGTTTAATGGGACTTTGGGGGCCATGATACGTAAATTCGTAAATGAGCACTCCAATGATTGGGACCTAGTGTTGCAGCAGTTGCTCTTTGCCTACAGAGCTGTACCACATCCCAGTTTAGGGTTTTCCCCATTTGAACTTGTATATGGCTGTGAAGTTAAGGGGCCATTACAGTCGGTGAAGCAGCAATGGGAGGGATTTACACCTTCTCCAGGAACTAACATTCTGGACTTTGTAACCAACCTACAAAACACCCTCCGAACCTCTTTAGCCCTTGCTAAAGAAAACTTACAGGATGCTCAAAAAGAGCAGAAAGCCTGGTGTGATAAACATGTCAGAGAGCGTTCCTTCAAAGTAGGGGACCAGGTCATGGTCTTAAAGGCGCTCCAGGCCCATAAAATGGAAGCATCATGGGAAAGGCCATTCATGGTCCAGGAGCTCCTGGGAGCTGTTAATTACCTCATAGCATTCCCCACCTCCAACCGAAAGCTAAGGTGTACCATATTAATTCTCTAAAGCCCTTTTATTCCAGAGAATTAAAGCTTTGTCAGTTTACAGCCCAGGGAGGAGACGACGCTGAGTGGCCTGAAGGTGTCTATTACGAAGGGAAAACTGTTGGTGGTGTGGAAGAGGTGAACCTCTCCATGACCCTTGGGCGTATGCAGCGACAGCAGACCAAGGAGCTGTGCACTAGCTACGCGTCAACGTTCTCATCCACCCCAGGACTGACTGAACGGGCATACCACTCCATTGACACAGGTAATGCTCACCCAATTAAAGTCCAACCTTACCGGGTGTCTCCTCAAGCTAAAACTGCTATAGACCGGGAGATCCAGGCTATGTTACAGAGTGCATGGGCATCTCCAGTGGTTCTAGTTCCCAAACCAGATGGGAAGATACGTTTTTGTGTGGACTATCATAAGCTAAATGCTGTAACTCGCCCAGACAACTATCCGATGCCACGCACAGATGAACTATTAGAGAAACTGGGGCGGGCCCAGTTCATCTCTACCTTGGACTTAACCAAGGGGTACTGGCAGGTACCGCTAGATGAATCCACCAAGGAAAGCTCAGCCTTCATCACACGTCTCGGGCTGTATGAATTTAATGTCCACCCTTTCGGTCTGCAAAATGCACCCGCCACCTTCCAAAGACTTGTAGATGGTCTCCTAGCGGGATTAGGAGAATATGCAGTCGCCTACCTTGACGATGTGGCCATATTTTCGGATTCCTGGGCAGAACACCTGGAACATCTACAAAAAGTCCTTGAGTGCATAAGGGAGGCAGGACTAACTGTTAAGGCTAAGAAGTGTCAAATAGGCCTAAACAGTGTGACTTACCTTGGACACCAGGTGGGTCAAGGAACTATCAGCCCCCTACAAGCCAAAGTGGATGCGATCCAAAAATGGCCTGTCCCAAAGTCAAAGAAACAGGTTCAATCCTTCTTAGGCTTGGCTGGTTATTACAGACAATTTGTACCGCAATACAGCCAAATCGCCACCCCGCTGACAGACCTAACCAAAAAGAAACAGCCGAACGCTGTTCAGTGGACCAAAAAGTGTCAGGAGGCCTTTAACCAGCTTAAAGCGACACTCATGTCTGACCCTGTACTAAGGGCCCCAGACTTTGACAAACTGTTCCTAGTAACCACAGATGCGTCCGAGCGTGGTGTGGGAGCAGTTTTAATGCAGAAAGGACCTGATCAAGAATTCCACCCTGTAGTGTTTCTCACCAAAAAACTGTCTGAGAGGGAAAGCAACTGGTCAGTCAGTGAAAAAGAATGTTATGCCATTGTCTAAGGTAGAACAGTGTGTTTGGTGTTTCGATTTCATTAAAACCAATGGACTGTTGTATGGTTTTCCCTTCCCCGTCTGCTGTTTTAACGGAGGAACAAACATTCACCCTGAGCACAGCCCTGGGACTCACTGACCCAGCAAAGACACCCGGCGATGCTAATGAAGAACTTTAGCACCAGAAAAGTGTCGACTCCAAAGCCGGGGACCATCCTGTCCTGTCAACTCTCTTCTTCCGAATTTGATTGGTGATCGTTCACCCTTGCCACTGATGGCTTCACACCTCCATCGTGCATGCAAAAACTCTGGGCTGGCTGAAGAGATCCCATGATCCTTAACTCTTTCCTGTCCAGAGCTTGGGAAAGTTTCAAATCAGTCAGTGAACATAAGTTTTTAATTGAAAGACGAAAGAGAGAAAACCAATTGGTCCACTTTGGTATTTTCCAGAGCTTTCCTCTGGAAACATCACTTCAACCTCCAAAAGCCTTCTCCTGCCTTTGCCAGGGTCCCAGGTGGGAGGAAGGGAACATTATCCCCATCTTATAAACAGGGAAACTGAGGCAGAAAGAGGCAGTGTCAGACTCAGAGCCACGAATACAGCCAAGGAGTCAGATTTCAGAGTAGCAGCCGTGTTAGTCTGTATCCCCAGAAAGAACGGGAGTACTTGTGTCACCTTCGAGACTAACCAATTTATATGAATTGGTTAGTCTCTAAGGTGCCACAAGAACTCCTGTTCTCCTAAGCAAGGAGTCCTAATTGCTGCTGGCTTCCAGCCTATTCTAGACCCACCCCGTCCCTGACCTGGGGATAGAACCCAGGAGTCCTGGCTCCCAGAAAACAGACCATGTGAGTCAGTGCGATGGTGCAACAGTGTCCCCTCCTGGCCAAGCATGGCTCGGTCCCGGCTCACGCAGCTCAGCGCGGCCCTCACGCTAGTCCCTGTGCCCAGGAATCTGCAAACCCCTCCCGCTGCTCAGCCCTTTTCTCCCTGCGCTCGCTGGGCCAGCGTGGGGTACATACACCCCAGAAGAGACCCCCACTCCCTGCAGACAGCAGGCAGAGGGGCAGGGGCGCCCACACGGCGGCCGGGCATTTTCTGCAGGGACCAGAGCAGTGATGAAGCAGCTGGCTGTGGGTACGGCAGGCAGGTTCAGAGACTCAGAGAACCATAGAAGATCAGGGTTGGAAGAGAGCTCAGGAGGTATCTAGTCCAACCCCTGCTCCAAGCAGGACCAACCCCAAGTAATTCATCCCAGCCAGGGCTGTGGCAAGCTGGGTCTTAAACACCTCAAAGGATGGAGATTCAACCCCCTCCCTAGGAAACCCAATGCAGCGCTTCACCACCCTCCTATTGAAATAGTGTTTCCTAATCTCCAGCCTAGACCTCCCCCCCAGCAACTGGAGACCATTGCTCCTCGTTCTGTCATCTGCCACCACTGAGAACAGCCGAGCTCCATCCTCTTTGGAAACCCCCTCAGGTAGTTGAAGGCTGCTATAAAATCACCCCTCACTCTTCTCTTCTGCAGACGAAAGAAGCCCAGTTCCCTCAGCCTCCCCTCCTAAGTCACGTGCCCCAGCCCCCTCATCATTTTCCTTGCCCTCCGCTGGACTCTCTCCAATTTTTCCACATCCCTTCTGTAGTGGGGGCCCAAAACTGGACCCAGTACTCCAGATGTGGCCTCACCAGTGCCGAATAGAGGGGAACAATCACTTCCCTCCATCTGCTGGCAACGCTCCTACTGATGCAGCTCAAAATGCCTTTGGCCTTCTTGGCAACAAGGCCACCCTGCTGTCTCATAGCCAGCTTCTCATCCACTGTAATCCCCAGGTCCTTCTCTGCGGAAAGGTTGCCGAATACCTGCCCCCTGGGGGATCGGCTGGGGCTGCCCCGTGACATACTGGTTGGCCCGGAGATGGGAGATTTCACAACCCTGCATGGGACACTGGCTGATCAGATGATACCAATGTGTCTTGAGGCCAATTCCCTTGTGCATTAGTGCAGATCAGTGGTTCTCAGCCAGGGGTCCATGTACCCCAGGGGTACACACAGGTCTTCCGGGGGGAACATCAGCTCATCTTCATGTTTGCCTCGTTTTACAACCGGCCGCATTAAAGCACGAGTGAAGTCAGTACGAGCTAAACTGTCGACCCCTTGTTCATATTGCTCTATATACTCGACACTGAAATGCCAGTGCAGGATTTGTCCTGTGTTCCCACCGAGTTATTTTATAATGGCGGAAATGAGAAAGGAAGCAGCTTGTCAGCAGCAGCATGGCCGTGACACTGTGCATTTTTATGGCTGGTTTTGTGAGCAAGTCGTTTTTAAGTGAGGGGAAATTTGGGGTACCCAAGACACATCAGACTCCCGCAAGGGGTACAGCTGTCTGGAAAGGTCGAGAGCCGCTGGCCTAGATCAAAGGCATGGCGAAGGTAGAACAGTGTGTTTGGAGTTTCGATTTCATGAAAACCAATGGGCCGTGGTATGGTTTTCTCTTCCCCATCTGCTGTTTTAGCGGAGTAACAACCATTCACCCTGAGCACAGCCCTGGGACTCACTGACCCAGCAGAGATGCCGGAGAGATGCTAAGGAGGAACTTTAGCACCAGAAAAGTGCTGACCCCAAAGGCAGGGGCCATCGTGTGTGCTGACCGCCGCGTTCCTCCCTCCCCCCATCGAATGCAAAGCCCACGTGGGTGGGGGCCCTGCCAGCTTGTTCTCTGGGAGAAGAAGCTGTAAGGATGCATTCAGGGAAGGATCCTGCCTCGCTGGGCCGGCTGGACTCTTACAGGGACCAGAACGGGATGCAAAGCGGGGAGCCCTGGAGACCGTCTGGGGGCACCTGAAAAGACTTGGGGAAAATGGCAGTTTCTCCCATCACCGCCACCGTTTGGAATTACAGACTGCGACTCACCTGGGCATGAATTTTACCGGCTTTAACCCCTCGTGACCCTCATTCCCTTTCCTTGGCTCACGAACCTTTAGTGAGATTCCTACAGACCTGGCTGCCAGCGTTGCCTTTGGTGTAGGATCTGGGGTCCCGTGGCTCTGGGGTAAGTGACCGGTCTCCTGGGGCAGGGGACAACCTGGGTGGGCTGGTTTGGGGTGTACGTGAGGTTTCCTCACAAAGTCCAGCTTGTCTGAGAGTATCTGAGGGGACTGGCTGTGACTCCGGGGTCAGACGGGGGCAGCGATCCAGGAGTTCACGCTGGGTGAAATCTCCTCACAGAGCACCACCGGCTGGGGGGATCTGCCCTGTTGCCTGACACCCTCCCTGAGCCCGGCACTCCCAGTGGAGCCGCCCCAGAGAGCGGGACGAACTGAGCCCTGCAAAATCAACCTAGAAGGACATTGCTCCCCTCCAGGGCGTTCCCGCCCGCCTGGACAGCTGGGTGAGCCACGGCCTCTCCTTCCCACAGCCCTCCTTCCCCAGGGGAGCTTAGCCCGCCGGTGCCTTTCCCCCAGTCATGGGCCTTGCCTTCCGGGAGGGGGTCTAGGCAGGACTCCTGGGTTCCATTCCCTGGCCCTGCAAGGGGAGAGGGGTCCAGTGGTTAGAGCAGGGGGCTTGGGAGCCAGGACTCCTGGACTCTATCCCTGGCTTTCAGAAGGAAGTGGGCTCTGGTGGGTTACAGGGTGGGGTACTGGGAGTCAGGACTCTCGGGTTCTCTTCCTGCTAGCATCACTTGTGCACAGATAGGGACGGGGGGGGCCGGTAGGGCGCGGTCAGGGGACAAGGAGCAAGGGGGGTGCTTTCCCCAGAACTCGCTTGATTCAGCCAATGCACAAAAGGGACCCGCAATCCCCCCGAAAGAGAAGCAGCAGCTGGTGGCTGCTGAAGGGAGGTTCACTGCAGCCCAGCACGCAGCAGAAGGGGAGGATGCCAGGCCGGGGCTCAGGGCTCCCCGATGCCCCCGCCGGCCCTGGGAGCTGGGTAGCACTTGGCCCGGATCAGCCAATCCCCCACACACTGGACGTATTTCCTCTCCCCCACTCTCTTCCTCCAAGCGCCAGGGGAGGCACATCCAGCCGCAATCTTCATCACAGTGATGCCACCTGGACAGGGGGAGAGAGACGTAATAAGGGGCTCCCACATCCCCCCTCCCCTGACCCCCATGTGGTTTCTCACACACTCCCCTCCCAGCATAACTGCACCCGGCTCTGCAGGCAGAGTGGGGTCTAGTGCTCAGAGCAGGGGCCTGGAACAACGTGAGAACATAACAGAGGAATGGCCCCCCTGGGTCACACCAAAGGTCCATCTAGCCCAGTATCCTCTGGCCAATGCCAGGTGCCCCAGAGGGAATGAACAGAACAGGGAATCATCCAGTGATCCATCCCCTGTCGCCCATTCCCAGCTCCTGGGCAAACAGAGGCTGGGGCCACCTTCTCTGCCAATCCTGGCTATAGCCACAGATGGACCTGTCCTCCAGGAACTTCTCTAGTTCCTGTTTGAACCCTGTTATAGTCTTGGCCTTCAAAACATCCTCTGGCAAGGAGTTCCACAGGTTGACTGTGCATTGTGTGAAGTTTGGTTTGTTTTAAACCTGCTGCCTGTGGTGACCCCTCGTTCTTATGTTAGGAGGAGTAAATAACACTTACTTATTTACTTCCTCCACACCCTCCAACCTTCTCTAGCCCTCGATCATATTCCCCCTTAGCCGTCTCTTTTCCAAGGTGAAACGTCCTACTCTTATTAATCTCTCTTCATATGGCAGCCGTTCCATCCCCCTCATCATTTTGGTTGGCATTTTCTGAAGCTTTTCCAATTCCAATATCTCTTTTTTGAGATGGGGCGACCACATCCGCACGCAGTGTTCAAGTTGTGGGCATCCCATGGATTTATACAGAGGCAACATGCTATTGTCTGTCTTATTCTCTGTCCCTTACTTAATGATTCCCAGCATTCTGTTCGCTTTCTTCACAGCCGCTGCACATGACTGGATGATTTCAGAGAACTCTCCACAATGACTCCAAGATCTTTCTTGAGTGGTAAATTCGACCCATCATTGTATATGTCTACCTGGGATTACATTTGCCCATGTGCATTACTTTGCATTCATCAACATTGAATTTCATCTGCCGTTTTGTTGCCCAGTCACCCTGTTCTGAGAGACCCTTTAGTACCTCTTCGCAATCTCCTTTGGACTTCACTATCTTGAGTAGGTTTGTATCTTCTGCAAATTTTGCCACCTCACTATTTACCCCTTTTTCCAGAACATTTTGGAATATGGTGAATAGGACTGGGCCCAGTGCAGATCCCTGGGGGACTCCCACTATTTATCTCTCTCCATTCTGAAAACTGACCATTTCTTCCTACCCTTTTTTCCCTATCTTTTAACCAGTTACTGAGCCATGAGAGGATTTTATCGCATGACAGCTCACTTTGCTTAAGAGCCTTTGGTGAGGGACGCTTTCTGAAAATCTAAGTACACTATATCCACGGGATCCCCCTTGTCCAAACGCTTGTTGATCCCCTCAGAGAATTCTAGTACATTGGTGAGGCGTGATTTCCCTTTACCGAAACCATGTTGACCCTTCCCCAACAAATTATGTTCATCTATGTGGCTGACAGTTCTCTTCTTTCCTCTAGTTTCAATGAGTTTGCCCTGTACTGAAGTCAGACTTATTGGCCTGTAGTTGCCGGGATCACCTCTGGAGCCCTTTTTCGAAACTGGTGTGTCATTAGCCATCCTCCAGCCAGTTCGGACAGAAGCTGATTTAAATGGTAGGTTACAAACCACAGTTAGTCATTCTATAATTTGAAATTTGAGTTCCTTCCGAACTCTTGGGCGAATCCCATCTGGTCCTGGTGACTTATTCCTGTTTAATTTATCAATTTTTTGGAAAAACTCCTGTAATGACTCCTCAATCTGGGACAGTTCCTCAGATTTGTCACCAAACAGAATGGCTCAGGTTTGGGAATCTCCCTCCCATCCCCATCTGGAGGACTTACCCACTGTTAATCGCCCAGATTCGTCAACACAATGGTCCTCGGCACCGGTGCAAGCCAACATCCCACTCCCCTGCCTGTGAAAAGGCTCCACATTGAAAAGTGTCAGGCACTGCCGGCCGTTGTGGACGGAGCTCACAGTTGGCACTGAGAACAGTCAGACACACACAGTCAGCCAGGGGTGGGGAGTCACCACATATTGGGCTCGATCCCAGCTCGGGGAAGGGAGTGGGGTCTAGTGGTTAGAGCAGGGGGGCTGGGAGCCAGGACTCCTGGGTTATCTCCAGGCAGGTGTGGCCGGAGCAGGGCTCTAGGTTTGCAGCAGACACACACCTGGGATGGCCCCGGCGTTGCAGCCGTCGGTGTCACAGCAGGCGATGTTCCCCCGCACGGTGACATTGTTTGCGTAGGTCAGCGAGAAGGGGCCGGGCTCACAGTTCTTGGGCTCCAGGCACGATTTACCCGTGTAGGAGAAGTAGTTTCCCTCTGTGGAAGGGAAACAGAGCATCACCTCTGAGCTCCCCAATGGACCCCCAGCTGCTCCATCCTCCCCTTTTGTTCCATCCACCCCACCCCCAACTAATCTCATCTTCCTTCCGACCCCCGATAAAATCCTCTCTTCTGTCTGACCCAGGCCCCACTGTCACCCACTGCAATTCCCCATCTCATCCCATCCCCCGTCTATGACATTATCTTTCCAGACTGAGCAGTCCCTGCTCCTGGAGAGGAGTGGAGACTATTGGTTAGAGTAGGGGGAGGGGCTGGGAGCCAGGACTCCTGGGTTCGACCCCTGGCTTCAGGAGGACAATGGTGTCTACACTTAGTAGAAATCTTCTTTCACTCACCCAGCCTGATCTCTGCCACGACGGTGATGCAGGTCCCTTCCGAGGGGGCGCAGGGCTGCAGGGGGCCGGAGCACGATTGCTCTCTGGACGCACACACCTCGCATTGCAGAGCGCTCCCTGGAGGTTGGAAAAATCCCTTCTCAGTACAAACCCCGGCTCCCCACCCCTCCCCAGGCAGTGCCCGTGGGCGAAATACCACCAGGAACCAAGAGGTGGCGCTGTGGGAGTTGTTACCACCAATGCCTCCTCACTGAACGTGTGGGCAGGCAGATCTTGGAGAAATGCCACCTGCTTTTGCAGCAGTTCTGCCCAGTTCCATTTAACTCTCCGGATGGGGAAAGGCATCTTGCTAGCTGGTCATTTGTATCTGACTCAACACTGCAGACAAGTCTGTTTGCTGCCTGAGTGTCTGTGGCTAGAATACATTTTCAGCTGCTGACGTGGCTATCTGGGGTGCAGCTTGTGCCTGCGAACAAACCCCACACGTCTGTGTAGACAGAAAAACAAGACTTCGGCTGCTCTGCGGAGGGGTTTCTGCCTGGCTTTGCGGTGAACCTTTCACACACACACACACACACACACACACACCCCGCTGTCACTCTCTGCTCTCAGAGTTACGTCAGCTCAGCCACACTTGACTTCAGCCCACTTTTCATCGCTGATCCTGCCAATTCTCTTTTTCAGAATACGATTGATGCTTCTTAAGCCTTTGGATTGATGGCTGTGCACCTCCAGCTAGCGATCCCAGGAGCATCAACTCTTTCCTCTCCAGAGGGTGGGGCCTTTAAATTCATGACGTGAGCGTCAGGTAGTTTTAAGAAAGAAAGAAAGAAAGAGAAAAATTTTCCCACTTCGGTTTTTTTAGAGCTTTCATGTGGAAACATCCATTAAACCTCAGAACGCCTTCCTCTGCCACTTCTATGTCCCTAGATGGTAGCAAAGTGATATTCTCCCCCTCTAAGAAATAGGGAAACTGAGGTAGAACAAAGATGTGTTCAATTCAGGAACCAAGAAGACAGCCGAGAAGTCCTCACTCCTGACTCCCAGCCCACTCTAACCCACGAGACCCCACTCCTCTTTCAGAGCCACGGACAGAACTCGGGAGTCCTGATTTGCAACCGTCTCTGCTCAAACTCACTACACCCCAGCCCGCTTCTACAGCTGGGGAATGAGCCCAGAAGTCCTGGCTCCCAGCCCCCACCCGTTGCACCCCCATTCCCCTTTCAAACCCGGGGGATGAACCCAGGAGTCCTGGCAGGAATCTCAGCGCTGGTGGGCAGGGGAACATTTCCAAGCGGGATTATATGTGGATGGGGGTGGTGCTCCTCATCGGGATGACCCCAAGCCTGGGTGAGAGCTGGAGGAGGAACGAGAAGAAGGAAGGACGGACGGACTCTGACCCCCTGGCCAGGCACCTAGCCTGGGCTGTGGGAGTCCCAGGCTCCAATCCCTGCTCTCCCCGAGTCAGCCGGGGGACGTGGCCCTGGGTTTTCCTCTCGCTGGTTTTACCCACAAATTCCATCCTGAGCCCAGAATCCGCCATCGACAGCGGCACGTTCCCCAGGTGAATTCCGGCTCCCTGTGCCGGGGGACGGACGGGACTCACCTGTGGCCAGGAGAGCGGAGAGCAGGCAGAGGGGCAGAGCCACCCACATGGTGCCCGGGTGTTTACTGCAGTGAGCAGAACAGCGAGGAAGCATCTGGCTGTGGTTTTATCAGGCAGGTTGGCAAATACCTGCCCCCTGGGGGATCAGCTTGGGTTGCCCCATGACATCCTGGTGGACCCGGAGATGGGAGATTTCACAGCCCTGCATGTGACACTGGCTGATCAGATGATGCCAATGTGTACTGAGGCCAATTCCCTTTTGCATTAGTGGAAATCAGTGGTTCTCAGACAGGGGTCCGTATACCCCAGGGGTACACACAGGTCTTCCGGGGGTACATCAGCTCATCTAGATATTTGCCTCGATTTACAACCGGCCACATTAAGGCATGAGTGAAGTCAGTACGAGCTAAACTGTCGACCCCTTGTTCATATTGCTCTATATACTCTACACTGAAATGCAAGCACCAGGAAAGTGTCGACTCCAAAGCCCGGGACCATCCTGTCCTGTCAACTCTCTTCTTCCGAATTTGATTGGTGATCGTTCACCCTTGCCACTGATGGCTTCACACCTCCATCATGCATGCAAAAACTCTGGGCTGGCTGAAGAGATCCCATGATCGTTAACTCTTTCCTGTCCAGAGCTTGGGAGAGTTTCAATTCAGTCAGTGAACATAAGTTTTGAATTGAAGGACGAAAGAAAGAAAACCAATTGGTCCACTTTGGTTTTTTTCAGAGCTTTCCTCTGGAAACATCACTTCAACCTCCAAATACCTTCTCTTGCCTTTGCCAGGGTCCCAGGTGGGAGGAAGGGAACATTATCCCCACCTTACAAACAGGGAAACTGAGGCAGAAGGAGGCGGTGTCAGACTTGGAGTCATGAATACAGCCAAGGAGTCAGATTTCAGAGTAGCAGCCATGTTAGTCTGTATCCCCAAAAAGAACGGGAGTACTTGTGGCACCTTAGAGACTAACAAATGTAGATGAATCTCAGGAATCTCAGCGCAGGGGGCAGGGGAACATTTCCAAGCAGGATGACAAGGGTGGGGGACGCTTTTCCTGCCTCCTGAGATTTGTCTGTGATTTCCAAAGGTTTCCTGCTTCTCATCAGTGCCTAGCTCCCTGTGCCTGGGGACAGATGGGACTCCCCTGTGACCAGGAGAGCAGACAGCAGGCAGAGGGGCTGGGGCGCCCACATGGTGGTCGGGCATTTTCTGCAGGGACCAGAGCAGCCATGAAGCAGCTGGCTGTGGGTACGGCAGGCAGGTTCAGAGAATTAGAGAACCATAGAACACCTCAAAGGGTGGAGATTCCACCCCCTCCCTAGGGAACCCAATGCAGCGCTTCACCACCCTCCTAGTGAAATAGTGTTTCATGATCTCCAGCCTAGACCTCCCCCACTGCAACTGGAGACCATTGCTCCTCGTTCTGTCATCTGCCACCACTGAGAACAGCCGAGCTCCACCCTCTTTGAACCCCCCTCAGGTAGTTGAAGGCTGCTATCAAATTCCCCCTCACTCTTCTCTTCTGCAGACAAAAGAAGCCCAGTTCCCTCAGCCTCCCCTCCTAAGTCACGTGCCCCAGCCCCCTCATCATTGCCCTCCGCTGGACTCTCTCCAATTTCTCCACATCCCTTCTGTAGTGGGGGGCCCAAAACTGGACCCAGTACTCCAGATGTGGCCTCACCAGTGCCGAATAGCGGGGAATAATCACTTCCCTCCATCTGCTGGCAACGCTCCTACTGATGCAGCCCAAAATGCCGTTAGCCTTCTTGGCAACAAGGCCACCCTGCTGTCTCATAGCCAGCTTCTCATCCACTGTAATCCCCAGGTCCTTCTCTGCAGAAAGGTTGGCAAACACCTGCCCCCTGCGAGATCGGCTGGGGCTGCCCCGTGATATCCTGGTGGGCCCGGAGATGGGAGATCCTGCATGGGACACTAGCTGATCAGATGATGCCAATGTGTCTTGAGGCCAATTCCCTTGTGCCTTCGTGGAGATCTGTGGTTCTCAGCCAGGGATCCGTGTACCCCAGGGGTACACACAGGTCTTCCGGGGGTAAATCAGCTCATCTTAATGTTTATCTCGTTTTCCCACAGGACAGATAAAAAGCACTAATGAAGTCAGTACGAGCTAAAATTTCCTGACACAATGACTTGTTTGTGCAGCTCTATGTACTATCCACTGAAATGTAAGAGCAATATTTATATCCCAGTGGAGTTATTTTATAATTACACGGTGGAAATGAGAAAGGAAGCTATTTGTCAATCACAATGTGGCCGTGACACTTATGTATTTTTAGAATAACATAAGAAAGGACCTGTCATAAATATAAAGGGAAGGGGAACCACCTTTCTGTCCTCAGTGCTATAAAATCCCTCATGGCCAGAGGCAAAACACTTTTACCTGTTGTCATAAATATAAAGGGAAGGGTAAACTCCTTTACAATCCCTCCTGTCCAGAGGAAAAATCCTCTCACCTGTAAAGGGTTAAGATGCTAAAGGTAACCTCAGTAGTATGAGGGCCCTACCGTCAATCAAACACTGACCCCGCCCCTTGACCCCTTAGTCCCACCCCTTGACCCCACCGGAAGTGCCGCCCCATGGTGTATTACTTCCGGGGTCAAGGCTGCCGCAAGACCTGAAGCAAGGTGTGTCTTGTGAAACTCACCCCACCCCTTGACCCCTTAACCCCACCCCTGGACCACTGCCCCCTTCACTGGAAGTCCCGCCCCATGGGGTATTCCTTCCAGGGTCATGGCTGCCACATGACCGGAAGCAAGGTATATCATGTGACCCCTCTAACTACTCCTCCCACTTCCCTCTACCAATCAGGAGAGGTTTCGCCCCTGTAGGGCTTCCCCCAAGAGGAGATTTGACCAATCAGGGCGAGTTCCGGGGCGGGGTGTCCTCTCCACAAGTGGGTCTTGTGACCCCTCTAACAACTCCTCCTCCCACCCTCTACCAATCAGGAGGGGTTTTGTCCCGATAGGACCAAGAGGAGATTTGACCAATCAGGATGAGTTCCGGGGCGGGGTGACCCATCCGGAAATGATTTTTGTGACCCCTCTAACAACTCCTCCTCCCACCAACGTCTACCAATCAGGCCACCCCAAGAGCTGATTTGACCAAAATAGGGCAGGTTCTGGGATGGGGTGAACCACCCAGATGAGGGGTGTGTGACCCCTCTGCCAGTCAGAGCGCAGCACCATCACCCCATAAGTCCCAGCGTCGGGCAGAAGAGGCTGTCTTTTACCAAGAGCGCGTGTTTTAGAAATCATGGAAACATGGACTCCTTCACCCCCACCGTGGGAACTTCGGACTTTGTTTTAGCCCCGAGGGCCTTTGGACTTGTGTGGAGAAAGCGCTACATCAGCGAGAGTTCTGAGGAGGACCCTTTGGCCCAGCCATTGACGGACACACCGGAAACCGACCCCGAAACCCGGCTGCTTGTGAGGCACCGCGATGAGCGTCATGGCCTCTTGTTGTCCTCCCCCCTGGAGGTGGAAGGTGATCACGGCTTGGGGGAGTTACGGGCGGACAAAGTGAATGAAAAAGACGTGGCTCAGGTAAATGAATGTTTAAGAAGTGAGGGTCGGGGTGGGGGTGTGTAATGGGGGGGCTAGGAACCAGGGATTGTTTAAATCAAAAACCAAGCAGTGGGGAGCTTACGCTGTTTCTTTTTTGAAAAAATCTCTCGACAGCTCGATGGTGCCTTTCTGGAGGCCTTTGAGAACTTACACATCGGTAGCCCCGTGGGAGTAAATGTATCATGCATCAGCTGTTTTTGCTCATGTCTGAGACACAGATCTCAAGAGGAAAAGGACAAAATGGAAGAGTGAACCAGCACAGACACCCTCATGTTAGGACTCATGGCGTCCATTTTTACGGGCGGTTGTAAAAGGTTGTGTTAAACCAGGCGATTAATAAAACTTATTTAGATGTGTTCATATGAATGTTGTCCCCCACCCACACTTGTGTTAGTAAAAGATGGTACCAGGAACAGTCATGTCTCCACAGGCGGCTCTGTTAAAGAAAATATATTACACCCCCGGGGAAGCTGGGAGCTTTGGCGGGGTGAACCCTCTTTTTCAAGTGGCCAAAAAGCAGAGTAAAACTTCAAATAGAAGACAAGTAACAGCTTGGCTTTCAGACCAGGATGCTTATACTTTACACAAAGCGGCTCAAATACGTTTTACAAGAAACAAGACCATTGTTTCAGATGTGGATGCGCAATGGCAGGCAGATTTGGTGGATATGCACCAGTTCTCCAGACACAACAGCAATTTTATGTACATCTTAACAGTGGTAGACATTCTATCCAAAAATGCCTGGGCCTTAGGCCTAAGAGACAAGACGAGTGGTGAGGTATCCAAGGCCTTTCAAGCTATTTTTAGCGAAGGGTCTGTGCCTCAAAAATTACAAACCGATCGGGGGAAAGAATTTTTAAACAAACCCTTAAGCAGATTGTTAAAACGGCATGGCATTCCCCATTTTGTTGCTAATAATGAAGTCAAAGCAGGGGTTGTGGAGCGGTTTAACAGAACTTTAAAAACTAGGATGTGGAGCTATTTTATCTAAAACCAAAGGAGCTTTTGAAAAAGGTTATGAACAGACATTTACCGATGAGATAGTCATAGTGGATGAAGCCTTAACCAGGGGTCAGAGACTGTATACCGATTAAAAGACTACGAGGGTGAGACAGTTCCTGGATCTTTTTGCCCTGAAGAATTACAAAAAGTAAACACCAAACGAGACAGGATTTACAGGATTGAAAAAATTCTAGCAGAGAAAGGAAAAGGGAGAAAAAAGCAACTACTGGTGAAATGGTTGGGGTGGCCTGATAAGTTTAACAGCGGGGTGAAAGCTTCTCAACTCTGTGACCTTTAGACACAAACAACAAACAAACAACAAAAACAAACAAAAGTTATTCCTCCTACAAAGACAGAGAAGATGAGCGACAGCGGGTTTTACATTACTTTGCCCAGCAACGCCAGCTCTGCAGTTTTTCCCCAAAACACCAGCTTGAACTTTACAATACGGCTTATGAAGCCCTTGGATCTCCCGGGTTCCTGGGAGGTGGGGTTAGTGGAAATACAACACCCGCACAGCTGGAACACTATCAACGAGGACACCCCTTTTGAAGTCACCTTTGGAGATATGGCGTGGAGTTTCATCCACCCTGACATCTGGTGGTGAGGTGTGGCAAGTTGTGGAAAAAAACTTCAGGGGCCGATCTCATTTGCATAGGCACAACAACCCCACCTAAAATGAGGCCATAACTGCCCAAATGGTCACTTTGGCTGTTGTGGGATCCCCAGTGTCTCTGTTATTGGGGCAGGAAGAATAAATTGTTATTACCCTGATTATGGGAACTGTGCTTGGAACTATACTTGGCCTTTTGTTATGATGGAGGGACTCACCATCAACTAAATAGCACTCGCAAGGCAAGGGACATGGGTTCCAAAACTCTGGGAATAGAGAGAGGCTTGAGACAGGTATTAGTACCTGGTGGTGTGGGCGCATGTTTGGGAGGGAAGGCAGAGATTTTGCTGTACTGTGTGAGCTGTCGTTGGCTGTGGACCCTCTACAGGTTCTAGGCCCAATAGCAGTGGAAGATGGTGAGTGGAAGGTAGTAACTACTGGGAGCCAGCCCTCACCAGCCCTTGCCTCTGAAGTGGAGTTTTTAAAGAAAATGTCTGCCTTTTTGGGGAAAGAGGGGAAGACCTTGACTGATATGCCGGGTCTGTTTTGCCTTTACCCAGGAGTCCCACCCCGGGAGGCTGCTCCGTCACCTGATGAGTGGGTGAAGGCTTTGGGCAAGCATTAGAGAAGGTTGTGCCACCCCACCCTAAGTCAAGCCCCTATCGTAAACTGAGGTTGTTTTCTGGGGTTCACACCCCAATGCCTGGGGAAGAAGCATTTGAACCCTGGCTGGAACACACCACTGAAATGCTGCAGGAATGGGCAGTACCTGATGCTGAAAAGAGAAGGTGACTAGTAGAGTGCCTTAGGGGGCCAGCCCTAGATGTGATTCGCACACTGAAGCTCAGTAACCCTGGGGTCAAGGTAAAGGACTGCCTAGAGGCCCTTGATCATGCCTTTGGGAGAACCGAGGGCTCAGAGGATGTTTATTGCAAGTTCCTCAATGCCAGGTAACAAAAGGGAGAGAAAGTTTCTGCCTATGTACAGAGGTTGGAGAAATTATTACAGAGAGCCTTCATGAGGGGAGCAGTAGCGGTTGAGCAAATGGACCGGACTAGATTGGCTCAGATTGTGAGGGGAATTCAATATCAGAACCCAATCCTTCTCCACCTTCGATTAAGGGAGCGCCAAGACAATCCACCGGGTTACTCTCGGCTGATAAAAGAGGTCCGAGAGGAGGAAGAGAGGCAGGCAGCTGGTGAGGTTTGGGAGGTTCGGCCACCCCAGGCAACTGCCACAACATCCATACGAACGCCCAAGGCGCTGATGGTGAATCCTCAAGAGGAACTTACCCAATGAGTGCAGGTCCTGACACAGAAAGTGGCTGAACTAGAGAATACTATCGATTCAGCAAAGACTTCAGCGTACAAGGAACCCCCCGTTACCACGGTCCAGAAGACTACATTTAGAATCTCTGCCCCACCCCGGCAACACGGGAAAGGGCAATCCTTCTTCTGCTACCGGTGTGGCCAGGGTGGGCACATTGCTGCCAGGTGTCAGAATGCAGAGAATCCCCCGCTAGTATACCAAAAGCTGAGGACCACCTGGGGAAAGTCGGGAAACGGCCCCAGGGCCTGGGAAGGGAGCCGCCTAGGCCTGCAGGGTTTGTAGGCTCCCCTGCGAAGAACCATGCCACCCGAATCCCACCAGGATTGATAGGACCTCGAGCTGAGGTCACTGTAAAGGTTGAAGGGACAGAATGTAGAGCAGTGCTTGACACGGGATCCCAAGTGACTATCATATTCCAGTCTTTCTACCAGCAGATGCTTATGCATCTGCCTATACAGCCCTTGACAGGGCTCGGCCTGTGTGGTCTCAGCATGGATGAATACCCGTATCAGGGGTATGTCATTGTACACCTGGAATTCCCAGAAGAGATCGCTGGGGTAAGACAGGAGGTGGACACTGTCGCTTTAATATGCCCTGACCCTAAAGGTGTCTCTGAGGTGTCTGTGCTAATAGGGACCAACTCCAGCCTCTTTAAGGTATTTGCAGATTACTGCAGACAGCGAGCAGGGGACCAATACCTGAATACCTTGGTGATACACACACATTGTGCCGCAGTCTACAGAAAAATTGAGGACGCAAAAAGAGTGATGCCTGATTTGCCGGTGGGAGCACTGAGGTACGCAGGCCCGGTCCCCTTAGTGGTGCCTGCAATGACAGAAAAGGAGGTGATTGTCATGAGTACCTGCCTGAAAGGCAGTAAGAGAACATTAGCAGTGGTAGAGCAGCCGACCAAGGGAGGGCTCCCTGAAGGAGAAGGAGGGCTGGTTCTTAGTGGAGTCATAACCCTACTCCTGACGCCCAGGAAAGGGTGACTATACTGATTGCTAATGAAACAAGTCGTGATATTTTTGTGAGGCAAGGACAGAAGAAAGCAGACCTCTTTGAGCCCGAGTCAATTGTAACCCCCCAGTGTGAAACTCAAGTTCCGACGATAGACCCAGCAAAGTTTGACTTTGGAGATTCACCAGTGTCCGAGGAGTGGAAAAATCGCCTGAGGAAGAAACTTTGTGAAAGATCCAAGGTGTTCTCACTGCATGAGTGGGATGTGGGATGTGCAAAAGGAGTAGAACACAATATCAGACTACATGACTCTCGACCTTTCAGGGAGAGATCTAGGAAGATTGCTCTCTCTGAGATGGAAGATGTGCAACATCATCTTCAGGAGCTCGTACTGACTTCACTAGTGCTTTTTATCTGGCCTGTTGTAAAATGAGGCAAACATCAAGATGAGCTGATGTACCACCCTGGAAGACCTGTGTGTACCCCTGGGGTACACGGACCCTTGGTTGAGAACCACTGGTCTCCACGAATGCACAAGGAAATTGGCCTCAAGACACATTGGCATCACCTGATCAGCCAGTGTCACATGCAGGGTTGGCAAATCTCCCATTTCCGGGCCCACCAGGATGTCACGGGGCAGCCCCAGCCGATCTCGCAGGGGGCAGGTGTTTGCCAACCTTTCCACAGAGCAGGACCTGGGGATTACAGTGGATGAGAAGCTGGCTGGCCTTGTTGCCAAGAAGGCTAACGGCATTTTGGGCTGCATCAGTAGGAGCGTTGCCAGCAGATGGAGGGAAGTGATTGTTCCCCTCTATTCGGCACTGGTGAGGCCACATCTGGAGTACTGGGTCCAGTTTTGGGCCCCCCACTACAGAAGGGATGTGGACAAATTGGAGAGAGTCCAGCGGAGGGCAACGAAAATGATGAGGGGGCTGGGGCACGTGACTTAGGAGGGGAGGCTGAGGGAACTGGTCTTCTTTTGTCTGCAGAAGACAAGAGTGAGGGGGAATTCGATAGCAGCCTTCAACTACCTGAGGGGGGTCCCAAAGAGGATGGAGCTCGGCTGTTCTCAGTGGTGGCAGAAGACAGAACGAGGAGCAATGGTCTCCAGTTGCAGTGGGGGAGGTCTAGGTTGGAGGTCAAGGGGAGGGACGGCATCCACGGGACAGCAACCGGGACCCCAGGGCAGGTCACAGCAGTGAGAGCTCAGCTGCCCGGCCCTGGGGAGCAGCTGGCCGCACGCTGCATGGTGGACGTCTCTTGTTCTTCCATCGGCGGCGGTTGCTACTTCAGGCTCATGGTGGCCAGCGAGAAGCCGGGAAGGCTGGGCTGTGCAGGCCCTGGGCCCGCCCGCCCCTTCTGTCTGCAGTCCCACCCCTGTTCTGCTCCTTCCCCCGTGGCCCTGCCCCGGTTCCACCCACAGTCCTGTCCCAGTCCACCCACCCCCTTGCAGCCCCCCCACCCACGTCCCCAAGACCAGGAAAGATCTGTCCCGCCGCCAGCTGGGGGTGAGAGCTCTTCCAGTCCCCGGGCCACAGACGCAGCTGGGATCCTGGCGCTGGGGCTTCCCCCGCCACCTGGCACTTCTGCCAGGCACCGGGCTTGGGGTGCAGGGGTGCCCATTTTCCAGGGGGCCCCCAATGGGCTGAGGCTGCTGGGCACAGGCCCTGACGGCCCATTGGCTAATCCGCCACCGCTGCACTGCGGGTAGGGGTGCGGGCTCCCCTGGCTGAGCTGCCCTGGCAGGGCGGTGCAGGTGGGGGCAGGGGGCAGGGGGCTCTGTGTGTGGACGGAGCGGGGTTTGGGTTTAAACACGGGTCAGAGCCATGTCCACAGGGAGAGGGGGAAGCCGGCTGGCTTTGGAACAGGGGAGCGTGGCTCCGAACTCGCTTGCAAAGCCACAGGGTGTGACAAGAGGCTCTGGCCCCATAGGGAGCCTGGGGCTGAGCCTTGCCTAGAGCTGGGCCAAGGGCGTAGCCAGGTAAAGCGGGAACTGCCGGGAGGCTGCGGGGGCCTGGCCCACTGGAAATCCCGGCCCCGGGCCTCCCTTTGTCCTAGTGCCGATGGGCCCGGAGAGCCGGGGCTGGAAGGAATCCGGGACAGGCGCTCACCTTCCGAGATCTGCCCGCTGATGGAAATGCACTGGCTGGCACGGCCCTCGCACTGCAGGGTCTCCGTGCTGGAACAGCTGCTCCGACCCGGGGCAATGCAGATCGGGCACCGGCCTCCCGTCTAGACGGTGTTGATGATCGGCCCTGCAAGACCCTGAAGAGAGGGTCGGTGGGGGTTGACGGGCAGGGCTGCGGACAGGTGCCTTCTCTACTTTGTTACCACTTATTTCTAGCACCGCAATAACTGAGATCAGGGACCCCCTTGTGCCAAGAGCTGCACAGACTCCCCAGAGCAGGGGCCCTGATTGCACTGGGCACTGCATAGATCCCCCCAGCCTGCTACTGGGGGCCCCCCATTGTGCCAGGCACTGCACGCCTCCCTCCCCTGAGATCAGGGTTCCCCCTATGGCACCAGGTGCTACACGGGACCCCACCCTTCTCCAGAAAAGAACCTTTTCCAAACCAGTTTGACACTCAGTCAGTGCCTATGCCACTGGGAAGAAGCAGGGAGGGACGCAGAGATGTACAGACAGGAGAGAACTGGGTATTGCAGCTGTTCGTAGAGCAGGTCCGGGTTTGAATCTTCACAAAGAAGAGGGAGATGTTCCTGGGCGTGGCGGAGGATACACAGGAGAAGGAATAGCCTGCATTTCCCTTCGCTTCTGGTTAGAAGTGTAACCCTTCTGCTCGTCAGAGTTGGCAGTAACAAGGGCCGGGTTCAATATCTAGGGGATCCATTCCAATAACACAATGCAAACCAGCTTGAGCCCCCACCCAGTGACCTGGGACAAATATATACCACCCCTGCTGAGCGCCTCCAAGAGGCAATATTCCCCTCTCGCAAGCACATAATCTGAGTATAGCAGAAGCCTTTTAATAAGAGAGAGAAACAATGTGGCATTATGTTGGGGAAACACCACCAACAGGATTCATAACACAACCCATGAGCAAAAAAAACCCACCCCAAGCAAATTGGGGCATGCCCCTTTCCCTTTGGTTCTTGAGTCCAGCAACCCCAAATCACCCAAAGTCCCAAAAGTCCAAGGACCCAAAAGTCTCTGTCCCTGGTCAGGGCAGCCCCAGAGTTTGAAAGTTTATCTGCGGAGCCTTACCCCCCAGCCTGGGTGGAGATGGGACAGGGGTAAGAGGCACCTTACATGATCTGAAGCTGACCGCCCCACAGCTCCATAGGCCTTCGCTCCGCTCCTCCAGCCGCCCCACGAACTCCTTCGCTCAGCTCCGCTCCGCGGCCCACAAGCAGCTCCCGCCGTCCAACGAACTGCTCCACCAGCCGGTCCACAAACTGCTCTGCGTCCCACCAGCAGCTCCTGCTGTCCTACGAACTGCTCCACCAGCTTGTCCACAAGGCACTCCAGCCATCCTGCAAACTGCTCCACGATAGAACTTCAGGCTCCTCCACTACTTAACACAACGCTCAGTGATTTCAGCTCTTAGTCAGTTCAGCTCTTTGGTGAATTCAGCTTGTAGTAGGGGAGCCTCAGTGCTGGTGCACTATTAGCCCAAAGTGAGCTCAGCAGCCTGTAACTAGACTTCTAATGAAATCAAAAGTAACTCTGAAATTGCACAGTAGAGGGAGAGAGAGAAAAACACAATTAACAGGTAATTCAATGGGCCCATACCACCAAGTATTAAGACTTGTCCCCAGCCTCTCTCCATTCACAGAGTTTTGGAACCCATGACCCTTGCCTAGCGAGTGCTACTTAGTTGATGGTGAGTCCCTCCATCATAACAAAAGGCCAAGTACAGTTCCAAGCACAGTTCTCATAATCAGGGTAATAACAATTTATTCTTTCTGCCCCAATAACAGAGAAACTGGGGATCCCGCAGCAGCCAAAGTGACCATTTGGGCAGCTATGGCCTCATTCTAGGCGTGGTGGGTGTGCCTATGCAAATGAGATCAGCCCCTGAAGTTCTTTTCCACAACTTGCCACACCTCACCACCAGATGTCAGGGTGGAGCTCATCCTGACACTGCTTACAGAAGCAAAACAGATACAAAAATTATTTACAGATGAAACCAGCGCCCCGAGGGCTGGTGATTCCTGGGAGCCACCTCACCCTTTTTTCTGGCGTCCCAGGCCAGAAGGGCCCATTCCCAGCATCTAGTCTGACCTGCCGCATAGCCCAGGCTGGAGAAGTCCTCCCTACACGGGGCCCGATCACGTGTGTTTGATGAAAGCATCTTCCAGGAGGACAGCCAGCCTGGCCTGGGGGATGCCGAGGGACGGCGCATCCACCGCATCCCTGGGGAGCTTGTTAACCACCCTCCCCAGCATGTCTAGCTAAATACTTATCTGGCGCCCATCACCATGGCATCTGAACCCCTCGTCATCTTTAATGCATTATCCTCACAACCACCTTGTGGGATGGGGCAGGGCTGTCAGCCCCATTGAACAGATTGGGGAAACTGAGGCACAGATCCTCAGCAGGACCTAACTCTTTGAATCTCTAGGCCTAAGAGGTGTGTCCCAGGTCACAGAGGGTGGCTGGCAGAGAGGGGCCTGGAGCCCAGGTGTGCTAAGCCCTTGGCGCGCGTGTCCAAACCACAGCCGGCAAACGGTCGGTGCGGAGACCGATGGTGGAAAGTCAGCGCTACCCACCCTTGACCAGTGCGTTTGCCTCCTAGACACCGAGGCAGGTGCTGTGACCAGCGGGGCAGGGCTGTGGCTGAGCAGGGCAGTTGCTCACAGAATTTCTCCTACACTGGTAACAGGATCTGGTGAGGAGGGAAATAAAGCAGGATTTCCATTTTAATTTCTGGTGCCAGCGTCCCCCTTTTCTTGTCCTGTCCCCGAAGGCCTCGGGTTCATGGAGGTGGCCTTGGCTGATCTCACTCCCCCTGTTAAATCTCACTCCCCCTGTTAAAGCTAGTGCCTTGGATAGGTGCTGGCAGTGGCAGGGTGCACCGGCTGGTGTCTGCAGCAGTTTGGGGCACAGAGGGATGCGACAAAGTGGAAATTGAGCTCCTATTTCTACGATGCCATGGAGTGCCTCAGTTTCCCTCTGTGCTTTGCAAGGCTGTGCAGGGCCGCCCCTCCATCCATCCCCGATAAACCTGTGAGGAAGTGGAAGCGTTCTTAATGTTTCCTCTGAATAGTGTGGGGGTGCCTCAGTTTCCCCTAGGCAGTTCTTAAGTATCTAGGTGGGATAAGGGTGTATGATCCTTGCAGAGCCCGAGAGGGCAGGTGTGTGCAGGGGTCTGGACACAGAGAATGGCCGACACCCTGTTTCCTGGCCACTGATGGCCTGGGCCCTTCCCCCCTGCAAACCTCTGTTTTACTGGCTGGCTGATAGTCCCGTCTGACTGTGGAGTTGGGGTGCAGGACCCTCTGGCTTCCCCAGGAATCCGCCTGGGCGGACTGGCTGTGGGAAGCGCATGGAATGGCAGAGGAGGCTGAATGCTCCGAGGTCAGACCCAGGAAGGTGGAAGCCGGGTGAGCTTTGTGTCCTGCAGACAGGCTGCTCCCAGAGAGGAGACTTCCCCAGAGTCCTGCCTGCCTTCGTAGGGAGCAGGTCCAGAGCATCGCCCGGGGACTCCCTGACAACACCCATCCTTCTGTCCGTCCATCCTCCTACACGTCCACCCTTCCCCCCACACACCCATCCATCCATTCCCCTAAGAGACTGTCTGTCCATCCATCCATCTGCCTTCATGCCTGTCCATCCATCCCCCTACACACCTGTCTAGGTTCCTTCCCCACTCTGAACTCTAGGGTACAGATGTGGGGACCTGCATGAAAACCTCCTAAGCTTACTTTTACCAGCTTAGGTTAAAACTTCCCCAAGGTACAAATTATTTTTGTCCTTTGCCCCTAGATTTCTACTGCCACCACCAAACTTTAACTGGGTTTACTGGGAAACGTAGTTTGGTCACGTCTTTCCCTCCCAAATCCTCCCAACCCTTGCACCCAACTTCCTGGGGAAGGTTTGGTACAAATCCTCACCAATTTGCATAGGTGACCACAGACCCAAACCCTTAGATCTTAGAACAATGAAAAAGCATTGAGTTTCCTTACAAGAAGACTTTTAATAGAAGTAGAAAAGAATCACCTCTGTAAAATCAGGAAGGCAAATACCTTACAGGGGAATTAAATTCAAAACAGAGAGAATGCCTCTAGGCAAAACCTTAAGTTACAAAAAGACACACAGACAGGAATATCCATTCTATTCAGCACAGCTATTTTCTCAGCCATGTAAAGAAATCATAATCTAACACATACCTAGCTAGATTACTTACTAAGTTCTAAGAGTCCATTTCTGTTCTGTCCCCGGCAAAAGCATCACACAGACAGACACAGACCTTTTGTTTTTCTCCCTCCTCCCAGCTTTTGAAAGCATCTTATCTCCTCATTGCTCATTTTGGTCAGGTGCCAGCGAGGTTACCTTTAGCTTCTTAACCCTTTACAGGTGAGAGGATTTTTCCTCTGGAGAGGAGGGATTATAAAGGAGTTTACCCTTCCCTTTCTATTTATGACAACAGGTGAAAGTATTTTGCCACGGGGCATGGGGGATTTTATAGCTCCGGGGACAGAAAGGTGGTTCCCCTTCCCTTTATATTTATGACAGGTCCTTTCTTATGTTATTCTAAAAATACATAAGTGTCACGGCCACATTGTGACTGACAAATAACTTCCTTTCTCAGTTCCACCGTGTAATTATAAGATAACTCCACTGGGATATAAATATTGTTCTTACAGGTTTCAGAGTAACAGCCGTGTTAGTCTGTATTCGCAAAAAGAAAAGGAGTACTTGTGGCACCTTAGAGACTAACCAATTTATTTGAGCATGAGCTTTCGTGAGCTACAGCTCACTTCATCAGATACATACCGTGGAAACTGCAGCAGACTTTATATATACACAGAGAATATGAAACAATACCTCCTCCCACCCCACTCTCCTGCTGGTAATAGCTTATCTAAAGTAATCGTCAGGTCAGGCCATTTCCAGCACAAATCCAGGTTTTCTCACCCTCCACCCCCCCCACACAAATTCACTCTCCTGCTGGTGATAGCCCATCCAAAGTGACAACTCTTTACACAATGTGCATGATAATGAAGTTAGGCCATTTCCTGCACAAATCCAGGTTCTCTCACTCCCTCACCCCCCTCCAAAAACCACCCCCATACACACACAGACTCACTCTCCTGCTGGTAATAGCTCGTCCAAACTGACCACTCTCCAAGTTTAAATCCAAGTTAAACCAGAACATCTGGGGGGGGGGTAGGAAAAAACAAGAGGAAATAGGCTACCTTGCATAATGACTTAGCCACTCCCAGTCTCTATTTAAGCCTAAATTAATAGTATCCAATTTGCAAATGAATTCCAATTCAGCAGTTTCTCGCTGGAGTCTGGATTTGAAGTTTTTTTGTTTTAAGATAGCGACCTTCATGTCTGTGATTGCGTGACCAGAGAGATTGAAGTGTTCTCCGACTGGTTTATGAATGTTATAATTCTTGACATCTGATTTGTGTCCATTTATTCTTTTACGTAGAGACTGTCCAGTTTGACCAATGTACATGGCAGAGGGGCATTGCTGGCACATGATGGCATAAATCACATTGGTGGATGTGCAGGTGAACGAGCCTCTGATAGTGTGGCTGATGTTATTAGGCCCTGTGATGGTGTCCCCTGAATAGATATGTGGGCACAATTGGCAACGGGCTTTGTTGCAAGGATAAGTTCCTGGGTTAGTGGTTCTGTTGTGTGGTATGTGGTTGTTGGTGAGTATTTGCTTCAGGTTGCGGGGCTGTCTGTAGGCAAGGACTGGCCTGTCTCCCAAGATTTGTGAGAGTGTTGGGTCATCCTTTAGGATAGGTTGTAGATCCTTAATAATGCGTTGGAGGGGTTTTAGTTGGGGGCTGAAGGTGACGGCTAGTGGCGTTCTGTTATTTTCTTTGTTAGGCCTGTCCTGTAGTAGGTAACTTCTGGGAACTCTTCTGGCCCTATCAATCTGTTTCTTTACTTCCGCAGGTGGGTATTGTAGTTGTAAGAAAGCTTGACAGAGATCTTGTAGGTGTTTGTCTCTGTCTGAGGGGTTGGAGCAAATGCGGTTGTATCGCAGAGCTTGGCTGTAGACGATGGATCGTGTGGTGTGGTCAGGGTGAAAGCTGGAGGCATGCAGGTAGGAATAGCGGTCAGTAGGTTTCCGGTATAGGGTGGTGTTTATGTGACCATTGTTTATTAGCACTGTAGTGTCCAGGAAGTGGATCTCTTGTGTGGACTGGACCAGGCTGAGGTTGATGGTGGGATGGAAATTGTTGAAATCATGGTGGAATTCCTCAAGGGCTTCTTTTCCATGGGTCCAGATGATGAAGATGTCATCAATATAGCGCAAGTAGAGTAGGGGCTTTAGGGGACGAGAGCTGAGGAAGCGTTGTTCTAAATCAGCCATAAAAATGTTGGCATACTGTGGGGCCATGCGGGTACCCATAGCAGTGCCGCTGATCTGAAGGTATACATTGTCCCCAAATGTGAAATAGTTATGGGTAAGGACAAAGTCACAAAGTTCAGCCACCAGGTTAGCCGTGACATTATCGGGGATAGTGTTCCTGACGGCTTGTAGTCCATCTTTGTGTGGAATGTTGGTGTAGAGGGCTTCTACATCCATAGTGGCCAGGATGGTGTTATCAGGAAGATCACCGATGGATTGAAGTTTCCTCAGGAAGTCAGTGGTGTCTCCAAGGTAGCTGGGAGTGCTGGTAGCGTAGGGCCTGAGGAGGGAGTCTACATAGCCAGACAATCCTGCTGTCAGGGTGCCAATGCCTGAGATGATGGGGCGCCCAGGATTTCCAGGTTTATGGATCTTGGGTAGTAGATAGAATATCCCAGGTCGGGGTTCCAGGGGTGTGTCTGTGCGGATTTGATCTTGTGCTTTTTCAGGAAGTTTCTTGAGCATATGCTGTAGTTGCTTTTGGTAACTCTCAGTGGGATCATAGGGTATTTCATATTCTCTGTGTATATATAAAGTCTGCTGCAGTTTCCACGGTATGTATCTGATGAAGTGAGCTGTAGCTCACGAAAGCTCATGCTCAAATAAATTGGTTAGTCTCTAAGGTGCCACAAGTACTCCTTTTCATTGTTCTTACAGTTCAGTGGATAGTACATAGAGCTGCACAAACAAGTCATTGTATCAGGAAATTTTAGCTCGTATTGACTTCACTAGTGCTTTATATCTGGCCTGTTGTAAAATGAGGCAAACATCAAGATAAGCTGATGTACCCCCTGAAGACCTGTGTGTACCCCTGGAGTACAGGGACCCCTGGCTGAGAACCACAGATCTCCACTAATGCACAAGGGAATTGGCCTCAAGACACATTGCATCACCTGATCAGCCAAAGTCACATGCAGGGTTGTGAAATCTCCCATCTCCGGGTCCACCAGGATGTCATGGGGCAGCCCCAACCGATCCCCCAGGGGGCAGGTATTTGCCATCCTGACGGATAAAACCACAGCCAGATGCTTCCTCGCTGTTCTCCTCACTGCAGCTAACATCCAGGCACCATGTGGGTGGCTCTGCCCCTCTGCCTGCTGTCCGCTCTCCTGGCCACAGGTGAGTCCCGTCCGTCCCCGGGCACAGGGAGCCGGGTGATGCGGTCGGGAATTCACTTGGGGAACATGCTGCTGTCGATGGTGGATTCTGGGGTCAGGATGGAATTTGTGGGTAAAACCAGCAAGAGGAAAACCCGGAGCCACGTCCCCAGGCTGACTCGGGGAGAGCAGGGATTGGAGTCTGGGACTCCCACAGCCCACGCTAGGGGCCTGGCCAGTGGGTCTGAGTCCGTCTGTCCTTCCTTCTTCTCGTTCCTCCTCCAGCTCTCGCCCGAGCTTGGGGTCATCCGGATGAGGAGCAGCACCCCCGTCCACATGTCATCCTGCCTAGAAATGTTCCCCTGCCTGTCAGCGCTGAGATTCCTGCCAGGACTCCTGGCTTCATTCCACGGGTTTGAAAGGGGAATGCGGGTGCAACGGGTAGGCGCTGGGAGCCAGGACTCCTGGGCTCATTCCCCAGCTGTGGAAGAGGGCTGGGGTGTAGTGAGTTTGAGCAGAGATGGCTGCAAATCAGGACTCCCGGGTTCTGTCCATGGCTCTGAAAGAGGAGTGGGGTCTCGTGGGTAAGAGTGGGCGGGGAGTCAGGACTTCTCGGCTCTCTTCTTGGTTCTAAGCCTGAATTGAACACATCTTTTTTCTACCTCAGTTTCCCTATTTCTTAGATGGGGAGAATATCACTTTGCTACCATCTAGGGACATAGAAGGGGCAGGGGAAGGCGTTCTGAGGTTTAATTGATGTTTCCACATGAAAGCTCTAAAAAAACCAAAGTGGGAAAATCTTTCTTTCTTTCTTTCTTTCTTAAAACTACCTTACGCTCACGTCATGAATTAAAGGCCCCCATGCTCTGGAGAGGAAAGAGTTGATGCTCCTGGGATCGCTGGCTGGAGGTGCACAGCCATCTATCCAAAGGCTTAACAAGCGTCAATCGTATTCTGAAGAAGAGAATTGGCAGGATCAGCCATGAAAAGTGGGCTGAAGTCGAGTGTGGCTGAGAGGCAGAGGCCTGGAGCAGAGAGTGACAGCGGGGTGTGTGTGTGTGTGTGTGTGAAAGGTTCACCGCAAAGCCAGGCAGAAACCCCTCCTCAGAGCAGCTGAATTCTTGTTTTTCTGTCTACACAGACGTGTGGGGTTTGTTCGCAGGCACAAGCTGCACCCCAGATAGCCACGTCAGCAGCTGAAAATGTATTCTAGCCACAGACACTCAGGCAGCAAACAGACTTGTCTGCAGTGTTGAGTCAGATACAAATGACCAGCTAGCAAGATGTCTTTCCCCATCCGGAGAGTTAAATGGAACTGGGCAGAACTGCTGCAAAAGCAGGTGGCATTTCTCCAAGATCTGCCTGCCCACACGTTCAGTGAGGAGGCATTGGTGGTAACAACTCCCACAGCGCCACCTCTTGCTTCCTGGTGGTATTTCGCCCACGGGCACTGCCTGGGGAGGGGTGGGGAGCCGGGGTTTGTACTGAGAAGGGATTTTTCCAACCTCCAGGGAGCGCTCTGCAATGCGAGGTGTGTGCGTCCAGAGAGCTATCGTGCTCCGGCTCCCTGCAGCCCTGCGCCCCCTCGGAAGGGACCTGCGTCACCGTCGTGGCAGAGATCAGGCTGGGTGAGTGAAAGAAGATTTCTACTAAGTGTAGACACCATTGTCCTCCTGAAGCCAGGGGTCGAACCCAGGAGTCCTGGCTCCCACCCCCTCCTCCTACTCTAACCAATAGCCTCCGCTCCTCTCCAGGAGCAGGGACTGCTCAGTCTGGAAAGATAATGTCATAGACAGGGGATGGGATGAGATGGGGAATTTCAGTGGGTGGCTGTGGGGCTGGATCAGACAGAAGAGAGGATTTTATTGGGGGTGGGGGGGAAGATGAGATTAGTTGGGGGTGGGGTGGATGGAACAAAAGGGGAGGATGGAGCAGCTGGGGGTCCATTGGGGAGCTCAGAGGTGATTCTCTGTTTCTCTTCCACAGAGGGATCCCCCTTCTCCTACACGGCTAAATCGTGCCTGGAGCCCCAGAACTATGAGCCCAGCCCCTTCTCGCTGACCTACCCGCACAATGTCACCGTGCGGGTGAACATCGTGAGCTGTAACACCGACGGCTGCAACGCTGGGGCCATCCCAGGTGTGTGTCTGCTGCAAACCTAGAGCTCTGCTCCGGCCACACCTGCCTGGAGAGAACCCAGGAGTCCTGGCTCCCAGCCCCCCTTCTCTAACCACTAGACCCCACTCCCTTCCCCGAGCTGGGATTGAGCCCAGCGTGTGGTGACTCCCCACCCCTGGCTGACTGTGTGTGTCTGACTGTTCTCAGTGCCAACTGTGAGCTCCGTCCCCAACGGCCGGCAGTGCCTGTCGTTCTTCAACGTGTGGCCATATCACGGGAATGAGAAGGAGAAGAAGAAGGTGCTCTTGGCCTGCACCGGCGCCGAGGACCATTGTGTTGAGGAATTTGGGATATTAACACTGGGTAAGTCCTCCAGATGGGGGCGGGGTCTGAACACAGAGTACAAGGTGGAGCCCAGGTGTCCTGGCTCAGTCCCCGCCCCCCTGGCTCTGACCCACTAGACTCCACTCCCCTGGCAGAGTTGCAGAGAGAACCCTGGAGTCCTACTTGCCGCGATGCCAAAGGAGCACCCAAGGAGGATAAGGCCACTGCGGAGAAACTAAATGAATTCTGTGCATCGGTCTTCACGGCTGAGGCTGGGAGGGAGATTCCCAAACCTGAGCCATTCTGTTTTCATAACAAATCTGAGGAACTGTCCCAGATTGAGGTGTCATTACAGGAGTTTTTGCAACAAATTGATAAATTAAACAGTAATAAGTCACCAGGACCAGATGGGATTCGCCCAAGAGTTCGGAAGGAACTCAAATTTCAAATTATAGAATGACTAACTGTGGTTTCTAACCTACCATTTAAATCAGCTTCTGTCCCAAATGGCTGGAGGATGGCTAATGATACGCCAATTTCTAAAAAGGGCTCCAGAGGTGATCCCAGCAACTACAGACTAGTAAGTCTGACTTCAGTACAGGGTAAACTCATTGAAACTATAGGAAAGAAGAGAACTGTCAGCCACACAGATGAACATAATTTGTTGGGGAAGGGTCAACATGGTTTCGGTAAAGGAAAACCACGCCTCACCAGTATACTAGAATTCTCTGAGGGGGTCAAGAAGCGTGTGGACAAGGAGGATCCAGTGGCTATAGTGTACTTAGATTTTCAGAAAGCCTTTGAAAAGGTCCCTCACCAAAGGCTCTTAAGCAAAGTAAGCTGTCATGGGATAAAATCCTCTCATGGCTCAGTAAGTGGTTAAAAAGATAGGGAAAAAAGGGTAGGAAGAAATGGTCAGTTTTCAGAACGGAGAGATGTAAATAGTGGGAGTCCCCCAGGGATCCGCACTGGGCCCAGTCCTATTCACCATATTCCAAAATGTTCTGGAAAAAGGAGTAAATAGTGAGGTGGCAAAATTTGCAGAAGATACAAACCTACTCAAGATAGTGAAGTCCAAAGCAGACTGTGAAGAGGTACTAAAGGATCTCTCAGAACTGGGTGACTGGGCAACAAAACGGCAGAGGAAATTCAATGTTGATAAATGCAAAGTAACACACATGGGCAAACGTAATCCCAACTAGACATACACAATGATGGGTCGAATTTACCACTCAAGAAAGATCTTGGAGTCATTGTGGAGAGTTCTCTGAAATGACTCCATGTGCAGCGGCCGTGAAAAAGGGGAACAGAATGCTGGGAAATATTAAGAAAGGGACAGAGAATGGGACAGAATAGATCGTGTTGCCTCAATATAAATGCATGGGAAGCCCGCAGCTTGAACACTGCAGGCGGATGTGGTCGCCCACTCTCAGAAAAGAGATATCGGAATTGGAAAAGCTTCAGAAAAGCCCAAACAAAATGATGAGGGGGTTGGAACGGCTGCCATATGAGGAGAGATGAATAAGAGTGGGACTTTTCAGCCTGGAAAAGAGATGGCTAAGAGGGGATATGATTGAGGTCTAGAGAAGGTTGAAGGGTGTGGAGGAAGTAAATAAGGAAGTGTTATTTACTCCATCTAACATAAGAAGGAGGGGTCACCACAGGCAGCAGGATTAAAACAAACAAAAGGAAGTACTGCTTCACACAACGCACAGTCAACCTGTGGAACTCATTGCCGGAGGATGTTTTGAAGGCCAAGACTATAACAGGGTTCAAACAGGAACGAGAGAAGTTCCTGGAGTACAGGTCCATCTGTGGCTATTGCCAGGATGGGCAGCGATGGCGGCCCTAGCCTCTGTTTGCCAGGAGCTGGGAATGGGCGACAGGGGATGGATCAGTGGAAGGTTCCCTGTTCTGTTCATTCCCTCTGGGGCACCTGGCATTGGCCAGAGGATACTGGGCTAGATGGACCTTTGGGGTGACCCAGGAGGGCCATTCCTCTTATGTTCTCACATTGTTCCAGCCCCCTGCTCTGAGCACTAGACCCCACTCTGCCTGCAGAGCCGGGTGCAGTCCTCCTGGGAAGGGAGTGTGTGAGAGACCTTATTGGGGTCGGGGGGTGGATCTGGGAGCCCCTGATTACGTCTCTCTCCCCTCATCCAGGTGACATCAAACTGAGGAAGAGTGCGGCTGGATGTGGCTCCCCTGGCGCCTGCAAGAAGAGATTATTGGTGAAGAAATACACCCAGGGCGTGGTGGAAATGCTGAGCCCGGTTGACTGCTACCCAGCTCCCTGGGCCAGTGGAAGCATCGGGGAGCCCTGAGCCCCGGCCTGGCGTCCTCCCCTTCTGCTGCGTGCTGGGCTGCAGTGCACCTCCCTTTGGGGGGATTGCGTGTTCCTTTTGTGCATTGGCTGAATAAAGTGAGTTGTCCGGAAAGCACCCCCCTAGCTCCTTGTCCCCTGACTGCCCCGTACCGGGCCCCACACCGCCCCTATCTGTGCACAAGTGATGCTGGCAGGAAGAGAACGCTGGAGTCCTGACTCCCAGTACCCCACCCTGTAACCCAACAGGGCCCACTCCCTTCTGAAAGCCAGGGATAGAGCCCAGGAGTCCTGGCTCCCAAGCCCACTGCAGGGCCAGGGAATGGAACCCAGGAGTCCTGCCTAGATCCCCTCCCCCAAGGCAAGGCCCGTGGCCGGGGGAAAGGCACCGGCTGGCTGAGCTCCCCTGCGGAAGGAGGGCTGTGGGAAGGAGAGGCCGTGGCTCACCCAGCTGTCCAGGCGGGCAGGAACGCCCTGGAGGGGAGAAATGTCCTTCTAGGTTGATTTTGCAGGGCTCAGTTCGTCCCGCTCTCTGGGGCGGCTCCACTGGGAGTGACGAGCTCAGGGAAGGTGTCAGGAAACAGGGCAGATCCCCCCAGCCGGTGGTGCTCTGTGAGCAGATTTCACCCAGCGTGACCTCCTGGATCGCTACCCCCGTCTGACCCCGGAGTCACAGCCAGTCCCCTCAGATACTCTCAGACAAGCCGGACTTTGTGAGGAAACCTCACGGACACCCCAAACCAGCCCACCCAGGTTGTCCCCTGCCCCAGAAGACCGGTCTCTTACCCCAGGGCCACGGGACCCCAGATCCTACACCAAAGGCAACGTTGGCAGCCAGCTCTGTAGGAATCTTGCTAAAGGTTCGTGAGCTAAGGAAAGGGAATGAGGGTGACAAGGGGTTAAAGCAGGTAAAATTCATGCCCAGGTGAGTCGCAGTCTGTAATTCCAAACGGTGGCGGTGAAGGAAAAACTGCCATTTTCCCAAGTCTTTTCAGGTGCTCCCAGACGGTCTCCAGGGACCCCCGCTTTGCATCCGGTTCCGGTCCCTGTAAGCGTCCAGCCAGCCCAGCGAGGCAGGGTTCCCTTAATCCATCCTTACAGCTTCTTCTCCCAGAGAACAAGGTGGCAGGGCCCCCACCCACGTGGGCTTTGCCTTCGATGTGGGGAGGGAGGAACATGGCAGTCAGCACACGCGATGGCCCCTGCCCTTGGACTCAGCACTTTTCTGGTGCTAAAGTTCTTCGTTAGCATCCCTACAGCACTGTCAAGTTCCTTCCCCACTCTGAACTCTAGGGTACAGATGTGGGGACCTGCATGAAAACCTCCTAAGCTTACTTTTACCAGCTTAGGTGAAAACTTCCCCAAGGTACAATCTATTTTACCCTTTCCCTTGGATTTCCACTGCCACCACCAAACTTTATCTGGGTTCCTGAGAAAACATAGTTTGGAAACGTCTTTCCCCCCAAAATCCTCCCAACTCTTGCAACCCACTTCCTGGGGAAGGTTTGGTAAAAATCCTCACCAATTTGCATAGGTGACCACAGACCCAAACCCTTGGATCTTAGGACAAAGAAAAAACATTGAGTTTCCTTACAAGAAGACTTTTAATAGAAGTAGAAAAGAATCTTCCCTTGTTGCCAAAAAGGCCAAAGGCATTTTGGGCTGCATCAGTAGGAGCGTTGCCAGCAGATGGAGGGAAGTGATTGTTCCCCTCTATTCGGCACTGGTGAGGCCACATCTGGAGTACTGGGTCCAGTTTTGGGCCCCCCACTACAGAAGGGATGTGGACAAATTGGAGAGAGTCCAGCGGAGGGCAACGAAAATGATGAGGGGGCTGGGGCACGTAACTTAGGAGGGGCGGCTGAGGGAACTGGGCTTCTTTTGTCTGCAGAAGAGAAGAGTGAGGGGGAATTCGATAGCAGCCTTCAACTACCTGAGGGGGGTCCCAAAGAGGATGGAGCTCGGCTGTTCTCAGTGGTGGCAGAAGACAGAACGAGGAGCAATGGTCTCCAGTTGCAGTGGGGGAGGTCTAGGTTGGAGGTCAAGGGGAGGGACGGCATCCACGGGACAGCAACCGGGACCCCAGGGCAGGTCACAGCAGTGAGAGCTCAGCTGCCCGGCCCTGGGGAGCAGCTGGCCGCACGCTGCATGGTGGACGTCTCTTGTTCTTCCATCGGCGGCGGTTGCTACTTCAGGCTCATGGTGGCCAGCGAGAAGCCGGGAAGGCTGGGCTGTGCAGGCCCTGGGGCCCGCCCGCCCCTTCTGTCTGCAGTCCCACCCCTGTTCTGCTCCTTCCCCCGTGGCCCTGCCCCAGTTCCACCCACAGTCCTGTCCCAGTCCACCCACCCCCTTGCAGCCCTCCCGCCCACGTCCCCAAGACCAGGAAAGATCTGTCCCTCCGCCAACTGGGGGTGAGAGCTCTTCCAGTCCCCGGGCCACAGCCGCAGCTGGGATCCTGGCGCTGGGGCTTCCCCCGCCACCTGGCACTTCTGCCAGGCACCGGGCTTGGGGTGCAGGGGTGCCCATTTTCCAGGGGGCCCCCAATGGGCTGAGGCTGCTGGGCACAGGCCCTGACGGCCCATTGGCTAATCCGCCACCGCTGCACTGCGGGTAGGGGTGCAGGTTCCCCTGGCTGAGCTGCCCTGGCAGGGCGGGGCAGGTGGGGGCAGGGGGCAGGGGGCTCTGTGTGTGGACGGAGCGGGGTTTGGGTTTAAACACGGGTCAGAGCCATGTCCACAGGGAGAGGGGGAAGCCGGCTGGCTTTGGAACAGGGGAGCGTGGCTCCGAACTCGCTTGCAAAGCCACAGGGTGTGACAAGAGGCTCTGGCCCCATAGGGAGCCTGGGACTGAGCCTTGCCCAGAGCTGGGCCAAGGGCGTAGCCAGGTAAAGCGGGAACTGCCGGGAGGCTGCGGGGGCCTGGCCCACTGGAAATCCCGGCCCCGGGCCTCCCTTTGTCCTAGTGCCGATGGGCCCGGAGAGCCGGGGCTGGAAGGAATCCGGGACAGGCGCTCACCTTCCGAGATCTGCCCGCTGATGGAAATGCACTGGCTGGCACGGCCCTCGCACTGCAGGGTCTCCGTGCTGGAACAGCTGCTCCGACCCGGGGCAATGCAGATCGGGCACCGGCCTCCCGTCTAGACGGTGTTGATGATCGGCCCTGCAAGACCCTGAAGAGAGGGTCGGTGGGGGTTGACGGGCAGGGCTGCGGACAGGTGCCTTCTCTACTTTGTTACCACTTATTTCTAGCACCTCAATAACTGAGATCAGGGACCCCTTGTGCCAAGAGCTGCACAGACTCCCCAGAGCAGGGGCCCTGATTGCACTGGGCACTGCATAGATCCCCCCAGCCTGCTACTGGGGGCCCCCCATTGTGCCAGGCACTGCACGCCTCCCTCCCCTGAGATCAGGGTTCCCCCTATGGCACCAGGTGCTACACGGGACCCCACCCTTCTCCAGAAAAGAACCTTTTCCAAACCAGTTTGACACTCAGTCAGTGCCTATGCCACTGGGAAGAAGCAGAGAGGGACGCAGAGATGTACAGACAGGAGAGAACTGGGTATTGCAGCTGTTCGTAGAGCAGGTCCGGGTTTGAATCTTCACAAAGAAGAGGGAGATGTTCCTGGGCGTGGCGGAGGATACACAGGAGAAGGAATAGCCTGCATTTCCCTTCGCTTCTGGTTAGAAGTGTAACCCTTCTGCCCGTCAGAGTTGGCAGTAACAAGGGCCGGGTTCAATATCTAGGGGATCCATTCCAATAACACAATGCAAACCAGCTTGAGCCCCCACCCAGTGACCTGGGACAAATATATACCACCCCTGCTGAGCGCCTCCAAGAGGCAATATTCCCCTCTCGCAAGCACATAATCTGAGTGTAGCAGAAGCCTTTTAATAAGAGAGAGAAACAATGTGGCATTATGTTGGGGAAACACCACCAACAGGATTCATAACACAACCCATGAGCAAAAAAAACCCACCCCAAGCAAATTGGGGCATGCCCCTTTCCCTTTGGTTCTTGAGTCCAGCAACCCCAAATCACCCAAAGTCCCAAAAGTCCAAGGACCCAAAAGTCTCTGTCCCTGGTCAGGGCAGCCCCAGAGTTTGAAAGTTTATCTGCGGAGCCTTACCCCCCAGCCTGGGTGGAGATGGGACAGGGGTAAGAGGCACCTTACATGATCTGAAGCTGACCGCCCCACAGCTCCATAGGCCTTCGCTCCGCTCCTCCAGCCGCCCCACGAACTCCTTCGCTCAGCTCCGCTCCGCGGCCCACAAGCAGCTCCCGCCGTCCAACGAACTGCTCCACCAGCCAGTCCACAAACTGCTCTGCGTCCCACCAGCAGCTCCTGCTATCCTACGAACTGCTCCACCAGCTTGTCCACAAGGCACTCCAGCCGTCCTGCAAACTGCTCCACGATAGAACTTCAGGCTCCCCCACTACTTAACACAACGCTCAGTGATTTCAGCTCTTAGTCAGTTCAGCTCTTTGGTGAATTCAGCTTGTAGTAGGGGAGCCTCAGTGCTGGTGCACTATTAGCCCAAAGGGAGCTCAGCAGCCTGCAACTAGACTTCTAACGAAATCAAAATTAGCTCTGATATTCCACAGTGGGGAGGGAGGGAGGGAGGGAGAGGGAGGGGGAGAGGGAGAGGGAGAGGGAGAGAGAGAGAGAGAGAGAGAGAGAGCACAATTAACATGTAAGGCCCTTACCAACAGGCCCATACCACCAAGTATTAAGACTTGTCCCCAGCCTCTCTCCATTCACAGAGTTTTGGAACCCATGACCCTTGCCCAGCGAGTGCTACTAAGTTGATGGTGAGTCCCTCCATCATAACAAAAGGCCAAGTACAGTTCCCAGCACAGTTCCCATAATCAGGATAATAACAATTTATTCTTCCTGCCCCAATAACAGAGAAGCTGGGGATCCCGCAGCAGCCAAAGTGACCATTTGGGCAGCTATGGCCTCATTCTAGGCGTGGTGGGTGTGCCTATGCAAATGAGATCAGCCCCTGAAGTTCTTTTCCACAACTTGCCGCACCTCACCACCAGATGTCAGGGTGGAGCTCATCCTGACACTGCTTACAGAAGCAAAACAGATACAAAAATTATTTACAGATGAAACCAGCGCCCCGAGGGCTGGTGATTCCTGGGAGCCACCTCACCCCTTTTCCTGGCGTCCCAGGCCAGAAGGGTCCATTTCCAGCATCTACTCTGACCTGCCGCATAGCCCAGGCTGGAGAAGTCCTCCCTACATTGTGCCCGATCACGTGTATTTGATGAAAGCATCTTCCAGGAGGGCAGCCAGCCTGGCCTGGGGGATGCCGATGGATGCTGCATCCACCGCATCCCTAAGGAGCTTGTTAACCACACTCCCCAGCATGTCTAGCTAAATACTTGTCTGGCACGCATCATCATGGTATCTGAACCCTGCGTCATCTTTAATGTATTATCCTCACAGCCACCTTGTGGGATGGGGCAGGGCTGTCAGCCGCATTGAACAGATGGGGGAAACTGAGGCACAGATCCTCAGCAGGACCTAACTCTTTGAAGCTCTGGGCCTAAGTGGTGTGTCCCAGGTCACACAGGGTGGCTGGCAGAGAGGGGCCTGGAGCCCAGGTGTGCTAAGCCCTTGGCACGCGTGTCCCGCCCACAGCCAGCAAACAGTCGGTGCGGAGAACGATGGTGGAAAGTCAGCGCCACCCACCTTTGACCAGTGCGTTTGCCTCCCAGACACCGAGGCAGGTGCTGTGACCAGCGGGGCAGGGCTGTGGCTGAGCAGGACAGTTGCTCACAGAATTTCTCCTACACTGGTAACAGGAGACAGGATCTGGTGAGGAGGGAAATAAAGCAGGATTTCCATTTTAATTTCTGGTGCCAGCGTCCCCCCTTTCCTGTCCGGTCCCCGCAGGCCTCGCGCTTGTGGAGGTGGCCTTGGCTGGGTTGATCTCACTCCCGCCGTTAAAGCCAGTGCCTTGGATCGGTGCTGGCAGCGGCAGGGTGCACCGGCCGGTGTCTGCAGCAGTTTGGGGCACAGAGGGATGCGACAAAGTGGGAATTGAGCTCCTATTTCTACGATGCCATGGAGTGCCTCAGTTTCCCTCTGTGCTTTGCAAGGCTGTGCAGGGCCGCCCCTCCATCCATCCCCGACACACCTGTGATGAAGAGGAAGTGTTCTTAATGTTTCCTCTGAATAGTGTGGGGGTGCCTCAGTTTCCCCTAGGCAGTTCTTAAGTATCTAGGTGGGATAAGGGTGTATGATCCTTGCAGAGCCCGAGACGGCAGGTGTGTGCAGGGGTCTGGACACAGAGAATGGCCAACACCCTGTTTCCTGGCCACTGATGGCCTGGGCCCTTCCCCCCTGCAAGGTGAGAGCTAAAGGGTTGGAGAACAAAGGAATCAAGAGCCCTCCTGGCCCGGGAAAGGGACAAAGCCCAGAGGAGGAGGGGCTGGAGGGAGTTTCAGTTTGGGGCTGGCTGGGGAGTGGAGTGAAGTGCAGACGGGGTTGTCTGGCTCACTGCCCCCCAAAATGGACCTGGCTGAGCGGTCCTGTTCTCTGCACCCACAAGCTCTGTGTTAGACCATGTTCCTGTTGTCTAATAAACCTTCTGTTTTACTGGCTGGCTGAGAGTCACGTCTGACTGCAGAGTTGGGGGGCAGGACCCTCTGGCTTCCCCAGGACCCCGCCTGGGCGGACTCGCTGTGGGAAGCGCAGGGAGGGGCAGAGGAGGCTGAATGCTCCGAGGTCAGACCCAGGAAGGTGGAGCCGGGTGAGCTGTGTGTCCTGCAGACAGGCTGCTCCCCGAGAGGAGACTTCCCCAGAGTCCTGCCTGGCTTCATAGGGAGCAGCTCCAGAGCATCGCCCGGGGACTCGGTGATGTGTTGATCTGGCGGATCTCGCTCTTGAGGTCCCCTAAATAATCCCCCAGAGCGGGATTCCAGGCCCCCTCCCTTTTCACAAATATCACCGAGTCAGGGTCGGGGTACAGGCACCGCTCTTGCAACCCGTCCAGGAGGCTGTATCGTTCTAAGCGGGCGTCAGCGGTGGGGAAACAGGCTATGAAAACGTTGGTATTGCCAGAGACAGAATAACGGTCCTTTGCGTGCTTCCAAGATACGCACGCTGGTTCATCGTCAATAAACTCACAGGATGAAACCTCATAAAACAGGGACTGAAAGAATTCGTCAGGGTCTCTCACAAAGCTGGTATTGGGTAGGTTGGTTCTTTGGCCGAATTGACCCCATAGAGAATTTAAAAACAGTTTAGCAATTTGGCGTTTAGTGGGCTTTAGCCTGATCTCGTGTTGGCGTAAACGCACACCTTCTTGCTGGTAGAAATCGTTAACATACTTATTTTGTTTTTCTTCATCTGTGCACCAGCTGGGATACCCTGAAGCCTCTTGTTTCTGGCGGAGGTGTAATTTTATGTACTCTGAAAAGAGTTCATCAGATTTTTCATTAAAATGCCAGATTTCATAGATTTTAGCCACCAAGTACCCCTTCGCTATGGCAGCGTTCAATTCCACCGTGCACCAAGTCCCCAGGATGGCCCTCTCCTCGTCAGTATGGGTGCACGTCTCCCGCTGCTCGGTTTCCGCATAGGTTTGGCATAGTGGGAACATAAGCTTGCCACCCACTCTGACAGGTAACAATGGGAAAAAGAGGCCTCGTGGAGGGCACGCTTTAACTTTTGCAATTCCAAAATAATTTGCAAGGGGTCCAAATTTGTCATAAACTATATCGGGGTGTCCAAAAGGATAGTCTTTGGTTTTGTTTACGAAAGGGTACAGGCTGGTAAAATCATAATAGTGGATTTCTTCGCCGGAGTTAGGTTTATAATATAGACGTATAGCGTTTGTCCTCCCCCCAAAAAGAGCATCCCTAGGCATGAGAGGCTGGGGTAACTGGGCTCGGTTTAAAAAGCTTGCAAGCTCCCTGTCTGTTTCTTTCATCACCTCCCACTCGTGCTCCCAAAGAGTCCTCACTACAAAACCAAGTCGTTTTAGATAGTCGGTCTTGAGCTGCGTCTTGTAATAAAGAAACCCAAAAGTTGTCCCCATCATAGGGTTTTGTGCTTTTTCACAATGACAGGCGACACAGCCGTGAAAAAAACACCCATTAGACTCAAAGGCTGTGTGTACCCCATCAACATTGGCATAACCGTCTACAAAGTAGGGGCCTATCTGTAGTTCCCCACCCTGTAAAGCGTGCCGTATTTGTATATTTTCTTTTTGAGAGGTATACAACAGCCACTCAATAGATGGAGTTGAATATCTCTTTTTCTGTCTGTGATAGTTGTCTGGAGGGAGAAGAGCTACCGGGTTAGGCTCCAAAAACATAAACCTGTACATAGCCATGCAGACAGATGCCAGCGTTATGTGCTGGAATGGAACTATACACAGTTTTCTCTCGGTGAATTTACCAGGTTCTCTCTCTACTATATCGCCCTTCTCCGTCATTTTCATCATTTCTTTTCTGTATAGCATACAAGCCTGTCTCAAAATTTTTACATCCTGCTGACAGTAATACGCAAGCTCTTTCTGCAGGTCAAAAGTCTCAGAGCTGTGGTCTTGATACCAGTCGAGAAACTCTGCTTTTTCCCTGGGCATCATGCCCTGGGCATCAGTGCTCCACACCAGGCATAGGCCCCACATAATTTTGATTTGCTAAAGTGTTGAAAAAAATGTGGAAAATACCCTTTGCAACCTTCAAACCCCATCGCCTGCGGGAGCTTGCTAAGCTTCATGGGCAAGAAGTTTAAAGAGTCTATAAAACGAATGCCCAGGGCCTTAACTTCTACACATATGAGTTTACTACCCTGAGTGATCAGCTCGATGCACATCTTTTCCTTCAGTAACTGTCTAACGCTGAAGTCCGCATCATCACCTTTGGAACCTTTGTGCGCTAGGAACGTGTAGTCCCGGAACTCTTTGCCAATAAAGGTCTTAACAAACGTTGAAAGACATTCGTCACCCTTCAATTCCCAGGATTGTTCTGGCTTTAGGGACATCGCAAAAATGTAATTGGGCACATGCAACCCAGTCTCCTGCGTACATTGAAAATCATAAAAAATATACTTTTCTGAGGATTCGGGCTTCCTAAGGCTGTCCATAAAACAGCGGTGACTGTCTATATCTCCAACGATCAACCGGTGCTGCTTGCCCACGTACGACCGACACTGATCACACAAAGTTTTAGACAGGCATTCAACTCGTTTTTTTGATGCACAGTTGACATGTCTGTCTAAACACTCTTTGGGCCGACAAAACAGTCTACAGCTAGGACACCTCAGCGGCACCCCCACGCCAGAACCCCATAGTAATGTTTATCGTGCAACAGGATGAAGTAAGTCTTAGGGTACACAAGGCCCTAAAAAAACCCCAGCCACCTTTCACCGCCATACAGCACCACCTGTAGGTTAACTCCTAAATGCTGTTCAAACTTTGCTACGTCACTGAGCAGAACCTTCTCTGGATCTGACCACCCCAGTTTCTCATGCAACTTTCTAGCCTCTGCTAACAATTCCGCATCCGTAGGTTTATGACCGGCCATGACGGCCAAGAGCCCACCCGCAAAACATAGAAATTGGTACCAGTGTAAGTCAGCTCTACTAAACGTTGTCTCTTTTTTGGAATAATTTGACTACTAAGGATAGAATTTAAAACTCTTCGAGCGCCCCCCCCCCCCCTATTTTTTACAACTGTCACAACGAGGCGCAATGTCCCATCGACATGCAATTCTCTATCGCTCTGTAGCAGCTTTGAGGTCTGGTTTAAGAAAGCTCATCCCTACTTCTTCTGACTGAAAACAAAGGGTCAGTTCAATGATGGCTCTCTAAACGTAACTGTACATAATCATCAGGGCCTACCCTACCATTAATGTCATCAAGAACTAGCTGTATCCCTCTGTGTATGGCTTCAACAACCTTTTCAGCTGAATTTATTTCCTCAAGATTGACAAAACAAAACTCCTCACAATACACCGACCCCCCAGATCTAGGTAATTCACGTTGCCAACTTCTCACTCTCTCCATATACACCTCTACATTTTCAGGGTTACTTGGGGGTTCCTCTGCAGAACCATCAGTGGCATCTTCTACATCCCATACTTACTGAGAGTCAGACTCTGAGACGCCTCCGTGACGGTCATTTGGAGCAGATGGAGCCCCATCTAGAGAGCCCTTTGGGGAATTTTCTAAACCAGAGTCTGATTTCGCCTCCCCATTTTCAGACATGCCAGTTTGAGAGCCTCCGGTAGGGGGCATCTCTTTTTGTTTGTTTTTTTCTTCATTACCTCTTTAGCCCTTCTTAAAATTTTTACAGCGACCCTGGCCTGGAACTTTTTGGCAGTCATCTGTTTATCCCCCAAGCGCTGTCCGCCCTTTTGTTTACACATGAGCTGACGTGCACCCTTCAGGGTACCCCTTTCCACACCTAGTCATGCCTGATCAGAGCCACCCTTTCCAGACCCCCTTTCTTTTAGGCCCCCTGAGGATTCAGCATCCATCAGTTTTCTGAACAAAGCGTCCTATTTTTTCCAAATCTTTTGAGAATGCCGTTGTTTTAGACCCCCCGAGGATACAGCGTCCATCAGTTTTCTGAATGAAGCATCAAACTCTTCCAAAATACTAGAATATGGGGCATCTGTGACAAGCTTATGGTTTTGGGAGAATGGCTTATCAATCCTTGGTTTTTTGTTCACAACCCCTAGAGCACCTGCTCCGGGTTTGTGAATGTGGGTGTTTCTGGGCACATTCAGAGCCCCTGGAGTGCGTGCTCTGGGTTGTGAACGTGGGCGTTTTCGCTCACAGTGTTCTCAGGGCTCGGTGTGGCGGTGGCCGCTGAGGAACTGGAGTTGTGTTTGCATGGATGTTTTTTACCAGAGTGTTCGTTTTGTCCTTGGCTTTGACGTAAATGAGGTTTGGACTGGCCTGATGCTTCATCTGCTCTCTTGTGCTGTTTTGCCTTGTTAAAGGTCTCAAAGCAGATTCCTGGTTCTTTGGTGGTTCTCGGGGTTGTGTCTTGGTAGCTCCCACTACAGCCTTGTCAGAAGGGCTGCACCTGACTGATTGGGGCAGGGGGGAAAAATGCATTTTGTACAAAAACGTAACTTTGCCAGCTTTCTCACCCACACCTATGTATTTACTTAAAATACAAAACCTCATAAATTAACCAGACTAATAAGCAAAATATATTTACCCGGCTTCATCCATCCATCCGTCACTGATACTGGTGAATTTTTCTTTTCAGTTGTCTCTTTCCTTTTTCTTTTGAGGCTGTTTACCCCCCTCACGTTTTGACCGTACTGTAAAGCAAACAACATTCTAATAAGACACATGAAACTGTCTAGTAAACTTTAAAATCAAAAAATATTCATTAGGGTGTTTTTTCTATTTAAAAAAGTCATAGCTTTAAAACAAAATAATCCATTTCAGGCTGTACAACAAACACAGGTTTTGAGTTTATTTCTACCACTTTAAAAACAACCCCCACAAATATATATATATATATACATTTTAAAATACATCTCATTTTGCAAAGTAAAAACCCTGTTAATTGGAAACACACCATCACCATCACTTTGTAGACATATACTTTTAAAAACCACCTATGTTTTACACACACACACACACACACAGCAGTTTAAAACCCTGTTTGCAACAAAATACTTTTCAATAAAACCACATGCTTTTAAAGAGACCCCTGGTTGTTCTGTCCCCCGCCCCAGCCATGTGTGCTTGGAGCCTTTGGGTTAAAAAACAAGCCAAAATGTTAGTTAGCATTAGCCCCCAAATCCCTATTCATCCTATGTAATACCTGAAGTTATTAAGCAAAACTACAGTTAAAAATGATTTTTTTTACCTTGGCCTGGTGATGAAGTGCAACTTAAAGTTACTGGCTCCATGCTAAACAGATCACACTGCAATAAAGATAGGCACCATTATTTACTAAGACAGCATGGCCAAAGCATGGCATTATCTAATAAATATAGATTTTTTCAGAGTTAAAAACAGGGAACATACCTCCTCTTGCAGTCCAGCAGCAATTCAAGAGTTTCTGTTGAAAGAGAAAGTCTCCAAGCTATCTGAGGTTTTTAGACCATCCTAACTCTTTTGTTTCAAAATAGTTAGCAGGTTGATTGGATCACCCCTCCCTAGCATTCCCTTTTGTGATCTGGGGGGAATAAGTTTTCTGCACAATTGGGCTGCTTTTCTTTTTTAAGTTCAAATACATATTTTTCCCCCACCCCTGTAGGGCCTTCTTACAATAACGGTTTCAAGTGAGGGACCCTTTGCAGATATCAATGAATGTCTTGGGGCTTGTGTTTTTTGTTGTTGTTGTTTTTTTAAACATGTGTCTTTCATGCTTAAAGTTGGGTGGGGTGGGTGTGCTTTCTAGAAAAAGTGCCCCATGGCCTTCAGCCAACTCCTGGGTCATATTTAAACTGGCCTATAGCGTTCCACCAACTCCTGGCGTCATATTTAAACTGTCCAATAGAGTTCTGCCAACTCCAGGGGTTATATTTAAACTGTCCAATAGCATCTGCGAACTCCTGAGGTTTTATTTCATTTCATATTAATCAGAACTCACCATCCTCGCCCACCCACCTCCCTGACGATGGGTGCACACACACACACACACCCCGCATCAAAATTAACCCTATGGCAACAAGGCTGAGTAATCACAGTCACTCTGGCTATTCAGTGAGGGAGGTGGTTAAACCCATTCAGTTCAACAGGATCTATTGTCGTCAACCACATGTCTGAACAATCCCTGTTTGTTTTATTGTAAACACGTTTTTAGGATATTTTTTCCCCTTCCACAACATACATTTCAGCTTTTTTTTTTTTTTTTTTTGCTGTCAGTGGGTCTCTCTCTTACACAAAAGACACAAGAGCGAGGTGCTCACAAACAATTTTTTATTTAAAAGACATACAGCTCCTTTAAAACAAACCAAGATGCTCCATTAAAAAAGAAAGAAAGAAAGAAAGAAAGAAAGAAAGAAAGAAAGAAAGAAAACCTTTAAACTCCCTTAAGGGCCAGAGCCCTTTTAACAGAAATACAGAGAGTCACAAAGCCCTTTTCAATAGATTTTTTTTTTAAATTTACAGCTACCAAGTTTTATATCACATGTTTGGCCCCTCGCCATTTTCTAACTTAATCCTTTTAGATTTCTTACAAATAGCCATTTTCTTAAGCAGGGTTCTGTAACTTTTTGTGCAGACCAGCTGGTCAATATAACGCTCTAAGCAGGCATCTTCCGGTTTGGTCATTTTCTTTAAAACACAGCCAGGGTCTCCACTGAATTGCACAGCATTTATCAAGGTCACCCCTTGCGCTAAATGTTCTTGGGTTAGACACAGACAGTGCGTAGCATAACCTATGGCAATCACAGTGGTTAATAAGCTTTCCAAACCCAGCTCAGCACACAGGCCCCGGAGCTGGCAGTTTATATCCACTGAAGTCCAAGTCACACAGTCATGGTGCCGCTGGCCTGGCGCATCTATGACACAGCCCTCACAATCTTCAAAAAGCTTTTCCCTAAGACAGTGATTAAGAACAGCATAAACAGCAACGCGTACAATAGTCCGCATGACTTTGTTACGCTCACGACGTGCCACTGGCTCAGTCAGTTCCATGCCAAGCCTCCTCCTAAACTCCTCCTAGCCGTCATCCTCGGAGTCCTCTTCAACATTTTGTATCGGCGTTGAGCAAAAACAAGGGGGGGCCCAGTTCATCCTTGCCGCTCGGTGCAACGCTGTCCAGGGTCTCCGGGTCCTCTAGAAAGGCATCATCGAGCTGTCGAGAGATTTTTTTCAAAAAAGAAACAGCGTAAGCACCCCACTGCTTGGTTTTTGATTTACACAATCCCTGGTTCCTAGCCCCCCATTACACACCCCACCCCGACCGTCACCTCTTAAACATTCATTTACCTGAGCCACGTCATTTGCAGTCACCTTGTCTGCCCGTAACTCCCCCAAGCCATGATCACCTTCCACCTCTCGGGGGGTGGACAACAAGAGGCCATCACGCTCATCGCGGTGCCTCACAAGCAGCCGGGTTTCGGGGTCCCGTGTGTCCATCAACGGTTGGGCCAAAGGGCTCCCCTCAGTCGCCCCCGCCTCCTCCTCGGAACTCTCGCTGATGTAGCGCTTTCTCCCCAGTTTGCCGAAGGCCCTCGGGGCTAAAACAAAGTCCGAAGTTCCCACGGGGGTGGTGAAGGAGTCCATGTTTCCACGATTTCTAAAACACGAGCTCTTGGTAAAAGACAGCCTCTTCTGCCCGACGCTGGGACTTATGGGGTGATGGTGCTGCGTTCTGATTGGCAGAGGGGGTCATATGCCCCTCTTCTGGGCGGTTCACCCCATCCCAGAACCTGCCCTATTTTGGTCAAATCTGCTCTCGGGGCGGCCTGATTGGCAGACGTTGGTGGGAGGAGGAGTTGTTAGAGGGGTCACACGAATCATTTCCGGATGGGTCTCCCCGCTCCGGAACTCATCCTGATTGGTCAGATCTCCTCTTGGTCCTATAGGGACAAAACCCCTCCTGATTGGTAGAGGGTGGGAGGAGGAGTTGTTAGAGGGGTCACAAGACCCACTTCCGGGGAGGACATACCGCCCCGGAACTCGCCCTGATTGGTCAAATCTCCTCTTGGGGGAAGTCCTACAGGGGCGAAACCTCTCCTGGTTGGTAGAGGGCAGTGGGAGAACTTGTTAGAGGGGTCACATGACATACCTTGCTTCCGGTCTTGTGGCAGCCTTGACCCCGGAAGTAATACCCCATTGGGGTGGGACTTCCGGTGGGGGGCAGAGGTCAAGGGCTAAGTGGTCAAGGGGCGGAGTTAGGGTTTGATTGACGGTAGGGCCATTATACTACTAACCTCACTGGCACCTGACCAAAATGACCAATGAGGAGATAAGATACTTTCAAAAGCTGGGAGGAGGGAGAAAAACAAAGGGTCTGTGTCTCTCTGTGTGATGCTTTTGCTGGGGACAGAACAGGAATGGACTCTTAGAACTTAGTAACAGGTTTCAGAGTAACAGCCGTGTTAGTCTGTATTCGCAAAAAGAAAAGGAGGACTTGTGGCACCTTAGAGACTAACCAATTTATTTGAGCATGAGCTTTCGTGAGCTACAGCTCACTTCATCGGATGCATACTGTGGAAACTGCAGCAGATATTATATACACACAGAGACCATGAAACAATACCTCCTCCCACCCCACTGTCCTGCTGGTAATAGCTTATCTAAAGTGATCATCAAGTTGGGCCATTTCCAGCACAAATCCAGGTTTTCTCACCCTCCGCCCCCCCCCCCCCACACACACACAAACTCACTCTCCTGCTGGTAATAGCCCATCCAAAGTGACAACTCTCTTCACAATGTGCATGATAATCAAGATGGGCCATTTCCTGCACAAATCCAGGTTCTCTCACCCCCTCACCCCCCTCCAAAAACCACACACACAAACTCACTCTCCTGCTTTTTGTGTGAGGGATGATAATGAGGAACTTTAGCACCAGAAAAGTGCTGAGTCCAAGGGCAGGGGTCATCGCGTGTGCTGACTGCCATGTTCCTCCCTCCCCACATCAAAGGCAAAGCCCACGTGGGTGGGGGCCCTGCCAGCTTGTTCTCTGGGAGAAGAAGCTGTAAGGATGGATTCAGGGAAGGATCCTGCCACGCTGGGCTGGCTGGACTCTTACAGGGACCAGAACCAGATGCAAAGTGGGGATCCCTGGAGACCGTCTGGGGGCACCTGAAAAGACTAGGGAAAATGGCAGTTTGTTCCATCACCGCCACCGTTTGGAATTACAGACTGCGACTCACCTGGGCATGAATTTTACCGGCTTTAACCCCTCGTGACCCTCATTCCCTTTCCTTAGCTCACGAACCTTTAGTGAGATTCCTACAGACCTGGCTGCCAGCGTTGCCTTTGGTGTAGGATCTGGGGTCCCGTGGCTCTGGGGTAAGTGACCGGTCTCCTGGGGCAGGGGACAACCTGGGTGGGCTGGTTTGGGGTGTACGTGACCTTTCCTCCCAAAGTCCGGCTTGTCTGAGAGTATCTGAGGGGACTGGCTGTGACTCCGGGGTCAGACGGGGGCAGCGATCCAGGAGTTCACGCTGGGTGAAATCTGCTCACAGAGCACCACCGGCTGGGGGGATCTGCCCTGTTTCCTGACACCTTCCCTGAGCTCGTCACTCCCAGTGGAGCCGCCCCAGAGAGCGGGACGAACTGAGCCCTGCAAAATCAACCTAGAAGGACATTTCTCCCCTCCAGGGCGTTCCCGCCCGCCTGGACAGCTGGGTGAGCCACGGCCTCTCCTTCCCACAGCCCTCCTTCCCCAGGGGAGCTTAGCCAGCCGGTGCCTTTCCCCGGCGATGGGCCTTGCCTTCCAGGAGGGGGCTTGGGAGGCAGGACTCCTGAGCTCTATCCCTGGCTTTCAGAAGGGAGTGGGCCCTGTTGGGTTACAGGGTGGGGTACTGGGAGGCAGGACTCCCGGGTTCTCTTCCTGCCAGCATCACTTGTGCACAGATAGGGGCGGGGGGGGGCCCGGTACGGGGCGGTCAGGGGACAACGAGCTAGGGGGGTGCTTTCCCCACAACTCGCTTTATTCAGCCAATGCACAAAAGGAACCCACAATCTCCCCCAAAGAGAGCCACCAGCCGGAGGCTGCTGAAGGGAGGTGCACTGCAGCCCGGCACGCAGCAGAAGGGGAGGATGCCAGGCCGGGGCTCAGGGCTCCCCCATGCCTCTGCCGGCCCTGGGAGCTGGGTAGCACTTGGCCTGGCTCAGGATCTCCAGCACGCCCTGGGTGTATTTCTTCACCCCCTCTCTCTTCATACAGGCACCAGGGGAGCCACATCCAGCCGCACTCTTCCTCACTTTGATGTCACCTGGACAGGGGAGAGACGTGATCGGGGGCTCCAAATTCCCCCCCCGACCCCCATGAGGTCTCTCACACACTCCCCTCCCAGCAGGACTGCACCCAGCTCTGCAGGCAGAGTGGGGTCTAGTGCTCAGAGCAGGGGGCTGGAACAAAGTGAGAACATAACAGAGGAATGGCCCTCCTGGGTCACCCCAAAGGTCCATCTAGCCCAGTATCCTCTGGCCAATGCCAGGTGCCCCAGAGGGAATGAACAGAACAGGGAATCATCCACTGATCCATCCCCCGTCGCCCATTCCCAGCTTCTGGCAAACAGAGGCTAGGGCCACCATCCCTGCCCTATAGCCACAGATGGACCTGTCCTCCAGGAACTTCTCTCGTTCCTGTTTGAACCCTGTTATAGTCTTCACCTTCACAACATCCCCCGGCAATGAGTTTCACAGGTTGACTGTGCGTTATGTGAAGCAATACTTCCTTTTGTTTGTTTAAAACGTGCTGCCTGTGGTGACCCCTCGTTCTTATGTTTGGAGGAGTAAATAACACTTCCTTATTTCCTTCCTCCACACCCTTCAACCTTCTCTAGACCTCGATCATATCCCCCATTACCCGTCTCTTTTCCAGGCTCAATAGTACCACTCTTATTAATCTCTCCTCATATGGCAGCAGTTCCATCCCCCTCATCATTTTGGTTGGGCTTTTCTGAAGCTTTTCCAATTCCCTTATCTCTTTTCTGAGAGGGGGCGACCACATCCGCATTCAGTGTTCTACTTGTGGGCATCCCATGGATTTATATTGAGGCAACACGCTCTTTTCTGTCCTATTCTCTGTCCCTTTCTTCATGATTCCCAGCATTCTGTTCACTTTTTTCAAGGCTGCTACAAATGGAGTGGATGATTTCAGAGAACTCTCCACAATGACTACAAGATCTTTCTTGAGTGGTAAATTTGACCCATCATTGTATATGTCTACTTGGGATAACGTTTGCCCATGTGCATTACTTTGCATTTATCAACATTGAATTTCATCTGCCGTTTTGTTGCCCAGTAACCCAGTTCTGAGAGATCCTTTAGTACCTCTTCACAGTCTGCTTTGGACTTAACTATCTTGAGTAGGTTTGTATCTTCTGCAAATTTTGCCACCTCACTATTTACCCTTTTTTCCAGAACATTTCGGAATATGTTGAATAGCACTGGGCCCAGTGCATATCCCTGGGGGACTCCCACTATTTACCTCTCTCCGTTCTGAAAACTGACCATTTCTTCCTACCCTTTTTTCCCTATCTTTTAACCAGTTACTGAGCCATGAGAGGATTTTATCCCATGACAGCTCACTTTGCTTAAGAGCCTTTGGTGAGGCACGCTTTCTGAAAATCTAAGTGCACTATATCCACGGGATGCCCCTTGTCCACACGCTTGTTGACCCCCTCAGAGAATTCTAGTACATTGGTGAAGCGTCATTTCCCTTTACCGAAACCATGTTGACCCTTCCCCAGAAAATTATGTTCATCTATGTGTCTGACAGTTCTCTTCTTTCCTACAGTTTCAATGAGTTTGCCCAGTACTGAAGTCAGACTTATTGGCCTGTTGTTGCTGGAATCACCTCTGGAGCCCTTTTTCGAAACTGGTGTGTCATTAGCCATCCTCCAGCCAGTTGGGACAGAAGCTGATTTAAATGGTAGGTTACAAACCACAGTTAGTAGTTCTGTAATTTGACGTTTGAGTTCCTTCCGAACTCTTGGGCAAATCCCATCTGGTCCTGGTGACTTATCACTGTTTAATTTATCAATTTGTTGCAAAAACTCCTGTAATGACTCCTCAATCTGGGACAGTTCCTCAGATTTGTTATGAAAACAGAATGGCTCAGGTTTGGGAATCTCTCTCCCAGCCTCAGCCGTGAAGACCGATGCACAGAATTCATTTACTTTCTCTGCAGTGGCCTTATCCTCCTTGGGTGCTCCTTTGGCATCTCAGCAAGTAGGACTCCAGGGTTCTCTCTGCAACTCTGCCAGGGGAGTGGAGTCTAGTGGGTCAGAGAAGGGGGGCTGTGACTGAGCCAGGACACCTGGGCTCCACCTTGTGCTCTGTGTTCAGACCCCGCCCCCATCTGGAGGACTTACCCAGTGTTAACACCCTATAATCCTCAACACAATGGTCCTCGGCGCCGGTGCAGGCCAAGAGCTCCTTCTCCTTCTTCTGCCAGTGATCTGCCCCCACTTTGAAGAATGACAGGCACTGCCGGCCGTTGGGGACGGAGCTCACAGTTGGCACTGAGAACAGTCAGACACACACAGTCAGCCAGGGGTGGGGAGTCACCACACCCTGGGCTCAATCCCAGCTCGGGGAAGGGAGTGGGGTCTAGTGGTTAGAGATGGGGGGCTGGGAGCCAGGACTCCTAGGTTTTGTCCCCAGCTGTGGGAGGGGAGTGGGGTCTAGGGGTTAGAGGTGGGGGGTGAGGCTGGGAGCCAGGACTCCTGGGTTCTCTCCAGGCAGGTGTGGCCGGAGCAGGGCTCTAGGTTTGCAGCAGACACACACCTGGGATGGCCCCGGCGTTGCAGCCGTCGGTGTCACAGCAGGCGATGTTCACCCGCACGGTGACATTGTTTGCGTAGGTCAGCGAGAAGGGACCGGGCTCACAGTTCTTGGGCTCCAGGCACGATTTAGCCGTGTAGGAGAAGGAGTTTCCCTCTGTGGAAGGGAAACAGAGCATCACCTCTGAGCTCCCCAATGGACTCCCAGCTGCTCCATCCTCCCCTTTTGTTCCATCCACCCCACCCCCAACTAATCTCATCTTTCCCCCGACCCCTGATAAAATCCTCTCTTCTGTCTGATCCAGGATCCACAGCCACCCACTTCAATTTCCCATCTCATCCCATCCCCCGTCTATGACATTATCTTTCCAGACTGAGCAGTCCCTGCTCCTGGAGAGGAGCGGAGTCTATTGGTTAGAGTAGGGAGAGGGGCTGGGAGCCAGGACTCCTGGGTTCGACCCCTGGCTTCAGGAGGACAATGGTGTCTACACTTAGTAGAAATCTTCTTTCACTCACCCAGCCTGATCTCTGCCACGACGGTGACGCAGGTCCCTTCCGAGGGGGCGCAGGGCTGCAGGGGGCCGGAGCACGATAGCTCTCTGGACGCACACACCTCGCATTGCAGAGCGCTCCCTGGAGGTTGGAAAAATCCCTTCTCAGTACAAACCCCGGCTCCCCACCCCTCCCCAGGCAGTGCCCGTGGGCGAAATACCACCAGGAACCAAGAGGTGGCGCTGTGGGAGTTGTTACCACCAATGCCTCCTCACTGAACGTGTGGGCAGGCAGATCTTGGAGAAATGCCACCTGCTTTTGCAGCAGTTCTGCCCAGTTCCATTTAACTCTCCGGATGGGGAAAGGCATCTTGCTAGCTGGTCATTTGTATCTTACTCAAAACCACAGACAAGTCTGTTTGCTGCCTGAGTGTCTGTGGCTAGAATACATTTTCAGCTGCTGACGTGGCTATCTGGGGTGCAGCTTGTGCCTGCGAACAAACCCCACACGTCTGTGTAGGCAGAAAAACAAGAATTCAGCTGCTCTGAGGAGGGGTTTCTGCCTGGCTTTGCGGTGAACCTTTCACACACACACACACACACCCCGTCGTAAATCTCTGGTCCAGGCCTCTGCCTCTCAGAGTTACGTCAGCTCAGCCACACTCGACTTCAGCCCACTTTTCATCGCTGATCCTGCCAATTCTCTTCTTCAGAATACGATTGACGCTTGTTAAGCCTCTGGATAGATGGCTGTGCACCTCCAGCCAGCGATCGCAGGAGCATCAACTCTTTCCTCTCCAGAGTGTGGGGGCCTTTAAATTCATGACGTGAGCATAAGGCTTTTTAAGAAAGAAAGAAAGAAAGAAAGAAAGAAAGAGAAAAATTTTCCCACTTTGGTTTTTTTAGAGTTTTCATGTGGAAGCATCAATTAAACCTCAGAACGCCTTCCCCTGCCCCTTCTATGTCCCTAGATGGTAGCAAAGTGATCATATCCCCATCTAAGAAATAGGGAAACTGAGGTAGAAAAAAGATGTGTTCAATTCAGGGTTAGAAGAAAGAAAACAGCCGAGAAGTCCTCACTCCTGACTCCCAGCCCACTCTAACCCACGAGACCCCACTCCTCTTTCAGAGCCACGGACAGAACCTGGGAGTCCTGATTCGCAGCCATCTCTGCTCAAACTGACGACACCCCAGCCCTCTTCCACAGCTGGGGAATGAACCCAGGAGTCCTGGCAGGAATCTCAGCGCTGACGGGCAGGGGAACATTTCCAAGCAGGATTACAAGTGGACGGGGGTGGTGCTCCTCATCAGGATGACCCCAAGCCTGGGTGAGAGCTGGAGGAGGAATGAGAAGAAGGAAGGACAGACGGACTCTGACCCGCTGGCCAGGCCCCGAGCGTTGGCTGTTGGAGTCCCAAGCTCCAATCCCTGCTCTCCCCGAGTCAGCCGGGGGATGTGGCCCCGGGTTTTCCTCTCACTGCTTTTACCCACAAATTCCATCCTGACCCCAGAATCCGCCATCGACAGCGGCACGTTCCCCACGTGAAATCCGGCTCCCTGTGCCCGGGGACGGACGGGACTCACCTGTGGCCAGGAGAGCGGACAGCAGACAGAGGGGCAGAGCCACCCACATGGTGCCCGGGTGTTTGCTGCAGTGAGCAGAACAGCGAGGAAGCATCTGGCTGTGGTTTTATCCGGCAGGTTGGCAAATACCTGCCCCCTGGGGGATCAGCTGGGGCTGCCCCATGACATCCTGGTGGACCCGGAGATGGGAGATTTCACAGCCTTGCATGTGACACTGGCTGATCAGGTGATGCCAATGTGTACTGATGCCAATTCCCTTGTGCATTAGTGGAGATCAGTGGTTCTCAGCCAGGGATCCGTGTACTCCAGGGGTACACACAGGTCTTCCGGGGGGTACATCAGCTTATCTTGATGTTTGCCTCATTTTACAACATGCCAGATATAAAGCACTAGTGAAGTCAACGCGAGCTAAAATTTCCTGACACAATGACTTGTTTGTGCAGCTCTATGTACTGTCCACTGAAATGTAAGTGCAATATTTATATCCCAGTGAAGTTATTTTATAATTACACAGTGGAAGTGAGAAAGGAAGCTATTTGTCAGTCACAGTGTGGCCGTGACACTTTTATATATTTTTATAATAACATAAGAAAGGACCTGTCATAAATATAAAGGGAAGGGGAACCACCTTTCTGTCCCCGCTGCTCTAAAATCCCTCGTGGCTAGAGGCAAAACACTTTCACCTGTGAAGGGTTAAGAAGCTAAGGTAACCTTGCTGGCACCTGACCCAAAATGACCAATGAGGAGACAAGATACTTTCAAATCGGGAGTGAGGGAAACAAAGGGTCTGCTTGTCTGTGTGATCTTTTGCTTGGAACAGCTCAGGAATGGAGTCTCAGAACTTCTGTTAGTAAGTAATCTAGCTAGAAATGCATTAGATTTCCTTTTGTTTAATGGCTGGTAAAATAAGCTGTGCTGGAGGGAATGAATATTCCTGGTTTGGTGTCTTTTTGTAAACTTAAGGTTTTGCCTAGAGGATTCTCTATGTTTTGAATTTGATTACCCTGGAAGGTATTTACCATCCTGATTTTACAGGGGTGATTCTTTCACCTTTTCTTTCATTCAGATTCTTCTTTTAAGAACCTGTTTGCTTTTTCATTGTTCTGAAGATCCAAGGGTTTGGGTCTGTGTTCACTTGTACAAATTGGGGAGGATTCTTATCAAGCCTTCCCCAGGAAAAGGGGTGTAGGACTTGGGGTGATATTTTGGGGGAAGACGTCTCCAAGCAGGCTCTTTCCCTGGTCTTTGTGTAAGACGCTTGGTGGTGGCAGCGTACGGTTCAAGGACAAGGCAAAGTTTGTACCTTGGGGAAGTCTTTAACCTAAGCTGGTAAGAATAAGCTGAGGGGGTCTTTCCTGCGGGTCCCCACATCTGTACCCTAGAGTTCAGAGTGGGGAAGGAACCCTGACAGGGCCATACTGGGTCAGACCAAAGGTCCATCTAACCCAGTATCCTGTCTTCCCACAGTGGCCAATGCCAGGTGCCCAGAGGGAATGAACAGAACAGGTAATCAAACATCAAGTGTTTCATCTCCTGTCAACCATTCCCAGCTTCTGGCAAACAGAGGCTAAGGACACCATCCCTACCCAGCCTGGCTAATAGACATTGATGACCCTATCCTCCATGAATTTGTCTAGCTCTTTTTTGAACCCAGTTTACTTTTGGACTTCGCACATTCCTCTGGGAAGGAGTTCCACAGGTTGATGGTGCATTATGTGAAAAAACACTTCCCTTTGTTTTTTTAAACCTACTGCCTCTTAATTTCATTTGGTGGCCCCTAGTTCTTGTGTTATGAGAAGGAGTAAATAACACTTCCTTATCTACTTTCTCCACACCACTCATGATTTTCTAGACCTCTCCCCTATCCCCCCTTGTCCATCTCTTTTCCAAGCTGAAAAGTCCCACTCTTATGAATCTCTCCTCACGGAAGCTGTTCCATCCCCCTAATAATTTTATGACCCTTTCTGAATCTTTTCCAATTCCAATATCTCTTTTATACGCTGGGGTGACCACATCTCCACACAGTTTTCAAGAATGGGAGTAGCATGGATTTATATAGGGGCAATATGACATTTACTGTCTCATTATCTCTCCCTTTCTTAATGATTCCCAACATTCTGTTCTCTTTTTTGACATGCACTGCGTACTGTGAACTATCCACTGTGACTCCAAGATCTCTTTCTTGACTGGGAATAGCTAATTTAGACCCCATGTCTGGTTTTGGAAGCAAGTAGTTTTAAGTGAGGGGAAACTTGGGCTATCCAAGACACATCAGACTGCCACAAGGGGTACAGCTGTCTGGAAATGTCGAGAGACCCTGGCCTAGATCAAAGGCATGGCGAAGGTAGAACAGTGTGTTTGGAGTTTCGATTTCATGAAAACCAATGGGCCGTGGTATGGTTTTCCCTTCCCCGTCTGCTGTTTTAGCGGAGTAACAACCATTCACCCTGAGCACAGCCCTGGGACTCACTGACCCAGCAGAGACGCCGGAGGGATGCTAATCAGGAACTTTAGCACCAGGAAAGTGCTGAGTCCAAAGGCAGGGGCCATCGCGTGTGCTGACCAACGCGTTCCTCCCTCCCCGCATCGAAGGCAAAGCCCACGTGGGTGGGGGCCCTGCCAGCTTGTTCTCTGGGAGAAGAAGCTGTAAGGATGGATTCAGGGAAGGATCCTGCCTCGCTGGGCTGGCTGGACTCTTACAGGGACCGGAACCGGATGCAAAGCAGGGATCCCCGGAGACGGTCTGGGGGCACCTGGAAAGACTTGGGAGAATGGAGGGTCCTTCCATCACCGCCACCGTTTGGAGTTACAGACTGCAACTCACCTGGGCATGAATTTTACCGCCTCTAACCCCTCGTGACCCTCATTCCCTTTCCTTAGCTCACGAACCTTTAGCGAGTTTCCTACAGACCTGGCTGCCAGCATTGCCTTTGGTGTAGGATCTGGAGTCCCGTGGCTCTGGGGTAAGTGACCGGTCTCCTGGGGCAGGGGACAACCTGGGTGGGCTGGTTTGGGGTGTACGTGAGGTTTCCTCCCAAAGTCCGGCTTGTCTGAGAGTATCTGAGGGGACTGGCTGTGACTCCAGGGTCAGACGGGGGCAGCGATCCAGGAGTTCATGCTGGGTGAAATCTCCTCACAGAGCACCACCGGCTGGGGGGATCTGCCCTGTTTCCTGACACCTTCCCTGAGCTCGTCACTCCCAGTGGAGCCGCCCCAGAGAGCAGGACGAACTGAGCCCTGCAAAATCAACCTAGAAGGACATTTCTCCCCTCCAGGGCGTTCCCGCCCGCCTGGACAGCTGGGTGAGCCACGGCCTCTCCTTCCCACAGCCCTCCTTCCCCAGGGGAGCTCAGCCAGCCGGTGCCTTTCCCCCAGCCATGGGCCTTGCCTTCCGGGAGGGGGTCCAGGCAGGACTCCTGGGTTCCATTCCCTGGCCCTGCAAGGGGAGAGGGGTCCAGTGGTTGGAGCAGGGGTCTTGGGAGCCAGGACTCCTGGGCTCTATCCCTGGCATTCAGAAGGGAGTATGGTCTGGTGGGTTACAGGGTGGGGTACTGGGAGTCAGGACTCCCGGGTTCTCTTCCTGCCAGCATCACTCGTGCACAGATAGGGCTGGGGGGCGGGGCCGGTACGGGACGGTCAGAGGACAAGGAGCTAGGGGGGTGCTTTCCCCAGAACTCGCTTTATTCAGCCAATGCACAAAAGGAACCCGCAATCTCCCCCAAAGAGAAGCAGCAGCCTGTGGCTACTGAAGGGAGGTGCACTGCAGCCCGGCACGCAGCAGAAGGGGAGGATGCCAGGCCGGGGCTCAGGGCTCCCCGATGCCTCCACCGGCCCTGGGAGCTGGGTAGCACTTGGCCCGGCTCAGGATCTCCGGCACGCCCTGGGCATATTTCTTCACCAACGCTGTCTTCACGCAGGCGCCAGGGGAGCCACATCCAGCCGCAACCTTCCTCAGTTTGATGTTACCTGGACAGGGGGAGAGACGTGATCGGGGGCTCCCAATTCCCCCCCCGCCCGACCCTCATGAGGTCTCTCACACACTCCCCTCCCAGCAGGACTGCACCCGGCTCTGCAGGCAGACTGGGGTCTAGTGCTCAGAGCAGGGGCCTGGAACAACGTGAGAACATAAGAGGAATGGCCCCCCTGGGTCACCCCAAAGGTCCATCTAGCCCAGTATCCTCTGGCCAATGCCAGGTGCCCCAGAGGGAATGAACAGAACAGGGAATCATCCAGTGATCCATCCCCTGTCGCCCATTCCCAGCTCCTGGCAAACAGAGGCTAGGGCCACCATCCCTGCCCATCCTGGCTAATAGCCACAGATGGACCTGTCCTCCAGGAACTTCTCTAGTTCCTGTTTGAACCTGTTATAGTCTGGGCCTTCAAAACATCCTCTGGCAAGGAGTTCCACAGGTTGACTGTGCATTGTGTGAAGCAGTACTTCCTTTGGTTTATTTTATACCTGCTGCCTGTGGTGACCCCTCGTTCTTATGTTAGGAGGAGTAAATAACACTTCCTTCTTTACTTCCTCCACACGCTTCAACCTTCTTTAGACCTCGATCATATCCCCCCTTAGCCGTTTCATTTCCAAGGTGAAGAGTCCCACTCTTATTAATCTCTCCTCATATGGCAGCCATTCCATCCCCCTCATCATTTTGGTTGGCATTTTCTGAAGCCTTTCCAATTCCAATAGATCTTTTTTGAGACAGGGCGACCACATCCGTCCGCAGTGTTCAAGCTGTGGGCGTGCCATGGAATTATATTGAGGCAACACGATCTTTTCTGTCCTATTCTCTATCCCTTTACGAATGATTCCCAGCATTCTGTTTGCTTTTTTGATGGCCGCTGCACATAGAATCATAGAATCATAGAATATCAGGGTTGGAAGGGACCCCTGAAGGTCATCTAGTCCAACCCCCTGCTCGAAGCAGGACCAATTCCCAGTTAAATCATCCCAGCCAGGGCTTTGTCAAGCCTGACCTTAAAAACTTCCAAGGAAGGAGATTCCACCACCTCCCTAGGCAACGCATTCCAGTGTTTCACCACCCTCTTAGTGAAAAAGTTTTTCCTAATATCCAATCTAAACCTCCCCCACTGCAACTTGAGGCCATTACTCCTCGTTCTCTCATCTGCTACCATTGAGAACAGTCTAGAGCCATCCTCTTTGGAACCCGCTTTCAGGTAGTTGAAAGCAGCTATCAAATCCCCCCTCATTCTTCTCTTCTGCAGGCTAAACAATCCCAGCTCCCTCAGCCTCTCCTCATAAGTCATGTGTTCTAGACCCCTAATCATTTTTGTTGCCCTTCGCTGGACTCTCTCCAATTTATCCACATCCTTCTTGTAGTGTGGGGCCCAAAACTGGACACAGTACTCCAGATGAGGCCTCACCAATGTCGAATAGAGGGGGACGATCACGTCCCTCGATCTGCTCGCTATGCCCCTACTTATACATCCCAAAATGCCATTGGCCTTCTTGGCAACAAGGGCACACTGCTGACTCATATCCAGCTTCTAGTCCACTGTCACCCCTAGGTCCTTTTCCGCAGAACTGCTGCCTAGCCATTCGGTCCCTAGTCTGTAGTGGTGCATTGGATTCTTCCGTCCTAAGTGCAGGACCCTGCACTTATCCTTACTGAACCTCATCAGATTTCTTTTGGCCCAATCCTCCAATTTGTCTAGGTCCTTCTGTATCCTATCCCTCCCCTCCAGCGTATCTACCACTCCTCCCAGTTTAGTATCGTCCGCAAATTTGCTGAGAGTGCAATCCACACCATCCTCCAGATCATTTATGAAGATATTGAACAAAACCGGCCCCAGGACTGACCCCTGGGGCACTCCACTTGACACCGGCTGCCAACTAGACATGGAGCCATTGATCACTACCCGTTGAGCCCGACAATCTAGCCAACTTTCTACCCACCCTATAGTGCATGGAGTGGATGATTTCAGAGAACTCTCCACAGTGACTCCAAGATCTTTCTTGAGTGGTAAATTCGACCCATTATTGTGTATGTCTACTTGGGATTACGTTTGCCCATGTGCATTACTTTGCATTTATTAACACTGAATTTCCTCTGCCATTTTGTTGCCCAGTCACCCAGTTCTGAGAGACCCTTTAGTACCTCTTCACAGTCTGCTTTGGACTTCACTATCTTGAGTAGCTTTGTATCTTCTGCAAATTTTGCCACCTCACTATTTACTCCTTTTTCCAGAACATTTCGGAATATGGTGAATAGCACTGGGCCCAGTGCAGATCCCTGGGGGACTCCCACTATTTACCTCTCTCCCTTCTGAAAACTGATCATTTCTTCCTACCCTTTTTTCCCTATCTTTTAACCAGTTACTGAGCCATGAGAGGATTTTATCCCATGACAGCTCACTTTGCTTAAGAGCCTTTGGTGAGGGACGCTTTCTGAAAATCTAAGTACACTATATCCACGGGATGCCCCTTGTCCACACTTTCGTTGACCCCCTGAGAGAATTCTAGTACATTGGTGAGGCGTCATTTCCCTTTACCGAAACCATGTTGACCCTTCCACAAAAAATTATGTTCATCTATGTGGCTGACAGTTCTCTTCTTTTCTATAGTTTCAATGAGTTTGCCCTGTACTTAAGTCAGACTTATTGGCCTGTAGTTGCCGGGATCACCTCTGGAGCCCTTTTTCGAAACTGGCATGTCATTAGCCGTCCTCCAGCCAGTTGGGACAGAAGCTGATTTAAATGGTAGGTTACAAACCACAGTTAGTAGTTCTGTAATTTGACGTTTGAGTTCCTTCCGAACTCTTGGGCGAATCCCATCTGGTCCTGGTGACTTATCACTCTTTAATTTATCAATTTGTTGCAAAAACTCCTGTAATGACTCCTCAGTCTGGGACAGTTCCTCAGATTTGTCACCAAAACAGAATGGCTCAGGTATGGGAATCTCCCTCCCATCCTCAGCCATGAAGACTGATGCAGAGAATTCATTTAGTTTCTCCGCAGTGGCCTTATCCTCCTTGGGTGCTCCTTGGCATCTCGGCAAGTAGGACTCCTGGGTTCTCTCTGCAACTCTGCCAGGGGAGTGGAGTCTAGTGGGTTAGAGCAAGGGAGTCTGGGACTAAGCCAGGACACCTGGGCTCCACCTCATGCTCTGTGTTCAGACCCCTCCCACATCTGGAGGACTTACCCCGTGTTAATATCCCAGATTCCACAACACAGTGGTCCTCGGTGCCGGTGCAGGCCAAGACCTCCTTCTCCTGCCAGCCATCTGCCACCATTTTGAAGAATGACGGGCACTGCCGGCCGTTGGGGACGGAGCTCACAGTTGGCACTGAGAACAGTCAGACACACACAGTCAGCCAAGGGTGGGGAGTCACCACACATTGGGCTCAATCCCAGCTCGGGGAAGCGAGTGGGGTCTAGTGGTTAGGGATGGGGGCTTTGGGCTGGGAGCCAGGACTCCTGGGTTCTCTCCAGGCAGGTGTGGCCGGAGCAGGGCTCTAGGTTTGCAGTAGACACGCACCTGGGATGGCCCCGGCGTTGCAGCCGTCGGTGTCACAGCAGGCGATGTTCCCCCGCATGGTGACATTGTGCGCGTAGGTCAGCGAGAAGGGGCCGGGCTCACAGTTCTGGGGCTCCAGGCACGATTTACCCGTGTAGGAGAAGGGGGATCCCTCTGTGGAAGGGAAACAGAGCATCACCTCTGAGCTCCCCAATGGACCCCCAGCTGCTCCATCCTCCCCTTTTGTTCCATCCACCCCACCCCCAACTAATCTCATCTCCCCACACCCCCAATAAAATCCTCTCTTCTGTCTGATCCAGGCCCCACAGCCACCCACTTCAATTCCCCATCTCATCCCATCCCCCGTCTATGACATTATCTTTCCAGACTGAGCAGTCCCTGCTCCTGGAGAGGAGCGGAGTCTATTGGTTAGAGTAGGGGGAGGGGCTGGGAGCCAGGACTCCTGGGTTCGACCCCTGGCTTCAGGAGGACAATGGTGTCTACACTTAGTAGAAATCTTCTTTCACTCACCCAGCCTGATCTCTGCCACGACGGTGACGCAGGTCCCTTCCGAGGGGGCGCAGGGCTGCAGGGGGCCGGAGCACGATTGCTCTCTGGACGCACACACCTCGCATTGCAGAGCGCTCCCTGGAGGTTGGAAAAATCCCTTCTCGGTACAAACCCCGGCTCCCCACCTCTCCCAGGCGGTGCCCGTGGGCGAAATACCACCAGGAACCAAGAGGTGGCGCTGTGGGAGTTGTTACCACCAATGCCTCCTCACTGAACGTGTGGGCAGGCAGATCTTGGAAAAATTCCACCTGCTTTTGCAGCAGTTCTGCCCAGTTCCAGGGCTGGTTCTTAGTGGAGTCATAACCCTACTCCTGACGCCCAGGAAAGGGTGACTATACTGATTGCTAATGAAACAAGTCGTGATATTTTTGTGAGGCAAGGACAGAAGATAGCAGACCTCTTTGAGCCCGAGTCAATTGTAACCCCCCAGTGTGAAACTCAAGTTCCGACGATAGACCCTGCAAAGTTAGACTTTGGAGATTCACCAGTGTCCGAGGACTGGAAAAATCGCCTGAGGAAGAAACTTTGTGAAAGATCCAAGGTGTTCTCACTGCATGAGTGGGATGTGCAAAAGGAGTAGAACACAATATCAGACTACATGACTCTCGACCTTTCAGGGAGAGATCTAGGAAGATTGCTCTCTCTGAGATGGAAGATGTGCAACATCATCTTCAGGAGCTCGTACTGACTTCACTAGTGCTTTTTATCTGGCCTGTTGTAAAATGAGGCAAACATCAAGATGAGCTGATGTACCACCCTGGAAGACCTGTGTGTACCCCTGGGGTACACGGATCCCTGGCTGAGAACCACTGATCTCCACGAGTGCACAAGGGAATTGGCCTCAAGACACATTGGTATCATCTGATCAGCCAGTGTCCCATGCAGGGCTGTGAAATCTCCCATCTCCGGGCCCACCAGGATATCATGGGGCAGCCCCAGCCGATCTCGCAGGGGGCAGGTGTTTGCCAACCTTTCTGCAGAGAAGGACCTGGGGATTACAGTGGATGAGAAGCTGGCTATGAGTCAGCAGGGTGGCCTTGTTGCCAAGAAGGCTAATGGCATTTTGGGCTGCATCAGTAGGAGCGTTGCCAGCAGATGGAGGGAAGTGATTATTCCCCGCTATTCGGCACTGGTGAGGCCACATCTGGAGTACTGGGTCCAGTTTTGGGCCCCCCACTACAGAAGGGATGTGGAGAAATTGGAGAGAGTCCAGCGGAGGGCATCGAAAATGATGAGGGGGCTGGGGCACGTGACTTAGGAGGGGAGGCTGAGGGAACTGGGCTTCTTTTGTCTGCAGAAGAGAAGAGTGAGGGGGAATTTGATAGCAGCCTTCAACTACCTGAGGGGGGTTCAAAGAGGGTGGAGCTCGGCTGTTCTCAGTGGTGGCAGATGACAGAACGAGGAGCAATGGTCTCCAGTTGCAGTGGGGGAGGTCTAGGCTGGAGAGCATGAAACACTATTTCACTAGGAGGGTGGTGAAGCGCTGCATTGGGTTCCCTAGGGAGGGGGTGGAATCTCCACCCTTTGAGGTGTTCTATGGTTCTCTAATTCTCTGAACCTGCCTGCCGTACCCACAGCCAGCTGCTTCATGGCTGCTCTGGTCCCTGCAGAAAATGCCCGACCACCATGTGGGCGCCCCAGCCCCTCTGCCTGCTGTCTGCTCTCCTGGTCACAGGGGAGTCCCATCTGTCCCCAGGCACAGGGAGCTGGGCACTGATGAGAAGCAGGAAACCTTTGGAAATCACAGACAAATCTCAGGAGGCAGGAAAAGCGTCCCCCACCCTTGTCATCCTGCTTGGAAATGTTCCCCTGCCCCCTGCGCTGAGATTCCTGAGATTCATATACATTTGTTAGTCTCTAAGGTGCCACAAGTACTCCCATTCTTTTTGGGGATATAGACTAACATGGCTGCTACTCTGAAATCTGACTCCTTGGCTGTATTCGTGACTCCAAGTCTGACACCGCCTCCTTCTGCCTCAGTTTCCCTGTTTGTAAGATAGGGATAATGTTCCCTTCCTCCCACCTGGGACCCTGGCAAAGGCAGGGGAAGGCATTTGGAGGTTGAAGTGATGTTTCCAGAGGAAAGCTCTGAAAAAAACCAAAGTGGACCAATTGGTTTTCTTTCTTTCGTCCTTCAATTCAAAACTTATGTTCACTGACTGAATTGAAACTCTCCCAAGCTCTGGACAGGAAAGAGTTAACGATCATGGGATCTCTTCAGCCAGCCCAGAGTTTTTGCATGCATGATGGAGGTGTGAAGCCATCAGTGGCAAGGGTGAACGATCACCAATCAAATTCGGAAGAAGAGAGTTGACAGGACACGATGGTCCCCGGCTTTGGAGTCGACACTTTTCTGGGGCTTGGAGTTCAGTGTAGAGTATATAGAGCAATATGAACAAGGGGTCGACAGTTTAGCTCGTACTGACTTCACTCATGCCTTAATGTGGCCGGTTGTAAATCGAGGCAAATATCTAGATGAGCTGATGTACCCCCAGAAGACCTGTGTGTACCCCTGGGGTACACAGACCCCCTGGCTGAGAACCACTGATTTCCACTAATGCAAAAGGGAATTGGCCTCCGTACACATTGGCATCATCTGATCAGCCAGTGTCACATGCAGGGCTGTGAAATCTCCCATCTCCGGGTCCACCAGGATGTCATGGGGCAGCCCCAGCCGATCCCCCAGGGGGCAGGTATTTGCCAACCTGCCTGATAAAACCACAGCCAGATGCTTCCTCGCTGTTCTGCTCACTGCAGTAAACACCCGGGCACCATGTGGGTGGCTCTGCCCCTCTGCCTGCTGTCCGCTCTCCTGGCCATAGGTGAGTCCCGTCCGTCCCCCGGCATAGGGAGCCGGAATTCAGCTGGGGAACGTGCCGCTGTCGATGGCGGATTCTGGGGTCAGGATGGAATTTGTGGGTAAAACCAGCGAGAGGAAAACCCAGGGCCACGTCCCCCGGCTGACTCGGGGAGAGCAGGGATTGGAGCCTGGGACTCCCACAGCCCAGGCTAGGTGCCTGGCCAGGGGGTCAGAGTCTGTCTGTCCTTCCTTCTTCTCGTTTCTCCTCCAGCTCTCACCCAGGCTTGGGGTCATCCCGATGAGCAGCACCACCCCCATCCACATATAATCCCGCTTGGAAATGTTCCCCTGCCCACCAGCGCTGAGATTCCTGCCAGGACTCCTGGGTTCATCCCCCGGCTTTGAAATGGGAATGGGGGTGCAAAGGGTGGGGCTGAGAGCCAGGACTCCTGGGCTCATTCCCCAGCTGTAGAAGCGGGCTGGGGTGTAGTGAGTTTGAGCAGAGACAGTTGCAAATCAGGACTCCCGAGTTCTGTCCGTGGCTCTGAAAGAGGAGTGGGGTCTCGTGGGTGAGAGTGGGCTGGGAGTCAGGAGTGAGGACTTCTCGGCTGTCTTCTTGGTTCTAACCCTGAATTGAACACATCTTTGTTCTACCTCAGTTTCCCTATTTCTTAGATGGGGAGAATATCACTTTGCTACCATCTAGGGACATAGAAGTGGCAGAGGAAGGCATTCTGAGGTTTAATGGATGTTTCCACATGAAAGCTCTAAAAAAACCGAAGTGGGAAAATTTTTCTCTTTCTTTCTTTCTTTCTTTCTTTCTTAAAACTACCTGACGCTCACGTCATGAATTTAAAGGCCCCCACACTCTGGAGAGGAAAGAGTTGATGCTCCTGGGATCGCTAGCTGGAGGTGCACAGCCATCAATCCAAAGGCTTAAGAAGCATCAATCGTATTCTGAAAAAGAGAATTGGCAGGATCAGCGATGAAAAGTGGGCTGAAGTCGAGTGTGGCTGAGCTGACGTAACTCTGAGAGCAGAGAGTTACGGCGGGCGGGGGGTGTGTGTGTGTGAAAGGTTCACCGTAAAGCCAGGCAGAAATCCCGCTTCAGAGCAGCCGAATTCTTGTTTTTCTGACTACACAGACGAGTGGGGTTTGTTCGCAGGCACAAGCTGCACCCCAGATAGCCACGTCAGCAGCTGAAAATGTATTCTAGCCACAGACACTCAGGCAGCAAACAGACTTGTCTGCAGTGTTGAGTCAGATACAAATGACCAGCTAGCAAGATGCCTTTCCCCATCCGGAGAGTTAAATGGAACTGGGCAGAACTGCTGCAAAAGCAGGTGGCATTTCTCCAAGATCTGCCTGCCCACACGTTCAGTGAGGAGGCATTGGTGGTAACAACTCCCACATCGCCACCTCTTGGTTCCTGGTGGTATTTCGCCTACGGGCACTGCCTGGGGAGGGGTGGGGAGCCGGGGTTTGTACTGAGAAGGGATTTTTCCAACCTCCAGGGAGCGCTCTGCAATGCGAGGTGTGTGCGTCCAGAGAGCTATCGTGCTCCGGCCCCCTGCAGCCCTGCGCCCCCTCGGAAGGGACCTGCGTCACCGTCGTGGCAGAGATCAGGCTGGGTGAGTGAAAGAAGATTTCTACTAAGTGTAGACACCATTGTCCTCCTGAAGCCAGGGGTCGAACCCAGGAGTCCTGGCTCCCACCCCCTCCTCCTACTCTAACCAATAGCCTCCGCTCCTCTCCAGGAGCAGGGACTGCTCAGTCTGGAAAGATAATGTCATAGACGGGGGATGGGATGAGATGGGGAATTTCAGTGGGTGGCTGTGGGGCTGGATCAGACAGAAGAGAGGATTTTATTGGGGGTGGGGGGGAAGATGAGATTAGTTGGGGGTGGGGTGGATGGATACAAAAGGGGAGGATGGAGCAGCTGGGGGTCCATTGGGGAGCTCAGAGGTGATTCTCTGTTTCTCTTCCACAGAGGGATCCTCCTTCTCCTACACGGCTAAATCGTGCCTGGAGCCCCAGAACTATGAGCCCAGCCCCTTCTCGCTGACCTACGCAAACAATGTCACCGTGCGGCTGAACATCGTGAGCTGTAACACCGACGGCTGCAACGCTGGGGCCATCCCAGGTGTGTGTCTGCTGCAAACCTAGAGCTCTGCTCCGGCCACACCTGCCTGGAGAGAACCCAGGAGTCCTGGCTCCCAGCCCCCCTTCTCTAACCACTAGACCCCACTCCCTTCCCCGAGCTGGGATTGAGCCCAGCGTGTGGTGACTCCCCACCCCTGGCTGACTGTGTGTGTCTGACTGTTCTCAGTGCCAACTGTGAGCTCCGTCCCCAACGGCCGGCAGTGCCTGTCGTTCTTCAACGTGTGGCCATATCACGGGAATGAGAAGGAGAAGAAGAAGGTGCTCTTGGCCTGCACCGGCGCCGAGGACCATTGTGTTGAGGAATTTGGGATATTAACACTGGGTAAGTCCTCCAGATGGGGGCGGGGTCTGAACACAGAGTACAAGGTGGAGCCCAGGTGTCCTGGCTCAGTCCCCGCCCCCCTGGCTCTGACCCACTAGACTCCACTCCCCTGGCAGAGTTGCAGAGAGAACCCTGGAGTCCTACTTGCCGCGATGCCAAAGGAGCACCCAAGGAGGATAAGGCCACTGCGGAGAAACTAAATGAATTCTGTGCATCGGTCTTCACGGCTGAGGCTGGGAGGGAGATTCCCAAACCTGAGCCATTCTGTTTTCATAACAAATCTGAGGAACTGTCCCAGATTGAGGTGTCATTACAGGAGTTTTTGCAACAAATTGATAAATTAAACAGTAATAAGTCACCAGGACCAGATGGGATTCGCCCAAGAGTTCGGAAGGAACTCAAATTTCAAATTATAGAATGACTAACTGTGGTTTCTAACCTACCATTTAAATCAGCTTCTGTCCCAAATGGCTGGAGGATGGCTAATGATACGCCAATTTCTAAAAAGGGCTCCAGAGGTGATCCCAGCAACTACAGACTAGTAAGTCTGACTTCAGTACAGGGTAAACTCATTGAAACTATAGGAAAGAAGAGAACTGTCAGCCACACAGATGAACATAATTTGTTGGGGAAGGGTCAACATGGTTTCGGTAAAGGAAAACCACGCCTCACCAGTATACTAGAATTCTCTGAGGGGGTCAAGAAGCGTGTGGACAAGGGGGATCCAGTGGCTATAGTGTACTTAGATTTTCAGAAAGCCTTTGAAAAGGTCCCTCACCAAAGGCTCTTAAGCAAAGTAAGCTGTCATGGGATAAAATCCTCTCATGGCTCAGTAAGTGGTTAAAAAGATAGGGAAAAAAGGGTAGGAAGAAATGGTCAGTTTTCAGAACGGAGAGATGTAAATAGTGGGAGTCCCCCAGGGATCCGCACTGGGCCCAGTCCTATTCACCATATTCCGAAATGTTCTGGAAAAAGGAGTAAATAGTGAGGTGGCAAAATTTGCAGAAGATACAAACCTACTCAAGATAGTGAAGTCCAAAGCAGACTGTGAAGAGGTACTAAAGGATCTCTCAGAACTGGGTGACTGGGCAACAAAACGGCAGAGGAAATTCAATGTTGATAAATGCAAAGTAACACACATGGGCAAACGTAATCCCAACTAGACATACACAATGATGGGTCGAATTTACCACTCAAGAAAGATCTTGGAGTCATTGTGGAGAGTTCTCTGAAATGACTCCATGTGCAGCGGCCGTGAAAAAGGGGAACAGAATGCTGGGAAATATTAAGAAAGGGACAGAGAATGGGACAGAATAGATCGTGTTGCCTCAATATAAATGCATGGGAAGCCCGCAGCTTGAACACTGCAGGCGGATGTGGTCGCCCACTCTCAGAAAAGAGATATCGGAATTGGAAAAGCTTCAGAAAAGCCCAAACAAAATGATGAGGGGGTTGGAACGGCTGCCATATGAGGAGAGATGAATAAGAGTGGGACTTTTCAGCCTGGAAAAGAGATGGCTAAGAGGGGATATGATTGAGGTCTAGAGAAGGTTGAAGGGTGTGGAGGAAGTAAATAAGGAAGTGTTATTTACTCCATCTAACATAAGAAGGAGGGGTCACCACAGGCAGCAGGATTAAAACAAACAAAAGGAAGTACTGCTTCACACAACGCACAGTCAACCTGTGGAACTCATTGCCGGAGGATGTTTTGAAGGCCAAGACTATAACAGGGTTCAAACAGGAACGAGAGAAGTTCCTGGAGTACAGGTCCATCTGTGGCTATTGCCAGGATGGGCAGCGATGGCGGCCCTAGCCTCTGTTTGCCAGGAGCTGGGAATGGGCGACAGGGGATGGATCAGTGGAAGGTTCCCTGTTCTGTTCATTCCCTCTGGGGCACCTGGCATTGGCCAGAGGATACTGGGCTAGATGGACCTTTGGGGTGACCCAGGAGGGCCATTCCTCTTATGTTCTCACATTGTTCCAGCCCCCTGCTCTGAGCACTAGACCCCACTCTGCCTGCAGAGCCGGGTGCAGTCCTCCTGGGAAGGGAGTGTGTGAGAGACCTTATTGGGGTCGGGGGGTGGATCTGGGAGCCCCTGATTACGTCTCTCTCCCCTCATCCAGGTGACATCAAACTGAGGAAGAGTGCGGCTGGATGTGGCTCCCCTGGCGCCTGCAAGAAGAGATTATTGGTGAAGAAATACACCCAGGGCGTGGTGGAGATGCTGAGCCCGGTTGACTGCTACCCAGCTCCCTGGGCCAGTGGAAGCATCGGGGAGCCCTGAGCCCCGGCCTGGCGTCCTCCCCTTCTGCTGCGTGCTGGGCTGCAGTGCACCTCCCTTTGGGGGGATTGCGTGTTCCTTTTGTGCATTGGCTGAATAAAGTGAGTTGTCCGGAAAGCACCCCCCTAGCTCCTTGTCCCCTGACTGCCCCGTACCGGGCCCCACACCGCCCCTATCTGTGCACAAGTGATGCTGGCAGGAAGAGAACGCTGGAGTCCTGACTCCCAGTACCCCACCCTGTAACCCAACAGGGCCCACTCCCTTCTGAAAGCCAGGGATAGAGCCCAGGAGTCCTGGCTCCCAAGCCCACTGCAGGGCCAGGGAATGGAACCCAGGAGTCCTGCCTAGATCCCCTCCCCCAAGGCAAGGCCCGTGGCCGGGGGAAAGGCACCGGCTGGCTGAGCTCCCCTGCGGAAGGAGGGCTGTGGGAAGGAGAGGCCGTGGCTCACCCAGCTGTCCAGGCGGGCAGGAACGCCCTGGAGGGGAGAAATGTCCTTCTAGGTTGATTTTGCAGGGCTCAGTTCGTCCCGCTCTCTGGGGCGGCTCCACTGGGAGTGACGAGCTCAGGGAAGGTGTCAGGAAACAGGGCAGATCCCCCCAGCCGGTGGTGCTCTGTGAGCAGATTTCACCCAGCGTGAACTCCTGGATCGCTGCCCCCGTCTGACCCCGGAGTCACAGCCAGTCCCCTCAGATACTCTCAGACAAGCCGGACTTTGTGAGGAAACCTCACGGACACCCCAAACCAGCCCACCCAGGTTGTCCCCTGCCCCAGAAGACCGGTCTCTTACCCCAGGGCCACGGGACCCCAGATCCTACACCAAAGGCAACGTTGGCAGCCAGCTCTGTAGGAATCTTGCTAAAGGTTCGTGAGCTAAGCAAAGGGAATGAGGGTGACAAGGGGTTAAAGCAGGTAAAATTCATGCCCAGGTGAGTCGCAGTCTGTAATTCCAAACGGTGGCGGTGAAGGAAAAACTGCCATTTTCCCAAGTCTTTTCAGGTGCTCCCAGACGGTCTCCAGGGACCCCCGCTTTGCATCCGGTTCCGGTCCCTGTAAGCGTCCAGCCAGCCCAGCGAGGCAGGGTTCCCTCAATCCATCCTTACAGCTTCTTCTCCCAGAGAACAAGGTGGCAGGGCCCCCACCCACGTGGGCTTTGCCTTCGATGTGGGGAGGGAGGAACATGGCAGTCAGCACACGCCATGGCCCCTGCCCTTGGACTCAGCACTTTTCTGGTGCTAAAGTTCTTCGTTAGCATCCCTACAGCATTGTCAAGTTCCTTCCCCACTCTGAACTCTAGGGTACAGATGTGGGGACCTGCATGAAAAACCTCCTAAGCTTACTTTTACCAGCTTAGGTGAAAACTTCCCCAAGGTACAATCTATTTTACCCTTTCCCTTGGATTTCCACTGCCACCACCAAACTTTATCTGGGTTCCTGAGAAAACATAGTTTGGAAACGTCTTTCCCCCCAAAATCCTCCCAACTCTTGCAGCCCACTTCCTGGGGAAGGTTTGGTAAAAATCCTCACCAATTTGCATAGGTGACCACAGACCCAAACCCTTGGATCTTAGGACAAAGAAAAAACATTGAGTTTCCTTAGGGAGATCCCTAGGGAGCTTGTTAACCACCCTCCCCAGCAAGAAGACTTTTAATAGAAGTAGAAAAGAATCTTCCCTTGTTGCCAAGAAGGCCAAAGGCATTTTGGGCTGCATCAGTAGGAGCGTTGCCAGCAGATGGAGGGAAGTGATTGTTCCCCTCTATTCGGCACTGGTGAGGCCACATCTGGAGTACTGGGTCCAGTTTTGGGCCCACCACTACAGAAGGGATGTGGACAAATTGGAGAGAGTCCAGCGGAGGGCAACGAAAATGATGAGGGGGCTGGGGCACGTGACTTAGGAGGGGCGGCTGAGGGAACTGGGCTTCTTTTGTCTGCAGAAGAGAAGAGTGAGGGGGAATTCGATAGCAGCCTTCAACTACCTGAGAGGGGTCCCAAAGAGGATGGAGCTCGGCTGTTCTCAGTGGTGGCAGAAGACAGAACGAGGAGCAATGGTCTCCAGTTGCAGTGGGGGAGGTCTAGGTTGGAGGTCAAGGGGAGGGACGGCATCCACGGGACAGCAACCGGGACCCCAGGGCAGGTCACAGCAGTGAGAGCTCAGCTGCCCGGCCCTGGGGAGCAGCTGGCCGCACGCTGCATGGTGGACGTCTCTTGTTCTTCCATCGGCGGCGGTTGCTACTTCAGGCTCATGGTGGCCAGCGAGAAGCCGGGAAGGCTGGGCTGTGCAGGCCCTGGGGCCCGCCCGCCCCTTCTGTCTGCAGTCCCACCCCTGTTCTGCTCCTTCCCCCGTGGCCCTGCCCCAGTTCCACCCACAGTCCTGTCCCCGTCCACCCACCCCCTTGCAGCCCCCCCACCCACGTCCCCAAGACCGGGAAAGATCTGTCCCGTCACCAGCTGGGGGTGAGAGCTCTTCCAGTCCCCGGGCCACAGCCGCAGCTGGGATCCTGGCGCTGGGGCTTCCCCCCGACACCTGGCACTTCTGCCAGGCACCGGGCTTGGGGTGCAGGGGTGCCCATTTTCCAGGGGGCCCCCAATGGGCTGAGGCTGCTGGGCACAGGCCCTGACGGCCCATTGGCTAATCCGCCACCGCTGCACTGCGGGTAGGGGTGCAGGTTCCCCTGGCTGAGCTGCCCTGGCAGGGCGGGGCAGGTGGGGGCAGGGGGCAGGGGGCTCTGTGTGTGGACGGAGCGGGGTTTGGGTTTAAACACGGGTCAGAGCCATGTCCACAGGGAGAGGGGGAAGCCGGCTGGCTTTGGAACAGGGGAGCGTGGCTCCGAACTCGCTTGCAAAGCCACAGGGTGTGACAAGAGGCTCTGGCCCCATAGGGAGCCTGGGACTGAGCCTTGCCCAGAGCTGGGCCAAGGGCGTAGCCAGGTAAAGCGGGAACTGCCGGGAGGCTGCGGGGGCCTGGCCCACTGGAAATCCCGGCCCCGGGCCTCCCTTTGTCCTAGTGCCGATGGGCCCGGAGAGCCGGGGCTGGAAGGAATCCGGGACAGGCGCTCACCTTCCGAGATCTGCCCGCTGATGGAAATGCACTGGCTGGCACGGCCCTCGCACTGCAGGGTCTCCGTGCTGGAACAGCTGCTCCGACCCGGGGCAATGCAGATCGGGCACCGGCCTCCCGTCTAGACGGTGTTGATGATCGGCCCTGCAAGACCCTGAAGAGAGGGTCGGTGGGGGTTGACGGGCAGGGCTGCGGACAGGTGCCTTCTCTACTTTGTTACCACTTATTTCTAGCACCTCAATAACTGAGATCAGGGACCCCTTGTGCCAAGAGCTGCACAGACTCCCCAGAGCAGGGGCCCTGATTGCACTGGGCACTGCATAGATCCCCCCAGCCTGCTACTGGGGGCCCCCCATTGTGCCAGGCACTGCACGCCTCCCTCCCCTGAGATCAGGGTCCCCCCTATGGCACCAGGTGCTACACGGGACCCCACCCTTCTCCAGAAAAGAACCTTTTCCGAACCAGTTTGACACTCAGTCGGAGCCTGGGCCACTGGGAACGAGCAGGGAGGGATGCAGAGATGTACGGACAGGAGAGAACTGGGTATTGCAGCTGTTCGTAGAGCAGGTCCGGGATTGAATCTTCACAAAGAAGAGGGAGATGTTCCTGGGCGTGGCGGAGGATACACAGGAGAAGGAATAGCCTGCATTTCCCTTCGCTTCTGGTTAGAAGTGTAACCCTTCTGCCCGTCAGAGTTGGCAGCAACAAGGGCCGGGTTCAATATCTAGGGGATCCATTCCAATAACACAATGCAAACCGGCTTGAGCCCCCAACCAGTGACCTGGGACCTGACCCCTGCTGAGCGCCTCCAAGAGGCAATCTGAGTGTAGCAAAAGCCTTTTAATAAGAGAGAGAAACAATGTGGCATTATGTTGGGGAAACACCAACAGGATTCATAACACAACCCATGAGCAAAAAAAACCCACCCCAAGCAAATTGGGGCATGCCCCTTTCCCTTTGCTTCTTGAGTCCAGCAACCCCAAATCACCCAAAGTCCCAAAAGTCTAAGGACCCAAAAGTCTCTGTCCCTGGTCAGGGCAGCCCCAGAGTTCGAAAGTTTATCTGCGGAGCCTTACCCCCCAGCCTGGGTGGAGATGGGACAGGGGTAAGAGGCACCTTACATGATCTGCAGCTGACCGCCCCACAGCTCCATAGGCCTTCGCTCCGCTCCTCCAGCCGCCCCACGAACTCCTTCGCTCAGCTCCGCTCTGCGGCCCACAAGCAGCTCCCGCCATCCAACGAACTGCTCCACCAGCCGGTCCACAAACTGCTCTGCGTCCCACCAGCAGCTCCTGCTGTCCTACAAACTGCTCCACCAGCTTGTCCACAAGGCACTCCAGCCATCCTGCAAACTGCTCCACGATAGAACTTCAGGCTCCCCCACTACTTAACACAACGCTCAGTGATTTCAGCTCTTAGTCAGTTCAGCTCTTTGTCAGTTCAGCTCTTTGGAGAATTCAGCTTGTAGTAGGGGAGCCTCAGTGCTGGTGCACTATTAGCCCAAAGGGAGCTCAGCAGCCTTTAACTAAACTTCTAATGAAATCAAAATTATCTCTGATATTCTACAGTGGAGACAGAAGAGGAAGGGAGAGAGAATTAACATGTAAGACCCTCACCAATAGACCCATACCACCAAGTATTAAAACTTGTCCCCAGCCACTCTCCATTCACAGAGTTTTGGAACCCATGACCCTTGCCCAGCGAGTGCTACTAAGTTGATGGTGAGTCCCTCCATCATAACAAAAGGCCAAGTACAGTTCCCAGCACAGTTCCCATAATCAGGATAATAACAATTTATTCTTCCTGCCCCAATAACAGAGACACTGGGGATCCCATAGCAGCCAAAGTGACCATTTGGGCAGCTATGGCCTCATTCTAGGCGTGGTGGGTGTGCTTATGCAAATGAGATCAGTCCCTGAAGTTCTTTTCCACAACTTGCCACACCTCACCACCAGATGTCAGGGTGGAGCTCATCCTGACACTGCTTACAGAAGCAAAACAGATACAAAAATTATTTACAGATGAAACCAGCGCCCCAAGGGCTGGTGATTCCTGGGAGCCACCTCACCCTTTTTTCTGGCGTCCCAGACCAGAAGGGCCCATACCCAGCATCTAGTCTGACCTGCCGCATAGCCCAGGCTGGAGAAGTCCTCCCTACACGGGGCCCGATCACGTGCGTTTGATGAAAGCATCTTCCAGGAGGACAGTCAGCCTGGCCTGGGGGATGCCGAGGGACGGCGCATCCACCGCATCCCTAGGGAGCTTGTTAACCACCCTCCCCAGCATGTCTAGCTAAATACTTATCTGGCGCCCATCACCATGGCATCTGAACCCCTCATCATCTTTAATGCATTATCCTCACAGCCACCTTGTGGGATGGGGCAGGGCTGTCAGCCCCATTGAACAGATGGGGGAAACTGAGGCACAGATCCTCAGCAGGACCTAACTCTTTGAATCTCTAGGCCTAAGTGGTGTGTCCCAGGTCACACAGGGCGGCTGGCAGAGAGGGGCCTGGAGCCCAGGTGTGCTAAGCCCTTGGCACGCGTGTCCAAACCACAGCCGGCAAACGGTCGGTGCGGAGACCGATGGTGGAAAGTCAGCGCCACCCACCCTTGACCAGTGCGTTTGCCTCCTAGACACCGAGGCAGGTGCTGTGACCAGCGGGGCAGGGCTGTGGCTGAGCAGGGCAGTTGCTCACAGAATTTCTCCTACACTGGTAACAGGATCTGGTGAGGAGGGAAATAAAGCAGGATTTCCATTTTAATTTCTGGTGCCAGCGTCCCCCTTTTCTTGTCCGGTCCCCGAAGGCCTCGGGTTCATGGAGGTGGCCTTGGCTGATCTCACTCCCCCTGTTAAATCTCACTCCCCCTGTTAAAGCTAGTGCCTTGGATAGGTGCTGGCAGTGGCAGGGTGCACCGGCTGGTGTCTGCAGCAGTTTGGGGCACAGAGGGATGCGACAAAGTGGAAATTGAGCTCCTATTTCTACGATGCCATGGAGTGCCTCAGTTTCCCTCTGTGCTTTGCAAGGCTGTGCAGGGCCGCCCCTCCATCCATCCCCGATAAACCTGTGAGGAAGTGGAAGCGTTCTTAATGTTTCCTCTGAATAGTGTGGGGGTGCCTCAGTTTCCCCTAGGCAGTTCTTAAGTATCTAGGTGGGATAAGGGTGTATGATCCTTGCAGAGCCCGAGAGGGCAGGTGTGTGCAGGGGTCTGGACACAGAGAATGGCCGACACCCTGTTTCCTGGCCACTGATGGCCTGGGCCCTACCCCCTGCAAACCTCTGTTTTACTGGCTGGCTGAGAGTCACGTCTGGCTGTGGAGTTGGGGTGCAGGACCCTCTGGCTTCCCCAGGACCCCGCCTGGGCGGACTCGCTGTGGGAAGCGCATGGAATGGCAGAGGAGGCTGAATGCTCCAAGGTCAGACCCAGGAAGGTGGAAGCCGGGTGAGCTTTGTGTCCTGCAGACAGGCTGCTCCCAGAGAGGAGACTTCCCCAGAGTCCTGCCTGCCTTCGTAGGGAGCAGGTCCAGAGCATCGCCCGGGGACTCCCTGACAACACCCATCCTTCTGTCCGTCCATCCTCCTACACGTCCACCCTTCCCCCCAAACACCCATCCATCCATTCCCCTAAGAGACTGTCTGTCCATCCATCCATCTGCCTTCATGCCTGTCCATCCATCCCCCTACACACCTGTCTAGGTTCCTTCCCCACTCTGAACTCTAGGGTACAGATGTGGGGACCTGCATGAAAACCTCCTAAGCTTACTTTTACCAGCTTAGGTTAAAACTTCCCCAAGGTACAAATTATTTTTGTCCTTTGCCCCTAGATTTCTACTGCCACCACCAAACTTTAACTGGGTTTACTGGGAAACGTAGTTTGGTCACGTCTTTCCCTCCCAAATCCTCCCAACCCTTGCACCCAACTTCCTGGGGAAGGTTTGGTACAAATCCTCACCAATTTGCATAGGTGACCACAGACCCAAACCCTTAGATCTTAGAACAATGAAAAAGCATTGAGTTTCCTTACAAGAAGACTTTTAATAGAAGTAGAAAAGAATCACCTCTGTAAAATCAGGAAGGCAAATACCTTACAGGGGAATTAAATTCAAAACAGAGAGAATGCCTCTAGGCAAAACCTTAAGTTACAAAAAGACACACAGACAGGAATATCCATTCTATTCAGCACAGCTATTTTCTCAGCCATGTAAAGAAATCATAACCTAACACATACCTAGCTAGATTACTTACTAAATTCTAAGAGTCCATTCCTGTTCTGTCTCCGGCAAAAGCATCACACAGACAGACACAGACCCTTTGTTTTTCTCCCTCCTCCCAGCTTTTGAAAGCATCTTATCTCCTCATTGCTCATTTTGGTCAGGTGCCAGCGAGGTTACCTTTAGCTTCTTAACCCTTTACAGGTGAGAGGATTTTTCCTTTGGAGAGGAGGGATTATAAAGGAGTTTACCCTTCCCTTTCTATTTATGACAACAGGTGAAAGTATTTTGCCACGGGGCATGGGGGATTTTATAGCTCCGGGGACAGAAAGGTGGTTCCCCTTCCCTTTATATTTATGACAGGTCCTTTCTTATGTTATTATAAAAAATACATAAGTGTCACGGCCACATTGTGACTGACAAATAACTTCCTTTCTCAGTTCCACCGTGTAATTATAAGATAACTCCACTGGGATATAAATATTGTTCTTACAGTTCAGTGGATAGTACATAGAGCTGCACAAACAAGTCATTGTATCAGGAAATTTTAGCTCGTATTGACTTCACTAGTGCTTTATATCTGGCCTGTTGTAAAATGAGGCAAACATCAAGATAAGCTGATGTACCCCCTGAAGACCTGTGTGTACCCCTGGAGTACACAGACCCCTGGCTGAGAACCACAGATCTCCACTAATGCACAAGGGAATTGGCCTCAAGACACATTGCATCACCTGATCAGCCAAAGTCACATGCAGGGTTGTGAAATCTCCCATCTCCGGGTCCACCAGGATGTCATGGGGCAGCCCCAACCGATCCCCCAGGGGGCAGGTATTTGCCATCCTGCCGGATAAAACCACAGCCAGATGCTTCCTCGCTGTTCTCCTCACTGCAGCTAACATCCAGGCACCATGTGGGTGGCTCTGCCCCTCTGCCTGCTGTCCGCTCTCCTGGCCACAGGTGAGTCCCGTCCGTCCCCGGGCACAGGGAGCCGGGTGATGCGGTCGGGAATTCACTTGGGGAACATGTTGCTGTCGATGGTGGATTCTGGGGTCAGGATGGAATTTGTGGGTAAAACCAGCAAGAGGAAAACCCGGAGCCACGTCCCCCGGCTGACTCGGGGAGAGCAGGGATTGGAGTCTGGGACTCCCACAGCCCACGCTAGGGGCCTGGCCAGTGGGTCTGAGTCCGTCTGTCCTTCCTTCTTCTCGTTCCTCCTCCAGCTCTCGCCCGAGCTTGGGGTCATCCGGATGAGGAGCAGCACCCCCGTCCACATGTCATCCTGCCTAGAAATGTTCCCCTGCCTGTCAGCGCTGAGATTCCTGCCAGGACTCCTGGCTTCATTCCACGGGTTTGAAAGGGGAATGCGGGTGCAACGGGTAGGCGCTGGGAGCCAGGACTCCTGGGCTCATTCCCCAGCTGTGGAAGAGGGCTGGGGTGTAGTGAGTTTGAGCAGAGATGGCTGCAAATCAGGACTCCCGGGTTCTGTCCATGGCTCTGAAAGAGGAGTGGGGTCTCGTGGGTAAGAGTGGGCGGGGAGTCAGGACTTCTCGGCTGTCTTCTTGGTTCTAAACCTGAATTGAACACATCTTTTTTCTACCTCAGTTTCCCTATTTCTTAGATGGGGAGAATATCACTTTGCTACCATCTAGGGACATAGAAGGGGCAGGGGAAGGCGTTCTGAGGTTTAATTGATGTTTCCACATGAAAGCTCTAAAAAAACCAAAGTGGGAAAATCTTTCTTTCTTTCTTTCTTTCTTTCTTAAAACTACCTTACGCTCACGTCATGAATTAAAGGCCCCCACGCTCTGGAATGGAAAGAGTTGATGCTCCTGGGATCGCTGGCTGGAGGTGCACAGCCATCAATCCAAAGGCTTAACAAGCGTCAATCGTATTCTGAAGAAGAGAATTGGCAGGATCAGCCATGAAAAGTGGGCTGAAGTCGAGTGTGGCTGAGAGGCAGAGGCCTGGAGCAGAGAGTGACAGCGGGGTGTGTGTGTGTGTGTGTGTGTGAAAGGTTCACCGCAAAGCCAGGCAGAAACCCCTCCTCAGAGCAGCCGAAGTCTTGTTTTTCTGTCTACACAGACGAGTGGGGTTTGTTCGCAGGCACAAGCTGCACCCCAGATAGCCACGTCAGCAGCTGAAAATGTATTCTAGCCACAGACACTCAGGCAGCAAACAGACTTGTCTGCGGTGTTGAGTCAGATACAAATGACCAGCTAGCAAGATGCCTTTCCCCATCCGGAGAGTTAAATGGAACTGGGCAGAACTGCTGCAAAAGCAGGTGGCATTTCTCCAAGATCTGCCTGCCCACACGTTCAGTGAGGAGGCATTGGTGGTAACAACTCCCACAGCGCCACCTCTTGGTTCCTGGTGGTATTTCGCCCACGGGCACTGCCTGGGGAGGGGTGGGGAGCCGGGGTTTGTACTGAGAAGGGATTTTTCCAACCTCCAGGGAGCGCTCTGCAATGCGAGGTGTGTGCGTCCAGAGAGCTATCGTGCTCCGGCCCCCTGCAGCCCTGCGCCCCCTCGGAAGGGACCTGCGTCACCGTCGTGGCAGAGATGAGGCTGGGTGAGTGAAAGAAGATTTCTACTAAGTGTAGACACCATTGTCCTCCTGAAGCCAGGGGTCGAACCCAGGAGTCCTGGCTCCCAGCCCCTCCCCCTACTCTAACCAATAGACTCCGCTCCTCTCCAGGAGCAGGGACTGCTCAGTCTGGAAAGATAATGTCATAGACGGGGGACGGGATGAGATGGGGAATTGCACTGGGTGGCTGTGGGGCCTCGATCAGACAGAAGACAGGATTTTATCTGGGTGAGGGGGAAGATGTGATTAGTTGGGGGTGGGGTGGATGGAACAAAAGGGGAGGATGGAGCAGCTGGGGGTCCATTTTGGAGTTCAGAGGTGATTCTCTGTTTCCCTTCCACAGAGGGATCCTCCTTGTCCTACACGGCTAAATCGTGCCTGGAGCCCAAGAACTGTGAGCCAGGCCCCTTCTCGCTGACCTATGCGTACAATGTCACCGTGCGGGGGAACATCGCCTGCTGTGACACCGACGGCTGCAACGCTGGGGCCATCCCAGGTGTGTGTCTGCTGCAAACCTAGAGCCCTGCTCTGCCCACACCTGCCTGGATAGAACCCAGGAGTCCTGGCTCCCAGCCCCCCTGCTCTAACCACTAGACCCCACTCCCTTCCCCGAGCTGGGATCGAGCCCAGCGTGTGGTGACTCCCCACCCCTGGCTGACTGTGTGTGTCTGACTGTTCTCAGTGCCAACTGTGAGCTCCGTCCCCAACGGCCGGCAGTGCCCGTCATGCTTCTACCTGTGGGGAGGAAACTGTCAGGACAACAAGCCCTTGGCCTGCACCGGCGCCGAGGACCATTGTGTTGAGGAATCTGGGATATTAACACTGGGTAAGTCCTCCAGATGGGGGCGGGGTCTGAACACAGAGTACAAGGTGGAGCCCAGGTGTCCTGGCTCAGTCCCAGGCCCCCTTGCTCTGACCCTCTAGACTCCACTCCTGTGGCAGAGTTGCAGAGAGAACCCTGGAGTCCTACTTGCCGAGATGCCAAAGGAGCACTCAAGGAGGATAAGGCCACTGCGGAGAAACTAAATGAATTCTGTGCATCGGTCTTCACGGCTGAGGCTGGGAGGGAGATTCCCAAACCGGAACCATTCTATTTTCATGACAAATCTGAGGAACTGTCCCAGATTGAGGAGTCATTACAGGAGTTTTTGCAACAAATTGATAAATTAAACAGGAATAAGTCACCAGGACGAGATGGGTTTCGCCCAAGAGATCGGAAGGAACTCAAATGTCAAATTACAGAACGACTTATTGTGGTTTGTAAATTACCATTTAAATCAGCTTCTGTCCCAACTGGCTGGAGGATGGCTAATGACACGCCAATTTTTAAAAAGGGCTCCAGAGGTGATCCTGGCAACTACAGGCCAATAAGTCTGACTTCAGTACAGGGCAAACTCATTGAAACTACAGGAAAGAAGAGAATTGTCAGCCACATAGAGGTACATAATTTGTTGTGGAAGGATCAACATGGTTTCGGTAAAGGGAAATCACGCCTCAGCAATCTACTAGAATTCTCTGAGGGGGTCAACAAGCGTGTGAACAAGGGGAATCCAGTGGATACAGTGTACTTAGATTTTGAGAAAGCCTTTGAAAAGGTCACTCACCAAAGGCTCTTCAGAAACGTGAGCTGTCATGGGATAAAATCCTCTCATGGCTCAGTAACTTGTTAAAAGATAGGGAAAAAAGGGTAGGAAGAAATGGTCAGTTTTCAGAACGGAGAGAGGTAAAAAGTGGGAGTCCCCCAGGGATCTGCACTGGGCCCAGTCCTATTCATAGAATCATAGAATATCAGGGTTGGAAGGGACCTCAGGAGGTCATCTAGTCCAACCCCCTGCTCAAAGCAGGACCAATCCCCAATTAAATCATCCCAGCCAGGGCTTGGTCAAGCCTGATCTTAAAACCTTCTAAGGAAGGAGATTCTACCACCTCCCTAGTTAACGCATTCCAGTGTTTCACCACCCTCTTAGTGAAAAAGTTTTTCCTAATATCCAACCTAAACCTCCCCCACTGCAACTTGAGACCATTACTCCTTGTCCTGTCATCTTTTACCACTGAGAATAGTCTAGAACCATCCTCTCTGGAACCACCTCTCAGGTAGTTGAAAGCAGCTATCAAATCCCTCCTCATTCTTCTCTTCTGCAGACTAAACAATCCCAGTTCCCTCAGCCTCTCCTCATAAGTCATGTGCTCCAGACGCCTAATCATTTTTGTTGTCCTTCGCTGGACTCTCTCCAATTTATCCACATCCTTCTTGTAGTGTGGGGCCCAAAACTGGACACAGTACTCCAGATGAGGCCTCACCAATGTCGAATAGAGGGGAACGATCACGTCCCTCGATCTGCTGGCTATGCCCCTACTTATAAATCCCAAAATGCCATTGGCCTTCTTGGCAAGAAGGGCACACTGCTGACTCATATCCAGCTTCTCGTCCACTGTCACCCCTAGGTCCTTTCCCGCAGAACTGCTGCCTAGCCATTCGGTCCCTAGTCTGTAGCGGTGCCTAGGATTCTTCCGTCCTAAATGCGGGACTCTGCACTTGTCCTTGTTGAACCTCATCAGATTTCTTTTGGCCCAATCCTCTAATTTGTCTAGGTCCCTCTGTATCCTAACCCTACCTGCCACCGTATCTACCACTCTTCCTAATTTAGTATCATCTGCAAATTTGCTGAGAGTGCAATCCACACCATCCTCCAGATCATTTATGAAGATATTGAACAAAACCGGCCCCAGGACTGACCCTTGAGGCACTCCACTTGATACCGGCTGCCAACTAGACATGGAGCCATTGATCACTGCCCGTTGAGCCCGACAATCCAGCCAACTTTGTATCCACCTTATAGTGCATTCATCCAGCCCATACTTCTTTAACTTGCTGACAAGAATACTGTGGGAGACCGTGTCAAAAGCTTTGCTAAAGTCAAGAAACAATACATCCACTGCTTTCCCTTCATCCACAGAACCAGTAATCTCATCATAGAAGGCAATTAGATTAGTCAGGCATGACCTTCCCTTGGTGAATCCATGCTGGCTGTTCCTGATCACTTTCCTCTCATGTAAGTGCTTCAGGATTGATTCCTTGAGGACCTGCTCCATGATTTTTCCGGGGACTGAGGTGAGGCTGACTGGCCTGTAGTTCCCAGCATCCTCCTTCTTCCCTTTTTTAAAGATGGGCACTACATTAGCCTTTTTCCAGTCATCTGGGACTTCCCCCATTCGCCACGAGTTTTCAAAGATAATGGCCAATGGCTCTGCAATCACATCCACCAACTCCTTTAGCACTCTCGGATGCAAGGCATCCGGCCCCATGGACTTGTGCATGTCCAGCTTTTCTAAATAGTCCCGAACCACCTCTTTCTCCACAGAGGGCTGGCCACCTATTCCCCATGCTGTGATGCCCAGCGCAGCAGTCTGGGAGCCGACCTTGTTCCTGAAGACAGAGTCAAAAAAGCATTGAGTACATTAGCTATTCACCATATTCCGAAATGTTCTGGAAAAAGGGGTAAATAGTGAGGTGGCAAAATTTGCAGAAGATACAAACCTACTCAAGATAGTTAAGTCCAAAGCAGACTGTGAAGAGGTACTAAAGGGTCTCTCAAAACAGGGTGACTGGGCAACAAAACGGGAGAGGAAATTCAATGTTGATAAATGCTAAATAATGCACATGGGCAAACATAATCCCAACTAGACATACACAATGATGGGTCAAATTTACCACTCAAGAAAGATCTTGGAGTCTCTATGGAGAGTTCTCTGAAATCATCCACTCCATGTGCAGCGGCTGTGAAAACAGCGAACAGAATGCTGGGAATCATTAAGAAAGGGACAGAGAATAGGACAGAAAAAATCGTGTTGCCTCAATATAAATCATTGGGAGGCCCACAGCTGAACACTGAGTGCGGATGTGGTCGCCCTGTCTCCAAAAAGATCTACTGGAATTGGAAAAGCTTCAGAAAAGCCCAACCAAAATGACGAGGGGGATGGAACGGCTGCCATATGAGGAGAGATTAATAAGAGTGGGACTTTTCATCCTGGAAAAGAGACGGCTAAGGGGGGATAGGAAAGAGTTCTATAAAAGGTTGAAGGGTGTGAAGGAAGTGTTATTACTCTTTCTAACATATGAACTAGGGGCCACCAAATGAAATGAACGGGCAGCAGGTTTAAAAAAACCAAAGGAAGTACTGCTTCACACAACGCACAGTCAACCTGTGGAAATCATTGCCGGGAAATGTTGTGAAGGCGAAGACTACAACAGGGTTCAAACAGGAACGAGAGAAGTTCCTGGAGGACAGGTCCATCTGTGGCTATTAGCCAGGGTGGGCAGGGATGGTGGCCCTAGCCTCTGTTTGCCAGGAGCTGGGAATGGGCGACGGGGGATGGATCACCGGAAGGTTCCCTGTTCTGTTCATTCCCTCTGGGGCACCTGGCATTGGCCAGAGGATACTGGGCTAGATGGACCTTTGGTGTGACCCAGGAGGGCCGTTCCTCTGTTATGTTCTCACGTAGTTCCAGCCCCCTGCTCTGAGCACTACACCCCACTCTACCTGCAGAGCCGGGTGCAGTCCCGCTGGGAGGGGAGTGTGTGAGAGACCTTATTGGGGTCGGGGGGGGATGTGGGAGCCCCTGATTACGTCTCTCTCCCCCCGTACAGGTGACATCACCGTGATGAAGACTGCGGCTGGATGTGCCTCCCCTGGCGCTTGCATGAAGAGCGTGGGGAAGAACAAAGACGCCCAGGGCATGGTGGAGATGCTGAGCCGGGCCAAGTGCTACCCAGCTCCCAGGGCCGGTGGAGGCATTGGGGAGCCCTGAGTCCCGGACTAGCGTCCTTCCCTTCTGCTGCATGCCGGGCTGCTGTGCACCTCCCTTCAGCAGCCACCGGCTGCTGCTTCTCTTTGGGGGGGATTCTGGGTTCCTTTTGTGCATTGGCTGAATAAAGTGAGTTGTGGGGAAAGCACCCCCCTAGCTCCTTGTCCCCTGACCGCCCCGTACCGGGCCCCCCCGCCCCTATCTGTGCACAAGTGATGCTGGCAGGAAGAGAACTCGGGAGTCCTGACTCCCAGTAACCCCCCCTGTAACCCAACAGGGCCCACTCCCTTCTGAAAGCCAGGGATAGAGCCCAGGAGTCCTGGCTCCCAAGCCCCCTGCTCTAACCACTGGACCCCCTCCCCTTGCAGGGCCAGGGAATGGAACCAAGGAGTCCTGCCTAGACCCCCTCCCCCAGGGGAAGGCCCGTGGCCGGGGGAAAGGCACCAGCTGGCTAAGCTCCCCTGGGGAAGGAGGGCTGTGGGAAGGAGAGGCCGTGGCTCACCCAGCTGTCCAGGCGGGCGGAAACGCCCTGGAGGGGAGCAATGTCCTTCTAGGTTGATTTTGCAGGGCTCAGTTCGTCCCGCTCTCTGGGGCGGCTCCACTGGGAGTGACGGGCTCAGGGAGGGTGTCAGGAAACAGGGCAGATCCCCCCAGCCGGTGGTGCTCTGTGAGCAGATTTCACGCAGCGTGAACTCCTGGATCGCTGCCCCCGTCTGACCCCGGAGTCACAGCCAGTCCCCTCAGATACTCTCAGACAAGCCGGACTTTGGGAGGAAAGGTCACGTACACCCCAAACCAGCCCACCTAGGTTGTTCCCAGCCCCAGGAGACCGGTCACTTACCCCAGAGCCACGGGACCCCAGATCCTACACCAAAGGCAACGCTGGCAGCCAGGTCTGTAGGAAACTCGCTAAAGGTTCGTGAGCTAAGGAAAGGGAATGAGGGTCACGAGGGGTTAAAGCCGGTAAAATTCATGCCCAGGTGAGTCGCAGTCTGTAATTCCAAACGGTGGCGGTGATGGAAGAAACTGCCGTTTTCCCAAGTCTTTTCAGGTGCCCCCAGACAGTCTCCAGGGCTCCCCGCTTTGCATCCCGTTCTGGTCCCTGTAAGAGTCCAGCCAGCCCAGCGAGGCAGGATCCTTCCCTGAATCCATCCTTACAGCTTCTTCTCCCAGAGAACAAGCTGGCAGGGCCCCCACCCACGTGGGCTTTGCCTTCGATGGGGAGAGGGAGGAACGCGGCGGTCAGCACACGCGATGGCCCCTGCCTTTGGGGTCAGCACTTTTCTGGTGCTAAAGTTGCTCATTAGCATCCCTCCGGCGTCTCTGCTGGGTCAGTGAGTCCCAGGGCTGTGCTCAGGGTGAATGGTTGTTACTCCGTTAAAAGAGCAGACGGGGAAGGGAAAACCATACCACGGCCCATTGGTTTTCATGAAATCGAAACTCCAAACACACTCTTCTACCTGCGCCATGCCTTTGATCTAGGCCAGGGTCTCTCGACATTTCCAGACAGCTGTACCCCTTGCGGGAGTCTGATGTGTCTTGGGTACCCTAAATTTCCCCTCACTGAAAAACGACTTGCTCACAAAAGCAGCCATAAAAATGCACAATGTCATGGCCGTGCTGCTGCTGACAAGCTGCTTCCTTTCTCATTTCCGCCATTATAAAATCACTCGGTGGGAACGCAGGACAAATCCTGCACTGGCATTTCAGTGTAGAGTATATAGAACAATGTGAACAAGGGGTCGACATTTTAGCTCGTACTGACTTCACTCGTGCCTTAATGCGGCCGGTTGTAAAACGAGGCAAACATGAAGATGAGCTGATGTTCCCCCCGGAAGACCTGTGTGTACCCCTGGGGTACATGGACCCCTGGCTGAGAACCACTGATCTGCACTAATGCACAAGGGAATTGGCCTCAAGACACATTGGTATCATCTGATCAGCCAGTGTCCCATGCAGGGTTGTGAAATCTCCCATCTCCGGGCCCACCAGGATGTCACGGGGCAGCCCCAGCCGATCCCCCAGGGGGCAGGTATTTGCCAACCTTTCCACAGAGCAGGACCTGGGGATTACAGTGGATGAGAAGCTGGCTATGAGACAGCAGGGTGGCCTTGTTGCCAAGAAGGCCAATGGCGTTTTGGGCTGCATCAGTAGGAGCGTTGCCAGCAGATGGAGGGAAGTGATTATTCCCCTCTATTCGGCACTGGTGAGGCCACATCTGGAGTACTGGGTCCAGTTTTGGGCCCCCCACTACAGAAGGGATGTGGAAAAATTGGAGAGAGTCCAGCGGAGGGCAAGGAAAATGATTAGGGGGCTGGGGCACGTGACTTAGGAGGGGAGGCTGAGGGAACTGGGCTTCTTTTGTCTGCAGAAGAGAAGAGTGAGGGGGAATTTGATAGCAGCCTTCAACTACCTGAGGGGGGCTCCAAAGAGGGTGGTGCTCAGCTGTTCTCAGTGGTGGCAGATGACAGAACGAGGAGCAATGGTCTCCAGTTGCAGTGGGGGCGGTCTAGGCTGGAGATTAGGAAACACCATTTCAATAGGAGGGTGGTGAAGCGCTGCATTGGGTTCCCTAGGGAGGGGGTGGAATCTCCACCCTTTGACGTGTTTAACGCCCAGCTTGACACAGCCCTGGCTGGGATGAATTAGTTGGGGTGGGTCCTGCTTTGAGCAGGGGTTGGACTAGATGACCTCCTGAGCTCTCTTCCAACCCTGATCTTCTATGGTTCTCTGATTCTCTGAACCTGCCTGCCGTACCCACAGCCAGCTGCTTCATCACTGCTCTGGTCACTGCAGAAAATGCCCAGCCACCATGTGGGTGCCCCAGCCCTTCTGCCTGCTGTCTGCTCTCCTGGTCACAGGGGAGACCCTTCCGTCCCCAGGCACAGGGAGCCGGGCACCGATGAGGAGCAGGAAATGCTTGGAAAAAACAGAAAATTCTCAGGAGCCAGGAAAACCGTCCCCCACCCTTGTCATCCTGCTTGGAAATGTTCCCCTGCCCCCAGCACTGAGATTCCTGCCAGGACTCCTGGGTTCATTCCCCGGCTCTGGGAGGGAGTGGGGTGTCTCTTCTGAGGTGTATGTGCCCCACGCTGGCCCAGCGAGCGCAGGGAGAAAAGGGCCGAGCAGCGGGAGGGGTTTGCAGATTCCTGGGCACAGGGACTAGCGTGAGGGCCGCGCTGAGCTGCGTGAGCCGGGACCGAGCCGTGCTTGGCCAGGAGGGAACACTGTTGCACCATCGCACTGACTCACATGGTCTCATTTCTGGGAGCCAGGACTCCTGGGTTCTATCCCCAGGTCAGGGACGGGGTGGGTCTAGAATAGGCTGGAAGCCAGCAGCAATTCGGACTCCTTGCTTAAAAGAACAGGAGTACTTGTGGCACCTTAGAGACTAACAAATTCATAAAAATTTGTTAGTCTCTAAGATGCCACAAGTACTCCCGTCCTTTTTGGGGATTCAGACTAACACGGCTGCTACTCTGAAATCTGATTCCTTAGCTGTATTCGTAGCTCCGAGTCTGACACTGCCTCTTTCTGCCTCAGTTTCCCTGATTATAAGATGGGGGTAATGTTCCCTTCCTCCCACCTGGGACCCTGGCAAAGGCGGGAGAAGGCTTTTGGAGGTTGAAGTGATGTTTCCAGATGAAAGCTCTGAAAAAAACCAAAGTGGACCAATTGGTTTTCTTTCTTTCGTCCTTCCATTAAAAACTTATGTTCACTGACTGAATTGAAACTCTCCCAAGCTCTGGACAGGAAAGAGTTAAGGATCATGGGATCTCTTCAGCCAGCCCAGAGTTTTTGCATGCACGATGGAGGTGTGAAGCCATCAGTGGCAAGGGTGAACGATCACCAATCAAATTTGGAAGAAGAGAGTTGACAGGACAGGATGGTCCCCGGCTTTGGAGTCGACACTTTTCTGGTGCTTGCATTTCAGTGTAGAGTATATAGAGCAATATGAACAAGGGGCCGACAGTTTAGCTCGTACTGACTTCACTCGTGCCTTAATGTGGCCGGTTGTAAAATGAGGCAAATATCTAGATGAGCTGATGTACCCCCGGAAGACCTGTGTGTACCCCTGGGGTACACGGACCCCTGGCTGAGAACCGCTGATCTCCACTAATGCACAAGGGAATTGGCCTCAGTACACATTGGCATCACCTGATTAGCCAGTGTCACATGCAGGGCTGTGAAATCTCCCATCTCCGGGCCCACCAAGATGTCATGGGGCAGCCCCAGCCGATCCCCCAGGGGGCAGGTATTTGCCAACCTGCCTGAGAAAACCACAGCCAGATGCTTCCTCGCTGTTCTGCTCACTGCAGCAAGCACCCGGGCACCATGTGGGTGGCTCTGCCCCTCCGCCTGCTGTCCGCTCTCCTGGCCACAGGTGAGTCCCGTCCGTCCCCAGGCACAGGGAGCCGGGTGGTGGGGGCGGGATTTCACCTGGGGAACGTGCTGCTGTGGATGGCGGATTCTGGGGTCAGGATGGAATTTGTGGGTAAAACCAGCGAGAGGAAAACCCGGGGCCATGTCCCCCGACTGAATTGGGGAGAGCAGGGAGTGGAGCCCGGGACTCCCACAGCCCATGCTAGGTGCCTGGCCAGTGGGTCTGAGTCCGTCTCTCCTTCCTTCTTCTCGTTCCTTCTCCAGCTCTCACCCGGGCTTGGGGTCATCCCGATGAGCAGCACCACCCCCATCCACATGTAATCCTGCTTGGAAATGTACCCCTGCCCATCAGCGCTGAGATTCCTGCCAGGACTCCTGGCTTCATTCCCCGGGTTTCAAAGGGGAATGGGGATGCAACGGGTGGGGGCTGGGAGCCAGGACTTCTGGGCTCATTCCCCAGCTGTAGAAGAGGGCTGGGGTGTAGTGAGTTTGAGCGGAGATGGCTGCAAATCAGGACTTCCGGGTTCTGTCCGTGGCCTGAAAGAGGAGTGGGGTCTCGTGGGTTAGAGTGAGCTGGGAGTCAGGAGTGAGGAGTTCTCGACTGTCTTCTTGGTTCTAACCCTGAATTGAACACATCTTTTTTCTACCTCAGTTTCCATATTTCTTTGATAGTGATAATATAATATGATAATATAACTTTGCTACATTCTAGGGACATAGAAGGGGCAGGGGAAGGCATTCTGAGGTTTAATTGATGTTTCCACATGAAAGCTCTAAAAAAACCAAAGTGGGCAAATTTCTTTCTTTCTTTCTTTCTTTCTTTCTTTCTTTCTTTCTTTCTTTCTTTCTTTCTTAAAAACCTTACACGCACATCATGAATTTAAAGGCCCCCACGCTATGGAGAGGAAAGAGTTGATGCTCCTGGGATCGCTGGCTGGAGGTGCACAGCCATCTATCCAAAGGCTTAACAAGCATCAATCGTATTCTGAAGAAGAGAATTGGGAGGATCAGCGATGAAAAGTGGGCTGAAGTCGAGTGTGGCTGAGCTGACGTAACTCTGAGAGGCAGAGGCCTGGAGCAGAGAGTGACGGCGGGGTGTGTGTGTGTGTGTGTGTGTGTGTGTGAAAGGTTCACCGCAAAGCCAGGCAGAAACCCCTCCTCAGAGCAGCTGAATTCTTGTTTTTCTGTCTACACAGACGAGTGGGGTTTGTTCGCAGGCACAAGCTGCACCCCAGATAGCCACGTCAGCAGCTGAAAATGTATTCTAGCCACAGACACTCAGGCAGCAAACAGACTTGTCTGCAGTGTTGAGTCAGATACAAATGACCAGCTAGCAAGATGCCTTTCCCCATCCGGAGAGTTAAATGGAACTGGGCAGAACTGCTGCAAAAGCAGGTGGCATTTCTCCAAGATCTGCCTGCCCACACGTTCAGTGAGGAGGCATTGGTGGTAACAACTCCCACAGCGCCACCTCTTGGTTCCTGGTGGTATTTCGCCCACGGGCACTGCCTGGGGAGGGGTGGGGAGCAGGGGTTTGTACCGAGAAGGGATTTTTCCAACCTCCAGGGAGCGCTCTGCAATGCGAGGTGTGTGCGTCCAAAGAGCAATCATGCTCCGGCTCCCTGCAGCCCTGCGCCCCCTCGGAAGGGACCTGTGTCACCGTCGTGGCAGAGATCAGGCGGGGTGAGTGAAAGAACATTCCTACTAAGTGTAGACACCATTGTCCTCCTGAAGCCAGGGGTCGAACCCAGGAGTCCTGGCTCCCACCCCCTCCTCCTACTCTAACCAATAGCCTCCGCTCCTCTCCAGGAGCAGGGACTGCTCAGTCTGGAAAGATAATGTCATAGACAGGGGATGGGATGAGATGGGGAATTGCAGTGGGTGACTGTGGGGCCTGGATCAGACTAGAAGAGAGGATTTTATTGGGGGTCGGGGGAAAGATGAGATTAGTTGGGGGTGGGGTGGATGGAACAAAAGGGGAGGATGGAGCAGCTGGGGATCCATTGGGGAGCTCAGAGGTGATTCTCTGTTTCTCTTCCACAGAGGGATACTACTTCTCCTACACGGCTAAATCGTGCCTGGAGCCCAAGAACTGTGAGTCCGGTCCCTTCTCGCTGACCTACGCGCAGAATGTCACCATGCGGGCGAACATCGCCTGCTGTAACACCGACGGCTGCAACGCCGGGGCCATCCCAGGTGTGTGTCTGCTGCAAACCTAGAGCTCTGCTCCGGCCACACCTGCCTGGAGAGAACCCAGGAGTCCTGGCTCCCAGCCTCACCCCCCACCTCTAACCCCTAGACCCCACTTCCCTCCCACAGCTGGTGACAGAACCCAGGAGTCCTGGCTCCCAGCTCCCCTGCTCTAATCACTAGACCCCACTCCCTTCCCCGAGCTGGGATCGAGCCCAGCGTGTGGTGACTCCCCACCCCTGGCTGACTGTGTGTGTCTGACTGTTCTCAGTGCCAACTGTGAGCTCCGTCCCCAATGGCCGGCAGTGCCAGATGGTTTTCATAGTGGATCGTTTTGACAAGCAGCCGGTGGGGATGTTGGCCTGCACCGGCGCCGAGGACCATTGTGTTGAGGAATCTGGGATATTAACACTGGGTAAGTCCTCCAGATGGGGGCGGGGTCTGAACACAGAGTACGAGGTGGAGCCCAGGTGTCCTGGCTCAGTCCCAGCCCCCCTGGCTCTGACCCACTAGACTCCACTCCCCTGGCAGAGTTGCAGAGAGAACCCTGGAGTCCTACTTGCCGAGATGCCAAAGGAGCACCCAAGGAGGATAAGGCCACTGCGGAGAAACTAAATGAATTCTGTGCATCGGTCTTCACGGCTGAGGCTGGGAGGGAGATTCCCAAACCTGAGCCATTCTGTTTTCATAACAAATCTGAGGAACTGTCCCAGATTGAGGAGTCATTACAGGAGTCTTTGCAAGAAATTGATAAATTAAACAGTAATAAGTCACCAGGACCAGATGGGATTCGCCCAAGAGTTCGGAAGGAACTCAAATGTCAAATTACAGAACTACTAACTGTGGTTTGTAACCTACCATTTAAATCAGCTTCTGTCCCAAATGGCTGGAGGATGGCTAATGACATGCCAATTTCTAAAAAGGGCTCCAGAGGTGATCCCATGAACAACAGGCCAATAAGTCTGACTTCAGTATTGGGCAAACTCATTGAAACTATAGGAAAGAAGAGAACTATCAGTCACATAGATGAACATAATTTGTTGGGGAAGGGTCAACATGGTTTCGGTAAAGGAAAATCACGCCTCACCAATCTACTAGAATTCTCTGAGGGGGTCAACAAGCGTGTGGACAAGGGGGATCCCATGAATATAATGTACTTAGATTTAGAAAGCGTCCCTCACCAAAGGCTCTTAAGCAAAGTGAACTGTCATGGGATAAAATCCTCTTATGGCTCAGTAACTGGTTAAAAGATAGGGAAAAAAGGGTAGGAAAAATGGTCAGTGTTCAGAACGGAGAGAGGTAAATAGTGGGAGTCCCCCAGGGATCTGCACTGGGCCCAGTCCTATTCACCATATTCCGAAATGTTCTGGAAAAAGGGGTAAATAGTGAGGTGGCAAAATTTGCAGAAGATACAAACCTACTCAAGATAGTTAAGTCCAAAGGAGACTGCGAAGAGGTACTAAAGGATCTCTCAGAACTGGGTGACTGGGCAACAAAACGGCAGATGAAATTCAATGTTGATAAATGCAAAGTAATGCACATGGGCAAACGTAATCCCAACTAGACATACACAATGATGGGTCGAATTTACCACTCAAGAAAGATCTTGGAGTCATAGTGGAGAGTTCTCTGAAATCATCCACTCCATGTGCAGCGGCCGTGAAGAAAGCGAACAGAATGCTGGGAATCATTAAGAAAGGGACAGAGAATAAGACAGACAATAGCATGTTGCCTCTATATAAATCCATGGGACGCCCACAGCTTGAACACTGCGTACGGATGTGGTCGCCCCTTCTCAAAAAAGAGATATTGGAATTGGAAAAGCTTCAGAAAAGCCCAACCAAAATGATGAGGGGGATGGAAGTGCTGCCATATGAGGAGAGATTAATAAGAGTGGGACTTTTCACCTTGGAAAAGAGACGGCTAAGGGGGCATATGATCGAGGTCTTGAGAAGATTGAAGGGTGTGGAGGAAGGAAATAAGGAAGAGTTATTTACTCCTCCTAACATAAGAACGGGGGGTCACCACAGGCAGCAGGATTAAAACAAACAAAAGGCAGTACTGCTTCACACAATGCACAGTCAACCTGTGGAACTCCTTGCCAGAGGATGTTTTGAAGGCCAAGACTATAACAGGGTTCAAACAGGAACTAGAGAAGTTCCTGGAGGACAGGTCCATCTGTGGCTATTAGCCAGGGTGGGCAGGGATGGTGGCCCTAGCCTCTGTTTGCCAGGAGCTGGGAATGGGCGACAGGGGATGGATCACCGGAAGGTTCCCTGTTCTGTTCATTCCCTCTGGGGCACCTGGCATTGGCCAGAGGATACTGGGCTAGATGGACCTTTGGTGTAGCCCAGGAGGACCGTTCCTCTGTTATGTTCTCACTTTGTTCCAGCCCCCTGCTCTGCGCACGAGACCCCACTCTGCCTGCAGAGCCGGGTGCAGTCCTGGTGGGAGGGGAGTGTGTGAGAAACCACATGGGGGTCAGGGGAGGGGATGTGGGAGCCCCTGATGACGTCTCTCTCCCCCCGTCCAGGTAACATCACCGTGAAGAAGGCTGTGGCTGGATGTGCCTCCCCTGGCGCTTGCATGAAGAGAGAGGGGGAGAGGAAATACGCCCAGGGCGTGGTGGAGATGCTGAGCCGGGCCGAGTGCTACCCAGCTCCCAGGGCCGGTGGAGGCATCGGGCAGCCCTGAGCCCCAGTCTGGAGTCCTGCCCTTCTGCTGTGTGCCAGGCTGCAGTGCACCTCCCTTCAGCAGCCACCGGCTGCTGCTTCTCTTTGGGGGGATTGCGGGTTTCTTTTGTGCATTGGCTGAATCAAGCGAGTTGTGGGGAAAGCACCCCCCTAGCTCCTTGTCCCCTGACCGCCCCGTACCGGGCCCCCCCCGCCCCTATCTGTGCACAAGTGATGCTGGCAGGAAGAGAACCCGGGAGTCCTGACTCCCAGTAATCCCCCCAGTAACCCACCAGAGCCCACTCCCTTCTGAAAGCCAGGGATAGAGCCCAGGAGTCCTGGCTCCCAAGTCCCCTGCTCTAACCACTGGACCCCTCTCCCCTTGCAGGGCCAGGGAATGGAACCCAGGAGTCCTGCCTGGACCCCCTCCCGGAAGGCAAGGCCCATGGCTGGGGGAAAGGCACCAGCGGGCTAAGCTCCCCTGGGGAAGGAGGGCTGTGGGAAGGAGAGGCCGTGGCTCACCCAGCTGTCCAGGCGGGCGGGAACGCCCTGGAGGGGAGCAATGTCCTTCTAGGTTGATTTTGCAGGGCTCAGTTCGTCCCGCTCTCTGGGGCGGCTCCACTGGGAGTGACGGGCTCAGGGAGGGTGTCAGGAAACAGGGCAGATCCCCCCAGCCGGTGGTGCTCTGTGAGCAGATTTCACCCAGTGTGAACTCCTGGATCGCTGCCCCCGTCTGACCCCGGAGTCACAGCCAGTCCCCTCAGATACTCTCAGACAAGCCGGACTTTGGGAGGAAACCTCACGTACACCCCAAACCAGCCCACCCAGGTTGTCCCCTGCCCCAGGAGACTGGTCACTTACCCCAGAGCCACGGGACCCCAGATCCTACACCAAAGGCAACGCTGGCAGCCAGGTCTGTAGGAAACTCGCTAAAGGTTCATGAGCTAAGGAAAGGGAATGAGGGTCACGAGGGGTTAAAGCAGGTAAAATTCATGCCCAGGTGAGTCGCAGTCTGTAATTCCAAACGGTGGCGGTGATGGAAGAAACTGCCATTTTCCCAAGTCTTTTCAGGTGCCCCCAGACGGTCTCCAGGGCTCCCCGCTTTGCATCCGGTTCCGGTCCCTGTAAGAGTCCAGCCGGCCCAGTGAGGCAGGATCCTTCCCTGAATCCATCCTTACAGCTTCTTCTCCCAGAGAACAAGCTGGCAGGGCCCCCACCCACGTGGGCTTTGCCTTCGATGCGGGGAGGGAGGAACGCGGCGGTCTGCACACACGATGGCCCCTGCCTTTGGGGTCAGCACTTTTCTGGTGCTAAAGTTCCTCCTTAGCATCCCTCCGGCATCTCTGCTGGGTCAGTGAGTCCCAGGGCTGTGCTCAGGGTGAATGGTTGTTACTCCGTTAAAAGAGCAGACGGGGAAGGGAAAACCATACCACGGCCCATTGGTTTTCATTAAATCGAAACTCCAAACACACTCTTCTACCTTCGCCATCCCTTTGATCTAGGCCAGGAGCTCTCGACCTTTCCAGACAGCTGTACCCCTTGCGGGAGTCTGATGTGTCTTGGGTACCCCCAGTTTCCCGTCACTTAAAAACGACTTGCTCACAAAACCAGCCATAAAAATGCACAAGGTCACGGCCATGCTGCTGCTGACAAGCTGCTTCCTTTCTCATTTCCGCCATTATAAAATAACTGGGCGGGAACGCAGGACAAATCCTGCACTGGCATTTCAGTGTAGAGTATATAGAGCAATATGAACAAGGGGTCGACAGTTTAGCTCTTACTGACTTCACTCGTGCCTTAAAGTGGCTGATTGTAAAACGAGGCAAATATCTAGATGAGCTGATGTGCCCCCGAAAGACCTGTGCGTACCCCTGGGGTACACGGACCCCTGGCTGAGAACCGCTGATCTCCACTAATGCACAAGGGAATTGGCCTCAGTACACATTGGCATCACCTGATCAGCCAGTGTCACATGCAGGGCTGTGAAATCTCCCATCTCCGGGCGCACCAGGATGTCATGGGGCAGCCCCAACCGATGCCCCAGGGGGCAGGTATTTGCCAACCTGCCTGAGAAAACCACAGCCAGATGCTTCCTCGCTGTCCTGCTCACTGCAGCAAACACCTGGGCACCATGTGGGTGGCTCTGCCCCTCTGCCTGCTGTCCGCTCTCCTGGCCACAGGTGAGTCCCGTCCGTCCCCAGGCACAGGGAGCCGGGTGGTGGGGGCGGGATTTCACCTGGGGAACGTGCCGCTGTGGATGGCGGATTCTGGGGTCAGGATGGAATTTGTGGGTAAAACCAGCAAGAGGAAAACCCGGGGCCACGTCCCCCGACTGAATTGGGGAGAGCAGGGATTGGAGCTTGGGACTCCCACAGCCCACGCTAGGGGCCTGGCCAGTGGGTCTGAGTCCGTCTGTCCTTCCTTCTTCTCGTTCCTCCTCCAGCTCTCGCCCGAGCTTGGGGTCATCCCGATGAGGAGCACCACCCCCATCCACATGTAATCCTGCTTGGAAATGTTCCCCTGCCCGTCAGTGCTGAGATTCCTGCCAGGACTCCTGGGTTCATTCCCCGGGCTTGAAAGGGGAATGGGGGTGCAACAGGTGGGAGCTGGGAGCCAGGAAACCTTTGCTTTGAACTGACTTAGCCTGTGAAGGGAGGCATCGCTTGCCTTTGACCTTTGATTTCTTTGTACCTGTCTTGGGGCGTACGCACCCCATGGTGTTCCAGAGACTGAAGGTTTAATGCGTGCCCTGCTAACCACAGCTGGGAGGAATAAAGGGGCTGGAAAGCCGTGGGGCAGAGCAGCTGCCAGAGAGGAGGGAGCGGCTGGCTGCAAGCCCCCAAAGGTGCAGGGACGCAGAGCCCCGGGGGGAGGTAGGGAGGTGCTCCGGGCTCTGGCAGGGTGGGAGCTCCTCTGAGCCCGTTTATTTCGTTGGAGGGCCCTGAGCCGGCAGTCAGAGGATTGGGCAGGCCTGGGATCCCCCCTGCCCCGGTTGGGCTACGTGAACCTTGGGGCTGTGCCACATTTGGCCAGAGGGAGGCGCCATCACACCCCTCACACAGACCGTTTCTGCCTTTTCTGGCTTGTAATGACTTAGCTCCTGCCCTTCCCTGGTTCTCAGTGTTCGATCTAAAGCAGGGTGTGTCTGGGACCTTCCCTTGGGCCAACAGGATCGGGGCGTCTCCTTTCAAGGAATCAGCAGTGGACTTTCTAGGAGCTTGTGTTGGCCCGGAGGGCGCTGGGAGTTCTGGGCAGGGGGGTTTGCTGGGCTGGGGGGTTTGCTGGGGTCGCTCTGCAGTGTTATTCTCGGGGGGTGGGGGAGGGGTCTGGCTGCAATATAACGGGGAGCGATTTGCAGGCTGGAGCAGGGGTGGGCAAACTTTTTGGCCCGAGGGCCACAACTGGGTATGGAAATTGTATGGCCGGCAATGACTGCTCAGGAAATTGGGGGTGAGGGGCTGAGGGCTCTGGCTAGGGATGAGGGGTTGGGGGTGCAGGAGGGTGCTCCGGGCTGGGACCCAGAGGTTCAGATGGAGGGAGGGGGATCAGGGCTGGGGCAGGGGGCTGGGGTGCAGGAGGGGTTCAGGGGTGCAGGCTCCGGGCGGCGCTTACCTCAAGCAGCTCCCCGAAGCAGCGGCATGTCCCCGCTCTGGCTCCTACGCCGAGGCTCTGGGCGCCACGTCGTCCGCAGGCGCCGTCCCTGCAGCTCTCATGGGCCACAGTTCCCAGCCAGTGGGCGCTGCGGGGGTCCCCACGCATAGGAGCCGGAGGGGGGACCTGCTGCTGCTTCTGGGAGCCGTGTAGAGCGGGACAAGCCCCCCACCCCACTCCTTGGCTGGAGCACCAGAGCGGGCTAAGCCCCGGACCCCACTCCTCAGTGGGAGCTCGAGGGCCGGATTAAACCATCTGGAGGGCCGGATCCGGCCCCCGGTCATAGTTTGCCCACCCCTGGGATGGAGAACTGAGGGGCCCTGGCAGGTCATGGGTCCAGGCTGTAGGCTGGGGAATGTCCCAGGGACGCCCTTTGCACAGGAGGATCAAAAGGAGAAAGAACAAAGGAGACCCCTTCCCCCTCCCCGCCTCTTTGGTCTCTGGGAGCTGAGGCTGGGATATTGGATTCAGCTCCAGCCAAGCTTAATCCAATGTCCCAGCTCCCGGAGACCGAGACCGGGGGGGTGTGTGCCCGGACACCTGGGTTCAGTGCAGATGCGGGCAGTGGTGTGGCAACTTGTCCAAACACACACACAAGCTCTGGGGAATTTCAGTTTAGGACCCAGCTTTATTCAGTGCCTTTACTTCTGGAAATAGATAGCGTTAAATCAGGGAGTGCTGGGTGTCAGGGCTCCTGGGTTCTATCCCTGGCTCTCCGAAGGGAGTGGTGTGTTGTGGTTAGAGCGGGGTGGCTGGGAGCCAGGACTCCTGGGTTCTATTCCAGCTATGGAAGAGGAGTTGGGGCTGATGGGGTAGAGCAGTGGGGGCTGGGAGGCCAGGCTGTCCCCACGCTGTCCCCAGTTCTGTCCCCACGCTGGACTTTCAGGGGCTGCTGTGGAATACAATAAGACTCAGCGCTGTTCCACAGGACGTCACAGTCTGTCCAGAAACACACGCGCCCCCTCCTCCCACTCTGGCTGTAATGGGCTTTGCCTGGGGCCCTGACTCCCTGGATCTTTGCAAAAGCAGTTCAGCTTCATTATCCTTTGGGCTCAGATGGGGAAACTGAGGCATGGGTGGGCGTGGGGAGAGGAGAGAGACCCACGGACTATGAGGGCATCATTCAGCTGTGGGGTGGCTCCCCCTGGCGGAGGGGGGGCAACACAGAGGGGGCGTTAGGAGAGGAATTTCACTGCCAGGAGCCCAGCCAGACTGGGCAAGATGCTGCCCAGGGCGACGGGGCCCAGCATCCGCTGAGCACTGCTGGGCGTGTGTCACGGAGTGTGGGGGAGTCCAGGCCCTGCACCCCTCTTCCTGGGATCCACTGAGACAGTAAAACAGAAGGTTTATTGGACAACAGGAACACAGTCCACAACAGAGCTTGTGGGTACACCCAGGACGCCTCAATCACGTCCTTCTGGGGGAGCAGGGAGCTTAGACCCCAGCCCTGGGGTTCCCTGTGTTCCTCCACCCAGCCCCAAACTGAAACTAAACCCCCCCAGCAGGCTCCTTCCTGCAGTCTCCGTCCACATTCCTGGGCAGAGGTGTTACCTCCCCCTCCCCCCTCCCCCTCCTGGCTCAGGTGACAGGCTCTCAGGTCTCCCCTCCCCAGGGCACATTCCCAGGTCAACACTCCCCCCTCCCTGCTGAGTCACATCGTCACACCAGGCAAAGCCCATTACAGCCAGAGTGGGAGGAGGGGGCACGTGTGTCTCTGGACAGACTGTGACGTCCTGTGGAACAGCGCTGGGCCATATTGTATTCCACAGCAGCCCCTGAAAGTCCAGCGTGGGGACAGAACCCAGGAGCCTGGGCTCCCAGCCCCCACTGCTCTACCCCATCAGCCCCCACTCCACTCCCAGAGCTGGGATAGAACCCAGGAGTCCTGGCTCCCAGCCACCCCGCTCTAACCACGACACACCACTCCCTTCGGAGAGCCAGGGATAGAACCCAGGAGCCCTGACACCCAGCACTCCCTGATTTAACGCTATCTATTTCCAGAAGTAAAGGCACTGAATAAAGCTGGGTCCTAAACTGAAATTCCCCAGAGCTCGTGTGTGTGTTTGGACAAGTTGCCACACCACTGCCCGCATCTGCACTGAACCCAGGTGTCCGGGCACACACCCCCCCCGGTCTCGGTCTCCGGGAGCTGGGACATTGGATTAAGCTTGGCTGGAGCTGAATCCAATATCCCAGCCTCAGCTCCCAGAGACCAAAGAGGCGGGGAGGGGGAAGGGGTCTCCTTTGTTCTTTCTCCTTTTGATCCTCCTGTGCAAAGGGCGTCCCTGGGACATTCCCCAGCCTACAGCCTGGACCCATGACCTGCCAGGGCCCCTCAGTTCTCCATCCCAGGGGTGGGCAAACTATGACCCGGGGGCCGGATCCGGCCCTCCAGATGGTTTAATCCGGCCCTCGAGCTCCCACCGAGGAGTGGGGTCCGGGGCTTAGCCCGCTCTGGTGCTCCAGCCAAGGAGTGGGGTGGGGGGCTTGTCCCGCTCTACACGGCTCCCAGAAGCAGCAGCAGGTCCCCCCTCCGGCTCCTATGCGTGGGGACCCCCGCAGCGCCCACTGGCTGGGAACTGTGGCCCATGAGAGCTGCAGGGACGGCGCCTGCGGACGACGTGGCGCCCAGAGCCTCGGCGTAGGAGCCAGAGCGGGGACATGCCGCTGCTTCGGGGAGCTGCTTGAGGTAAGCGCCGCCCGGAGCCTGCACCCCTGAACCCCTCCTGCACCCCAGCCCCCTGCCCCAGCCCTGATCCCCCTCCCTCCATCTGAACCCCTGGGTCCCAGCCCGGAGCACCCTCCTGCACCCCCAACCCCGCATCCCTAGCCAGAGCCCTCAGCCCCTCACCCCCAATTTCCTGAGCAGTCATTGCCGGCCATACAATTTCCATACCCAATTGTGGCCCTCGGGCCAAAAAGTTTGCCCACCCGTGCTCCAGCCTGCAAATCGCTCCCCGTTATATTGCAGCCAGACCCCTCCCCCACCCCCCGAGAATAACACTGCAGAGCGACCCCAGCAAACCCCCCAGCCCAGCAAACCCCCCTGCCCAGAACTCCCAGCACCCTCCGGGCCAACACAAGCTCCTAGAAAGTCCACTGCTGATTCCTTGAAAGGAGACGCCCCGATCCTGTCGGCCCAAGGGAAGGTCCCAGACACACCCTGCTTTAGATCGAACACTGAGAACCAGGGAAGGGCAGGAGCTAAGTGATTACAAGCCAGAAAAGGCAGAAACGGTCTGTGTGAGGGGTGTGATGGCGCCTCCCTCTGGCCAAATGTGGCACAGCCCCAAGGTTCACGTAGCCCAACCGGGGCAGGGGGGATCCCAGGCCTGCCCAATCCTCTGACTGCCGGCTCAGGGCCCTCCAACGAAATAAACGGGCTCAGAGGAGCTCCCACCCTGCCAGAGCCCGGAGCACCTCCCTACCTCCCCCCGGGGCTCTGCGTCCCTGCACCTTTGGGGGCTTGCAGCCAGCCGCTCCCTCCTCTCTGGCAGCTGCTCTGCCCCACGGCTTTCCAGCCCCTTTATTCCTCCCAGCTGTGGTTAGCAGGGCACGCATTAAACCTTCAGTCTCTGGAACACCATGGGGTGCGTACGCCCCAAGACAGGTACAAAGAAATCAAAGGTCAAAGGCAAGCGATGCCTCCCTTCACAGGCTAAGTCAGTTCAAAGCAAAGGTTTCCTGGCTCCCAGCTCCCACCTGTTGCACCCCCATTCCCCTTTCAAGCCCGGGGAATGAACCCAGGAGTCCTGGCAGGAATCTCAGCGCTGATGGGCAGGGGAACATTTCCAAGCAGGATTACATGTGGACGGCAGTGGTGGTCCTCATCGGGATGACCCCAAGCCCGGGCGAGAGCTGGAGGAAGAACGAGAAGAAGGAAGGACAGACGAGCCCCTAGCGTAGGCTGTGGGAGTCCCAGGCTCCAATCCCTGCTCTCCCCGAGTCAGCCGGGGGACGTGACTCCGGGTTTTCCTCTCGCTGGTTTTACCCACAAATTCCATCCTGACCCCAGAATCCGCCATCCACAGCGGCACGTTCCCCAGGTGAATTCCGGCTCCCTATGCCTGGGGACGGACGGGACTCACCTGTGGCTAGGAGAGCGGCCAGCAGGCAGAGGGGCAGAGCCACCCACATGGTGCCGGGAGTTTGCTGCAGTGAGCAGAACAGCGAGGAAGCATCTGGCTGTGATTATGTCAGGCAGGTTGGCAAATACCTGCTCCCTGGGGGATCGGCTGGGGCTGCCCCAAAACATCCCGGTGGGCCCAGAGATGGGAGATTTCACAGCCCTGCATGGGACACTGGCTGATCAGGGGATGCCAATGTGTACTGAGGCCAATTCCCTTGTGCATTAGTGCAGATCAGTGGTTCTCAGCCAGGGGTCCATGTACCCCAGGGGTACGAACAGGTCTTCCGCGGGTACATCAGCTCATCTGGATATTTGCCTCGTTTTACAACCGGCCACATTAAGGCACGAGTGAAGTCAGTAAGAGCTAAACTGTCGACCCCTTGTTCACATTGCTCTATGTACTCTACACTGAAATGCCAGTGCAGGATTTGTCCTGCGTTCCCGCCCAGTTATTTTATAATGGCGGAAATGAGAAAGGAAGCAGCTTGTCAGCAGCAGCATGGCCGTGACATTGTGCATTTTTATGGCTGGTTTTGTGAGCAAGTCGTTTTTCAGTGAGGGGAAACTTGGGGTACCCAAGACACATCAGACTACCGCAAGGGGTACAGCTGTCTGGAAAGGTCGAGAGCCGCTGGCCTAGATCAAAGGCATGGCGAATGTAGAAGAGTGTGTTTGGAGTTTCGATTTCATGAAAACCAATGGGCCGTGGTATGGTTTTCCCTTCCCTGTCTGCTCTTTTAACGGAGTAACAACCATTCAGCCTGAGCACAGCCCTGGGACTCACTGACCCAGCAGAGACGCCGGAGGGACGCTAATGAGGAAATTTAGCACCAGAAAAGTGCTGACCCCAAAGGCAGGGGCCATCGTGTGTGCTGACCGCCGCGTTCCTCCCTCCCCGCATCGAAGGCAAAGCCCACGTGGGTGGGGGCCCTGCCAGCTTGTTCTCTGGGAGAAGAAGCTGTAAGGATGGATTCAGGGAAGGATCCTGCCTCACTGGGCCGGCTGGACTCTTACAGGGACCGGAACCGGATGCAAAGCGGGGATCCCTGGAGACTGTCTGGGGGCACCTGAAAAGACTTGGGAAAATGGCAGTTTCTTCCATCACCGCCACCGTTTGGAATTACAGACTGCGACTCACCTGGGTATGAATTTTACCGGCTTTAACCCCTCGTGACCCTCATTCCCTTTCCTTAGCTCACGAACCTTTAGCGAGTTTCCTACAGACCTGGCTGCCAGCGTTGCCTTTGGTGTAGGATCTGGGGTCCCGTGGCTCTGGGGTAAGTGACCAGTCTCCTGGGGCAGGGGACAACCTGGGTGGGCTGGTTTGGGGTGTACGTGAGGTTTCCTCCCAAAGTCCGGCTTGTCTGAGAGTATCTGAGGGGACTGGCTGTGACTCCGGGGTCCGACGGGGGCAGCGATCCAGGAGTTCACGCTGGGTGAAATCTGCTCACAGAGCACCACCGGCTGGGGGGATCTGCCCTGTTTCCTGACACCTTCCCTGAGCCCGGCACTCCCAGTGGAGCCGCCCCAGAGAGCGGGACGAACTGAGCCCTGCAAAATCAACCTAGAAGGACATTGCTCCCCTCCAGGGCGTTCCCGCCCGCCTGGACAGCTGGGTGAGCCACGGCCTCTCCTTCCCACAGCCCTCCTTCCCCAGGGGAGCTCAGCCAGCCAATGCCTTTCCCCCGGCCACGGGCCTTGCCTTCCGGGAGGGGGTCCAGGCAGGACTCCTGGGTTCCATTCCCTGGCCCTGCAAGGGGAGAGGGGTCCAGTGGCTAAAGCAGGGGGCTTGGGAGCCAGGACTCCTGGGCTCTATCCCTGGCTTTCAGAAGGGAGTGGGCCCTGTTGGGTTACAGGGTGGGGTACTGGGAGTCAGGACTCTCGGGTTCTCTTCCTGCCAGCATCACTCGTGCACAGATAGGGGCGGGGGAGGCCCGGTAGGGGGCGGTCAGGGGACAAGGAGCAAGGGGGGTGCTTTCCCCACAACTCGCTTTATTCAGCCAATGCACAAAAGGGACCCGCAATCCCCCCCAAAGAGAACCACCAGCCGGAGGCTGCTGAAGGGAGGTTCACTGCAGCCCAGTGCGCAGCACAAGGGCAGGACGCTAGTCCGGGACTCAGGGCTCCCCGATGCCCCCGCCGGCCCTGGGACCTGGGTAGCCCTTGGCCCGGATCGGCATCTTCACCACGCCCTGGGCGTATTTCTTCTCCCCCACTCTCTTCACGCAGGCGCCAGGGGAGGCACATCCAGCCGCAATCTTCGTCAGGGTGATGCCACCTGGACGGGGGAGAGAGACGTGATCGGGGGCTCCCACATCCCCTCCCCTGACCCCCATGTGGTTTCTCACACACTCCCCTCCCAGCAGGACTGCACCCGGCTCTGCAGGCAGAGTGGGGTCTCATGCTCAGAGCAGGGGGCTGGAACTACGTGAGAACATAACTGAGGAACGGCCCCCCTGGGCCACACCAAAGGTCCATCTAGCCCAGTATCCTCTGGCCAATGCCAGGTGCCCCAGAGGGAATGAACAGAACAGGGAATCATCCAGTGATCCATCCCCTGTCGCCCATTCCCAGCTCCTGGCAAAGAGAGGCTGGGGCCACCATCACTGCCCACCCTGGCTAATAGCCACAGATGGACCTGTCCTCCAGGAACTTCTCTCGTTCCTGTTTGAACCCTGTTATAGTCTTGGCCTTCAAAACATCCTCTGGCAAGGAGTTCCACAGGTTGACTGTGCATTGTGTGAAGCAGTACTACGTTTGGTTTGTTTTAAACCTGCTGCCTGTGGTGACCCCTCGTTCTTATTTTAAGAGGAGTAAATAACACTTCCTTATTTCCTTCCTCCACACCCTTCAACCCTCTCTAGACCTCAATCATATCCCCTCTTAGCCATCTCTTGTCCAGGATGAAAAGTCCCACACTTATTAATCTCTCCTCATATGGCAGCCGTTCCATCCCCCTCATCATTTTGGTTGGGCTTTTCTGAAGATTTTCCAATTCCAATGGATCTTTTTTGAGACAGGGCGACCACATCCGCGCACAGTGTTCAAGATGTGGGCGTCCCATGGATTTATATTGAGGCAACACGATCTTTTCTGTCCTATTCTCTGTCCCTTTATGAATGATTCCCAGCATTCTGTTTGCTTTTTTACGGCCGCAGCACATGGAGTGGATGATTTCAGAGAACTCTCCACAGTGAATCACAGATCTTTCTTGAGTGGTAAATTTGACCCATCATTGTGTATGTCTAGTTGGGATAACGTTTGCCCATGTGCATTACTTTCCATTTATCAACATTGAATTTCCTCTCCCGTTTTGTTGCCCAGTCACCCAGTTCTGAGAGACCCTTTAGTACCTCCTTGCAGTCTGCTTTGGACTTCACTATCTTGAGTAGGTTTGTATCTTCTGCAAATTTTCCCACCTCACGATTTACCCCTTTTTCCAGAACATTTTGGAATATGGTGAATAGGACTGGGCCCAGTGCAGATCCCTGGGGGACTCCCACTATTTACGTCTCTCCCTTCTGAAAACTGACCATTTCTTCCTACCCTTTTTTCCCTATCTTTTAACCAGTTACTGAGCCATGAGAGGATTTTATCGCATGACAGCTCACTTTGTTTAAGAGCCTTTGGTGAGGCACGCTTTCTGAAAATCTAAGTACACTATATCCACGGGATGCCCCTTGTCCACACTCTTGTTGACCCCCTCAGAGAATTCTAGTACATTGGTGAGGCGTCATTTCTCTTTACCAAAACCATGTTGACCCTTCCCCAACAAATTATGTTCATCTATGTGTCTGACAGTTCTCTTCTTTCCTCTAGTTTCAATGAGTTTGCCCAGTACTGAAGTCAGACTTATTGGCCTGTAGTTGCCGGGATCACCTCTGGAGCCCTTTTTAGAAAATTGGTGTGTCATTAGCCATCCTCCAGCCAGTTGAGACAGAAGCTGATTTAAATGGTAGGTTACAAACCACAGTTAGTAGTTCTGTAATTTGACGTTTGAGTTCCTTCCGAACTCTTGGGCGAATCCCATCTGGTCCTGGTGACTTATCACTGTTTAATTTATCAATTTGTTGCAAAAACTCCTGTAATAACTCCTCAATCTGGGACAGTTCCTCAGATTTGTCAACAAAACAGAATGGCTCAGGTTTGGGAATCTCCCTCCCAGCCTCAGCCGTGAAGACCGATGCACAGAATTCATTTACTTTCTCTGCAGTGGCCTTATCCTCCTTGGGTGCTCCTTTGGCATCTCAGCAAGTAGGACTCCAGGGTTCTCTCTGCAACTCTGCCAGGGGAGTGGAGTCTAGTGAGTCAGAGCAAGGGGGGCTGGGACTGAGCCAGGATACCTGGGCTCCACCTCGTACTCTGTGTTCAGACCCCGCCCCCATCTGGAGGACTTACCCCGTGTTAATATCCCAGATTCCCCAACAGTATGGACCTCGGCGCCGGTGCAGGCCAAGAGCTCCTTCTCCTTCTCCTGCCAGCCATCTGCCCCCATTTTCAAGAATGACGGGCACTGCCAGCCGTTGGGGACGGAGCTCACAGTTGGCACTGAGAACAGTCAGACACACACAGTCAGCCAGGGGTGGGGATTCACCACACGCTTGGCTCGATTCCACCTCGGGGAAGGGAGTGGGGTCTAGTGATTAGAGCAGGGGGGCTGGGAGCCAGGACTCCTGGGTTATCTCCAGGCAGGTGTGGCCAGAGCACGGCTCTAGGTTTGCAGCAGACACATACCTGGGATGGCCCCGGCGTTGCAGCCGTCGGTGTCACAGCAGGCGATGTTCACCCGCACGGTGACATTGTGCGGGTAGGTCAGCGAGAAGGGGCCGGGCTCACAGTTCTTGGGCTCCAGGCACGATTTACCCGTGTAGGAGAAGGAGGATCCCTCTGTGGAAGGGAAACAGAGCATCACCTCTGAGCTCCCCAATGGACCCCCAGCTGCTCCATCCTCCCCTTTTTTTTCCATCCACCCCACCCCCAACTAATCTCATCTTCCCCCCGACCCCCAATAAAATCCTCTCTTCTGTCTGATCCAGGCCCCACAGCCACCCACTGCAATTCCCATCTCATCCCATCCCCCGTCTATGACATTACCTTTCCAGACGGAGCAGTCCCTGCTCCTGGAGAGGAGTGGAGTCTATTGGTTAGAGTAGGGGGAGGGGCTGGGAGCCAGGACTCCTGGGTTCGACCCCTGGCTTCAGGAGGACAATGGTGTCTACACTTAGTAGAAATCTTCTTTCACTCACCCAGCCTCATCTCTGCCACGACGGTGACGCAGGTCCCTTCCAAGGGGGCGCAGGGCTGCAGGGGGCCGGAGCACGATAGCTCTCTGGACGCACACACCTCGCATTGCAGAGCGCTCCCTGGAGGTTGGAAAAATCCCTTCTCAGTACAAACCCCGGCTCCCCACCCCTCCCCAGGCAGTGCCCGTGGGCGAAATACCAGCAGGAACCAAGAGGTGGCGCTGTGGGAGTTGTTACCACCAATGCCTCCTCACTGAACGTGTGGGCAGGCAGATCTTGGAGAAATGCCACCTGCTTTTGCAGCAGTTCTGCCCAGTTCCATTTAACTCTCCGGATGGGGAAAGGCATCTTGCTAGCTGGTCATTTGTATCTGACTCAACACTGCAGACAAGTCTGTTTGCTGCCTGAGTGTCTGTGGCTAGAATACATTTTCAGCTGCTGACGTGGCTATCTGGGGTGCAGCTTGTGCCTGCGAACAAACCCCACTCGTCTGTGTAGACAGAAAAAAAAGAATTCGGCTGCTCTGAAGAGGTGTTTCTGCCTGGCTTTGCGGTGAACCTTTCACACACACACACATTCACACACACACACACCCCGCTGTCACTCTCTGCTCCAGGCCTCTGCCTCTCAGAGTTACGTCAGCTCAGCCACACTCAACTTCAGCCCACTTTTCATCGCTTCTTCAGAATACGATTGACGCTTGTTAAGCCTTTGGATAGATGGCTGTGCACCTCCAGCCAGTGATCCCAGGAGCATCAACTCTTTCCTCTCCAGAGCGTGGGGGCCTTTAATTCATTACGTGAGCGTAAGGTAGTTTTAAGAAGAAAGAAAGAAAGAAAGAAAGAAAGATTTTCCCACTTTGGTTTTTTTAGAGCTTTCATGTGGAAACATCAATTAAACCTCAGAACACCTTCCCCTGCCCTTCTATGTCCCTAGATGGTTGCAAAGTTATATTATCCCTATCAAAGAAATATGGAAACTGAGGTAGAAAAAAGATGTGTTCAGTTCAGGGTTAGAACCAAGAAGACAGCTGAGAAGTCCTCACTCCTGACTCCCAGCCCACTCTAACCCACGAGATCCCACTCCTCTTTCAGAGCCACGGACAGAACCCGGGAGTCCTGATTTGCAGCCATCTCCGCTCAAACTCACTACACCCCAGCCCGCTTCTACAGCTGGGGAATGAGCCCAGAAGTCCTGGCTCCCAGCCCCCACCTGTTGCACCCCCATTCCCCTTTCAAACCCGGGGAATGAAGCCAGGAGTCCTGGCAGGAATCTCAGCGCTGACAGGCAGGGGAACATTTCTAGGCAGGATGACATGTGGACGGGGGTGCTGCTCCTCATCGGGATGACCCCAAGCTCGGGCGAGAGCTGGAGGAGGAACGAGAAGAAGGAAGGACAGACGGACTCAGACCCGCTGGCCAGGCCCTAGCGTGGGCTGTGGGCATCCCAGGCTCCAATCCCTGCTCTCCCCGAGTCAGCCGGGGGACGTGGCTCCGGGTTTTCCTCTTGCTGGTTTTACCCACAAATTCCATCCTGACCCCAGAATCCACCATCGACAGCAGCACTTTCCCCAAGTGAATTCCCGACCGCATCACCCGGCTCCCTGTCCCCGGGGACGGACGGGACTCACCTGTGGCCAGGAGAGCGGACAGCAGGCAGAGGGGCAGAGCCACCCACATGGTGCCTGGATGTTAGCTGCAGTGAGCAGAACAGCGAGGAAGCATCTGGCTGTGGTTTTATCCGGCAGGATGGCAAATACCTGCCCCCTGGGCGATCGGCTGGGGCTGCCCCATGACATCCTGGTGGACCCGGAGATGGGAGATTTCACAACCCTGCATGTGACTTTGGCTGATCAGGTGATGCAATGTGTCTTGAGGCCAATTCCCTTGTGCGTTAGTGGAGATCTGTGGTTCTCAGCCAGGGGTCTGTGTACTCCAGGGGTACGCACAGGTCTTCCAGGGGGTACATTAGCTTATCTTGATGTTTGCCTCATTTTACAACAGGCCAGATATAAAGCACTAGTGAAGTCAGTACGAGCTAAAATTTCCTGACACAATGACTTGTTTGTGCAGCTCTATGTACTATCCACTGAACTGTAAGAACAATATTTATATCCCAGTGGAGTTATCTTATCATTACACGGTGGAACTGAGAAAGGAAGCTATTTGTCAGTCACAATGTGGCCGTAACACTTATGTATTTTTTATAATAACATAAGAAAGGACCTGTCATAAATATAAAGGGAAGGGGAACCACTTTTCTGTCCCCGGTGCTATAAAATCCCCCATGGCCAGTGGCAAAACACTTTCACCTGTTGTCATAAATAGAAAGGGAAGGGTAAACTCCTTTATAATCCCTCCTCTCCAGAGGAAAAATCCTCTCACCTGTAAAGGGTTAAAAAGCTAAAGGTAACCTCGCTGGCACCTGACCAAAATGAGCAATGAGGAGATAAGATACTTTCAAAAGCTGGGAGGAAAGAGAAAAACAAAGGGTCTGTGTCTGTCTGTGTGATGCTTTTTCTGGGGACAGAACAGGAATGGACTATTAGAACTTAGTAAGTAATCTAGCTAGGTATGTGTTAGGTTATGATTTATTTAAATGGCTGAGAAAATAGCTGTGCTGAATAGAATGGATATTCCTGTCTGTGTGTCTTTTTGTAACTTAAGGTTTTGCCAAGAGGGATTCTCTCTGTTTTGAATCTAATTCCCCTGTAAGGTATTTGCCATCCTGATTTTACAGAGGTGATTCTTTTCTACTTCTATTAAAAGTCTTCTTGTAAGGAAACTCAATGCTTTTTCATTGTTCTAAGATCCAAGGGTTTGGGTCTGTGGTCACCTATGCAAATTGGTGAGGATTTTTACCAAACCTTCCCCAGGAAGTGGGGTGCAAGGGTTGGTAGGATTTGGGGGGAAAGACGTGTCCAAACTACGTTTCCCAGTAAACCCAGTTAAAGTTTGGTGGTGGCAGTAGAAATCTAGGGGCAAAGGACAAAATTAATTTGTACCTTGGGGAAAGTAAGCTTAGGAGATTTTCATGCAGGTCCCCACATCTGTACCCTAGAGTTCAGAGTGGGGAAGGAACCTTGACATGGTGGCAGAGTGGTGGGATTAACCTGAAATCATTTTGAGATCAATTTGAGATTTTTTTGAACCAGAAAAACGGATTTTAAAAAGGAAATATTTTTTTTTCCTTTGGGGCTGCTGGAAAGGAGGTCCAACTGAAAGCAACTAGTTTTTTCTCTGCTTTGGAGCCAGAGCAGAGACAAAAGGGGATTATCTTTGTGAATTGCAGGTTTTCTTTGCCTGGAGGCAGAGTAGTTAATCTCCTGCAGGGAAATTCACAGTCTTCGAAAACCTGAGGTTTTTTCCCCCTAAAACTAAATTGGGGGGGGGTGTTCTACCCATTTGCCTGGAGACAAAAGTGGCAGGGTTTGGGGGTTTTTTTAGGATTTTGATTTCTTTTTAGAAGGAGCACAGCTTTGAACACAAAATTTTTTTTCCTTTGGGGCTGCTGATAAGCAGGTTTCCAAGTAGTTGGAGGTTTTTTGCTTTGATTTGGGGCCAGAGCAGAGACAAAGGGAATTGTCTTTTTCTGTAGGCTGACAATCACTATCAGAGAATAGGTATCCTATTCCAGCACAGCAAAATTTTACAGCCAAGTTTTGTTTGTTTGTTTATTTCCAAACCTCGGGTGTAAAGTTAGTTAAAAACGGAGAGGTTTGGATGACAGAATCCACGGCTCAAGAAACGCTGGAATTAGCCAGATTTCAGGCTGAGGAAAAACAAAAGGAACATGAAAGACAGATAGAACTCATGCGGCTGGAGAAGGAGGTACAGGAGGCTGCCCACAGGAGGGAAATGGAGGCAAGGAAGCATGTGGAGGAGGAGAAGGAAAAAGAGAGGAAGCATGAACTGGAGATGGAGAAGGTAAAGACTCAGCAGAATATACCAACAAACCCTAGCAATCCTTCTCCAGGTACCACTTCCCATCCCAGAAAGTTCCCCACCTACAAGGCAGGCGATGATACCGAGGCCTTCTTAGAAAACTTCAAAAGGCCCTGCCTTGGGTACAGCATCCCTACAGACCAATACATGGTACAGCTGAGGCCGCAGCTCAGTGGACAATTAGCTGAGGTGGCGGCTGAAATGCCTAAAGAACACATGAACGAGTATGAACTGTTTAAATCCAAGGCGATAGTCAGAATGGGGATAACACCCAAGCATTCTCGTCGGAGGTTCAGAGCCCTAAGGTGGAAACCAGACGTGTCATTTACCCGACATGCCTACCACATTGTGAAACATTGGAATGCCTGAATATCAGGAGCAAGTGTTGAATCTCCAGTAAATTTGCCCTTCCTAATGCAAATGGAACAATTCTTAGAGGGTGTTCCTGAGGAAATAGAAAGATACATACTAGATGCGAAACCCAAAACTGTAATCGAAGCAGGTGAGATTGGAGCCAGATGGGTGGAGGTAGCAGAGAAGAAGAAAACTGGTTGCAGTTGGAGTGGAGACCAGAAGGGACAACCCCAGACCACACCCTATTACCGGGGGCCGCCCAAGGCCCCACCTACCTCCCAAAGAACCCTCCAGACACCTTATCGTCCCACCACCCCGTTCTCCAGCAACCCGCCTCACCCCAGTGACCCGTCAGCTGGACGATGTTTTAAATGTAATGAGCTGGGGCATGTAAAGGCCAACCGCCCCAAGAACCCCAACAGATTACAGTTCATTGCACCAGAATCACACCAAAGATCCGCAGGCCCAGATACCTCCCAGATACCCTTGGAGTGGAGGGAAACTGTGAGTGTGGGCGGGAAGAAGGTCACCGTGTGGAGGGACACCGGAGCACAAGTGTCAGCTATCCATGCTTCCTTAGTGGACCCCAATTTAATCAACCCAGAGATCCAAGTGACGATTCAACCCTTCAAGTCCCACTCTTTCAACTTGCCTACAGCCAAGTTCCCTGTCCAGTACCAGGGCTGGTCAGGAATGTGGACTTTTGCAGTAGATGATGATAATCCCATCCCCATGCTGTTGGGGGAAGACTTGGCCAATCATGTGAAGCGGGCCAAGAGGGTGGGAATGGTCACCCGCAGCCAGGCTAAACAAGCCGTGAGGCCTAGCTCTGTTCAGGAAACTTCTATCAGGACCCGGTCAGAGGTGATGGACCTGGACCCCAGGCCAATGTCTGCAACAACAGTAGTGGATCCAGTCCCAGAGACCCAGACGGAACCAGTCCCAGAACCGGAACCAGAGGAACAACCAGCACCACACCCATTGCCAGCACTGAATCCAGTACTTGCAACCCCAACACCAGAGGGCCCCACCGAACCTGAACCGGCAGCAGCCCTTAACCCTACACAAGAGACTCAGCCAGAGCCTGAACCCCAACATAGTGTCCCAGCGGAGAGCGGTTCACAGTCAACGGAAACAGCCCCATCCCCTACATCGCTTCCAGAGGGACCAAGCCTAGGTCCACAATCCAATGAGGAACTGTTGTCTCCAGCATCAAGGGAACAGTTCCAGACCGAACAGAAAGCGGATTAAAGCCTCCAGAGAGCTTGGACGGCGGCACCGAGCAACGCACCGCCTCTCAGCTCTTCTAATCGATCCAGATTTGTTGTAGAAAGAGGACTTTTATACAAAGAAACTCTTTCTGGTGGACACCAGGAAGACTGGCATCCTCAGAGACAGTTGGTAGGTCCAACTAAATACCGGGCCAAGCTCTTGAGCTTAGCCCATGATCACCCTAGTGGCAATGCTGGGCTGAACAGGACCAAAGACCGTTTTTGGGGGGCCATTCCACTGGGAGGGAATGGGCAAGGATGTTTCTACCTATGTCCGGTCTTGTGAAGGATGCCAAAGAGTGGGAAAACCCCAAGACCAGGTCAAAGCCCCTCTCCAACCACTCCCCATCATTGAAGTTCCATTTCAGTGAGTAGCTGTGGATATTCTGGGTCCTTTTCTGAAAAAGACACCCAGAGGGAAGCAGTACAGACGGACTTTCATGGATTTTGCCACCCGATGGCCGGAAGCAGGGGCTCTAAGCAACCCCAGGGCTAAAAGTGTGTGCCAGGCACTAGCAGACATTTTTGCCAGGGTAGGTTGGCCCTCCGACATCCTCACAGGTGCAGGGACTAATTTCCTGGCAGGAACTGTGGAAAACCTCTGGGAAGCTCATGGGGTAAATCACTTAGTTGCCACTCCTTACCACCATCAAACAAACGGCATGGTGGAGAAGTTTAATGGGACTTTGGGGGCCATGATACGTAAATTCGTAAATGAGCACTCCAATGATTGGGACCTAGTGTTGCAGCAGTTGCTCTTTGCCTACAGAGCTGTACCACATCCCAGTTTAGGGTTTTCCCCATTTGAACTTGTATATGGCTGTGAAGTTAAGGGGCCATTACAGTCGGTGAAGCAGCAATGGGAGGGATTTACACCTTCTCCAGGAACTAACATTCTGGACTTTGTAACCAACCTACAAAACACCCTCCGAACCTCTTTAGCCCTTGCTAAAGAAAACTTACAGGATGCTCAAAAAGAGCAAAAAGCCTGGTGTGATAAACATGTCAGAGAGCGTTCCTTCAAAGTAGGGGACCAGGTCATGGTCTTAAAGGCGCTCCAGGCCCATAAAATGGAAGCATCATGGGAAAGGCCATTCATGGTCCAGGAGCTCCTGGGAGCTGTTAATTACCTCATAGCATTCCCCACCTCCAACCGAAAGCTAAGGTGTACCATATTAATTCTCTAAAGCCCTTTTATTCCAGAGAATTAAAGCTTTGTCAGTTTACAGCCCAGGGAGGAGACGACGCTGAGTGGCCTGAAGGTGTCTATTACGAAGGGAAAACTGTTGGTGGTGTGGAAGAGGTGAACCTCTCCATGACCCTTGGGCGTATGCAGCGACAGCAGACCAAGGAGCTGTGCACTAGCTACGCGTCGACATTCTCATCCACCCCAGGACTGACTGAACGGGCATACCACTCCATTGACACAGGTAATGCTCACCCAATTAAAGTCCAACCTTACCGGGTGTCTCCTCAAGCTAAAACTGCTATAGACCGGGAGATCCAGGATATGTTACAGAGTGCATGGGCATCTCCAGTGGTTCTAGTTCCCAAACCAGATGGGAAGATACGTTTTTGTGTGGACTATCATAAGCTAAATGCTGTAACTCGCCCAGACAACTATCCGATGCCACGCACAGATGAACTATTAGAGAAACTGGGGCGGGCCCAGTTCATCTCTACCTTGGACTTAACCAAGGGGTACTGGCAGGTACCGCTAGATGAATCCACCAAGGAAAGCTCAGCCTTCATCACACGTCTCGGGCTGTATGAATTTAATGTCCACCCTTTCGGTCTGCAAAATGCACCCGCCACCTTCCAAAGACTTGTAGATGGTCTCCTAGCGGGATTAGGAGAATATGCAGTCGCCTACCTTGATGATGTGGCCATATTTTCGGATTCCTGGGCAGAACACCTGGAACATCTACAAAAAGTCCTTGAGTGCATAAGGGAGGCAGGACTAACTGTTAAGGCTAAGAAGTGTCAAATAGGCCTAAACAGTGTGACTTACCTTGGACACCAGGTGGGTCAAGGAACTATCAGCCCCCTACAAGCCAAAGTGGATGCGATCCAAAAATGGCCTGTCCCAAAGTCAAAGAAACAGGTTCAATCCTTCTTAGGCTTGGCTGGTTATTACAGACAATTTGTACCGCAATACAGCCAAATCGCCACCCCGCTGACAGACCTAACCAAAAAGAAACAGCCGAACGCTGTTCAGTGGACCAAAAAGTGTCAGGAGGCCTTTAACCAGCTTAAAGCGACACTCATGTCTGACCCTGTACTAAGGGCCCCAGACTTTGACAAACTGTTCCTAGTAACCACAGATGCGTCCGAGCGTGGTGTGGGAGCAGTTTTAATGCAGAAAGGACCTGATCAAGAATTCCACCCTGTAGTGTTTCTCACCAAAAAACTGTCTGAGAGGGAAAGCAACTGGTCAGTCAGTGAAAAAGAATGTTATGCCATTGTCTAAGGTAGAACAGTGTGTTTGGTGTTTCGATTTCATTAAAACCAATGGACTGTTGTATGGTTTTCCCTTCCCCGTCTGCTGTTTTAACGGAGGAACAAACATTCACCCTGAGCACAGCCCTGGGACTCACTGACCCAGCAAAGACACCCGGCGATGCTAATGAAGAACTTTAGCACCAGAAAAGTGTCGACTCCAAAGCCGGGGACCATCCTGTCCTGTCAACTCTCTTCTTCCGAATTTGATTGGTGATCGTTCACCCTTGCCACTGATGGCTTCACACCTCCATCGTGCATGCAAAAACTCTGGGCTGGCTGAAGAGATCCCATGATCCTTAACTCTTTCCTGTCCAGAGCTTGGGAAAGTTTCAATTCAGTCAGTGAACATAAGTTTTTAATTGAAAGACGAAAGAGAGAAAACCAATTGGTCCACTTTGGTATTTTCCAGAGCTTTCCTCTGGAAACATCACTTCAACCTCCAAAAGCCTTCTCCTGCCTTTGCCAGGGTCCCAGGTGGGAGGAAGGGAACATTATCCCCATCTTATAAACAGGGAAACTGAGGCAGAAAGAGGCAGTGTCAGACTCAGAGCCACGAATACAGCCAAGGAGTCAGATTTCAGAGTAGCAGCCGTGTTAGTCTGTATCCCCAGAAAGAACGGGAGTACTTGTGTCACCTTCGAGACTAACCAATTCATATGAATTGGTTAGTCTCTAAGGTGCCACAAGAACTCCTGTTCTCCTAAGCAAGGAGTCCTAATTGCTGCTGGCTTCCAGCCTATTCTAGACCCACCCCGTCCCTGACCTGGGGATAGAACCCAGGAGTCCTGGCTCCCAGAAAACAGACCATGTGAGTCAGTGCGATGGTGCAACAGTGTCCCCTCCTGGCCAAGCATGGCTCGGTCCCGGCTCACGCAGCTCAGCGCGGCCCTCACGCCAGTCCCTGTGCCCAGGAATCTGCAAACCCCTCCCGCTGCTCAGCCCTTTTCTCCCTGCGCTCGCTGGGCCAGCGTGGGGTACATACACCCCAGAAGAGACCCCCACTCCCTGCAGACAGCAGGCAGAGGGGCAGGGGCGCCCACACGGTGGCCGGGCATTTTCTGCAGTGACCAGAGCAGCGATGAAGCAGCTGGCTGTGGGTACGGCAGGCAGGTTCAGAGACTCAGAGAACCATAGAAGATCAGGGTTGGAAGAGAGCTCAGGAGGTATCTAGTCCAACCCCTGCTCCAAGCAGGACCAACCCCAAGTAATTCATCCCAGCCAGGGCTGTGGCAAGCTGGGTCTTAAACACCTCAAAGGATGGAGATTCAACCCCCTCCCTAGGAAACCCAATGCAGCGCTTCATCACACTCCTATTGAAATAGTGTTTCCTAATCTCCAGCCTAGACCTCCCCCCCAGCAACTGGAGACCATTGCTCCTCGTTCTGTCATCTGCCACCACTGAGAACAGCCGAGCTCCATCCTCTTTGGAAACCCCCTCAGGTAGTTGAAGGCTGCTATAAAATCACCCCTCACTCTTCTCTTCTGCAGACGAAAGAAGCCCAGTTCCCTCAGCCTCCCCTCCTAAGTCACGTGCCCCAGCCCCCTCATCATTTTCCTTGCCCTCCGCTGGACTCTCTCCAATTTTTCCACATCCCTTCTGTAGTGGGGGCCCAAAACTGGACCCAGTACTCCAGATGTGGCCTCACCAGTGCCGAATAGAGGGGAACAATCACTTCCCTCCATCTGCTGGCAACGCTCCTACTGATGCAGCTCAAAATGCCTTTGGCCTTCTTGGCAACAAGGCCACCCTGCTCTCTCATAGCCAGCTTCTCATCCACTGTAATCCCCAGGTCCTTCTCTGTGGAAAGGTTGCCGAATACCTGCCCCCTGGGGGATCGGCTGGGGCTGCCCCGTGACATCCTGGTTGGCCCGGAGATGGGAGATTTCACAACCCTGCATGGGACACTGGCTGATCAGATGATACCAATGTGTCTTGAGGCCAATTCCCTTGTGCATTAGTGCAGATCAGTGGTTCTCAGCCAGGGGTCCATGTACCCCAGGGGTACACACAGGTCTTCCGGGGGGAACATCAGCTCATCTTCATGTTTGCCTCGTTTTACAACCGGCCGCATTAAGGCACGAGTGAAGTCAGTACGAGCTAAACTGTCGACCCCTTGTTCATATTGCTCTATATACTCGACACTGAAATGCCAGTGCAGGATTTGTCCTGCGTTCCCACCGAGTTATTTTATAATGGCGGAAATGAGAAAGGAAGCAGCTTGTCAGCAGCAGCATGGCCGTGACACTGTGCATTTTTATGGCTGGTTTTGTGAGCAAGTCGTTTTTAAGTGAGGGGAAATTTGGGGTACCCAAGACACATCAGACTCCCGCAAGGGGTACAGCTGTCTGGAAAGGTCGAGAGCCGCTGGCCTAGATCAAAGGCATGGCGAAGGTAGAACAGTGTGTTTGGAGTTTCGATTTCATGAAAACCAATGGGCCGTGGTATGGTTTTCTCTTCCCCATCTGCTGTTTTAGCGGAGTAACAACCATTCACCCTGAGCACAGCCCTGGGACTCACTGACCCAGCAGAGATGCCGGAGGGATGCTAAGGAGGAACTTTAGCACCAGAAAAGTGCTGACCCCAAAGGCAGGGGCCATCGTGTGTGCTGACCGCCGCGTTCCTCCCTCCCCCCATCGAATGCAAAGCCCAAGTGGCTGGGGGCCCTGCCAGCTTGTTCTCTGGGAGAAGAAGCTGTAAGGATGCATTCAGGGAAGGATCCTGCCTCGCTGGGCCGGCTGGACTCTTACAGGGACCAGAACGGGATGCAAAGCGGGGAGCCCTGGAGACCGTCTGGGGGCACCTGAAAAGACTTGGGAAAATGGCAGTTTCTCCCATCACCGCCACCATTTGGAATTACAGACTACGACTCACCTGGGTATGAATTTTACCGGCTTTAACCCCTCGTGACCCTCATTCCCTTTCCTTGGCTCATGAACCTTTAGTGAGATTCCTACAGACCTGGCTGCCAGCGTTGCCTTTGGTGTAGGATCTGGGGTCCCGTGGCTCTGGGGTAAGTGACCGGTCTCCTGGGGCAGGGGACAACCTGGGTGGGCTGGTTTGGGGTGTACGTGACCTTTCCTCACAAAGTCCAGCTTGTCTGAGAGTATCTGAGGGGACTGGCTGTGACTCCGGGGTCAGACGGGGGCAGCGATCCAGGAGTTCACGCTGGGTGAAATCTCCTCACAGATCACCACCGGCTGGGGGGATCTGCCCTGTTGCCTGACACCCTCCTTGAGCCCGGCACTCCCAGTGGAGCCGCCCCAGAGAGCGGGACGAACTGAGCCCTGCAAAATCAACCTAGAAGGACATTGCTCCCCTCCAGGGCGTTCCCGCCCGCCTGGACAGCTGGGTGAGCCACGGCCTCTCCTTCCCACAGCCCTCCTTCCCCAGGGGAGCTTAGCCCGCTGGTGCCTTTCCCCCAGCCATGGGCCTTGCCTTCCGGGAGGGGGTCTAGGCAGGACTCCTGGGTTCCATTCCCTGGCCCTGCAAGGGGAGAGGGGTCCAGTGGTTAGAGCAGGGGGCTTGGGAGCCAGGACTCCTGGACTCTATCCCTGGCTTTCAGAAGGAAGTGGGCTCTGGTGGGTTACAGGGTGGGGTACTGGGAGTCAGGACTCTCGGGTTCTCTTCCTGCTAGCATCACTTGTGCACAGATAGGGACGGGGGGGGCCGGTAGGGCGCGGTCAGGGGACAAGGAGCAAGGGGGGTGCTTTCCCCAGAACTCGCTTGATTCAGCCAATGCACAAAAGGGACCCGCAATCCCCCCGAAAGAGAAGCAGCAGCTGGTGGCTGCTGAAGGGAGGTTCACTGCAGCCCGGCACACAGCAGAAGGGGAGGATGCCAGGCCGGGGCTCAGGGCTCCCCGATGCCCCCGCCGGCCCTGGGAGCTGGGTAGCACTTGGCCCGGATCAGCCAATCCCCCACACACTGGACGTATTTCCTCTCCCCCACTCTCTTCCTCCAAGCGCCAGGGGAGGCACATCCAGCCGCAATCTTCATCACAGTGATGCCACCTGGACAGGGGGAGAGAGACGTAATAAGGGGCTCCCACATCCCCCCTCCCCCGACCCCCATGTGGTTTCTCACACACTCCCCTCCCAGCATAACTGCACCCGGCTCTGCAGGCAGAGTGGGGTCTAGTGCTCAGAGCAGGGGCCTGGAACAACGTGAGAACATAACAGAGGAATGGCCCCCCTGGGTCACACCAAAGGTCCATCTAGCCCAGTATCCTCTGGCCAATGCCAGGTGCCCCAGAGGGAATGAACAGAACAGGGAATCATCCAGTGATCCATCCCCTGTCGCCCATTCCCAGCTCCTGGGCAAACAGAGGCTGGGGCCACCTTCTCTGCCAATCCTGGCTATAGCCACAGATGGACCTGTCCTCCAGGAACTTCTCTAGTTCCTGTTTGAACCCTGTTATAGTCTTGGCCTTCAAAACATCCTCTGGCAAGGAGTTCCACAGGTTGACTGTGCATTGTGTGAAGTTTGGTTTGTTTTAAACCTGCTGCCTGTGGTGACCCCTCGTTCTTATGTTAGGAGGAGTAAATAACACTTACTTATTTACTTCCTCCACACCCTCCAACCTTCTCTAGCCCTCGATCATATTCCCCCTTAGCCGTCTCTTTTCCAAGGTGAAACGTCCTACTCTTATTAATCTCTCTTCATATGGCAGCCGTTCCATCCCCCTCATCATTTTGGTTGGCATTTTCTGAAGCTTTTCCAATTCCAATATCTCTTTTTTGAGATGGGGCGACCACATCCGCACGCAGTGTTCAAGTTGTGGGCATCCCATGGATTTATACAGAGGCAACATGCTATTGTCTGTCTTATTCTCTGTCCCTTACTTAATGATTCCCAGCATTCTGTTCGCTTTCTTCACAGCCGCTGCACATGACTGGATGATTTCAGAGAACTCTCCACAATGACTCCAAGATCTTTCTTGAGTGGTAAATTCGACCCATCATTGTATATGTCTACCTGGGATTACATTTGCCCATGTGCATTACTTTGCATTCATCAACATTGAATTTCATCTGCCGTTTTGTTGCCCAGTCACCCTGTTCTGAGAGACCCTTTAGTACCTCTTCGCAATCTCCTTTGGACTTCACTATCTTGAGTAGGTTTGTATCTTCTGCAAATTTTGCCACCTCACTATTTACCCCTTTTTCCAGAACATTTTGGAATATGGTGAATAGGACTGGGCCCAGTGCAGATCCCTGGGGGACTCCCACTATTTATCTCTCTCCATTCTGAAAACTGACCATTTCTTCCTACCCTTTTTTCCCTATCTTTTAACCAGTTACTGAGCCATGAGAGGATTTTATCGCATGACAGCTCACTTTGCTTAAGAGCCTTTGGTGAGGGACGCTTTCTGAAAATCTAAGTACACTATATCCACGGGATCCCCCTTGTCCAAACGCTTGTTGATCCCCTCAGAGAATTCTAGTACATTGGTGAGGCGTGATTTCCCTTTACCGAAACCATGTTGACCCTTCCCCAACAAATTATGTTCATCTATGTGGCTGACAGTTCTCTTCTTTCCTCTAGTTTCAATGAGTTTGCCCTGTACTGAAGTCAGACTTATTGGCCTGTAGTTGCCGGGATCACCTCTGGAGCCCTTTTTCGAAACTGGTGTGTCATTAGCCATCCTCCAGCCAGTTCGGACAGAAGCTGATTTAAATGGTAGGTTACAAACCACAGTTAGTCATTCTATAATTTGAAATTTGAGTTCCTTCCGAACTCTTGGGCGAATCCCATCTGGTCCTGGTGACTTATTCCTGTTTAATTTATCAATTTTTTGGAAAAACTCCTGTAATGACTCCTCAATCTGGGACAGTTCCTCAGATTTGTCACCAAACAGAATGGCTCAGGTTTGGGAATCTCCCTCCCATCCCCATCTGGAGGACTTACCCACTGTTAATCGCCCAGATTCGTCAACACAATGGTCCTCGGCACCGGTGCAAGCCAACATCCCACTCCCCTGCCTGTGAAAAGGCTCCACATTGAAAAGTGTCAGGCACTGCCGGCCGTTGTGGACGGAGCTCACAGTTGGCACTGAGAACAGTCAGACACACACAGTCAGCCAGGGGTGGGGAGTCACCACATATTGGGCTCGATCCCAGCTCGGGGAAGGGAGTGGGGTCTAGTGGTTAGAGCAGGGGGGCTGGGAGCCAGGACTCCTGGGTTATCTCCAGGCAGGTGTGGCCGGAGTAGGGCTCTAGGTTTGCAGCAGACACGCACCTGGGATGGCCCCGGCGTTGCAGCCGTCGGTGTCACAGCAGGCGATGTTCACCCGCACGGTGACATTGTGCGCGTAGGTCAGCGAGAAGGGGCCGGGCTCACAGTTCTTGGGCTCCAGGCACGATTTACCCGTGTAGGACAAGGAGGATCCCTCTGTGGAAGGGAAACAGAGAATCACCTCTGAGCTCCCCAATGGACCCCCAGCTGCTCCATCCTCCCCTTTTGTTCCATCCACCCCACCCCCAACTAATCTCATCTTCCTTCCGACCCCCGATAAAATCCTCTCTTCTGTCTGACCCAGGCCCCACTGTCACCCACTGCAATTCCCCATCTCATCCCGTCCCCCGTCTATGACATTATCTTTCCAGACTGAGCAGTCCCTGCTCCTGGAGAGGAGTGGAGACTATTGGTTAGAGTAGGGGGAGGGGCTGGGAGCCAGGACTCCTGGGTTCGACCCCTGGCTTCAGGAGAACAATGGTGTCTACACTTAGTAGAAATCTTCTTTCACTCACCCAGCCTGATCTCTGCCACGACGGTGATGCAGGTCCCTTCCGAGGGGGCGCAGGGCTGCAGGGGGCCGGAGCACGATTGCTCTCTGGACGCACACACCTCGCATTGCAGAGCGCTCCCTGGAGGTTGGAAAAATCCCTTCTCAGTACAAACCCCGGCTCCCCACCCCTCCCCAGGCAGTGCCCGTGGGCGAAATACCACCAGGAACCAAGAGGTGGCGCTGTGGGAGTTGTTACCACCAATGCCTCCTCACTGAATGTGTGGGCAGGCAGATCTTGGAGAAATGCCACCTGCTTTTGCAGCAGTTCTGCCCAGTTCCATTTAACTCTCCGGATGGGGAAAGGCATCTTGCTAGCTGGTCATTTGTATCTGACTCAACACTGCAGACAAGTCTGTTTGCTGCCTGAGTGTCTGTGGCTAGAATACATTTTCATCTTCTGACGTGGCTATCTGGGGTGCAGCTTGTGCCTGCGAACAAACCCCACACGTCTGTGTAGACAGAAAAACAAGACTTCGGCTGCTCTGCGGAGGGGTTTCTGCCTGGCTTTGCGGTGAACCTTTCACACACACACACACACACACCCCGCTGTCACTCTCTGCTCTCAGAGTTACGTCAGCTCAGCCACACTTGACTTCAGCCCACTTTTCATCGCTGATCCTGCCAATTCTCTTTTTCAGAATACGATTGATGCTTCTTAAGCCTTTGGATTGATGGCTGTGCACCTCCAGCTAGCGATCCCAGGAGCATCAACTCTTTCCTCTCCAGAGTGTGGGGGCCTTTAAATTCATGACGTGAGCGTCAGGTAGTTTTAAGAAAGAAAGAAAGAAAGAGAAAAATTTTCCCACTTCGGTTTTTTTAGAGCTTTCATGTGGAAACATCCATTAAACCTCAGAACGCCTTCCTCTGCCACTTCTATGTCCCTAGATGGTAGCAAAGTGATATTCTCCCCATCTAAGAAATAGGGAAACTGAGGTAGAACAAAGATGTGTTCAATTCAGGAACCAAGAAGACAGCCGAGAAGTCCTCACTCCTGACTCCCAGCCCACTCTAACCCACGAGACCCCACTCCTCTTTCAGAGCCACGGACAGAACTCGGGAGTCCTGATTTGCAACCGTCTCTGCTCAAACTCACTACACCCCAGCCCGCTTCTACAGCTGGGGAATGAGCCCAGAAGTCCTGGCTCCCAGCCCCCACCCGTTGCACCCCCATTCCCCTTTCAAACCCGGGGGATGAACCCAGGAGTCCTGGCAGGAATCTCAGCGCTGGTGGGCAGGGGAACATTTCCAAGCGGGATTATATGTGGATGGGGGTGGTGCTCCTCATCGGGATGACCCCAAGCCTGGGTGAGAGCTGGAGGAGGAACGAGAAGAAGGAAGGACGGACGGACTCTGACCCCCTGGCCAGGCACCTAGCCTGGGCTGTGGGAGTCCCAGGCTCCAATCCCTGCTCTCCCCGAGTCAGCCGGGGGACGTGGCCCTGGGTTTTCCTCTCGCTGGTTTTACCCACAAATTCCATCCTGAGCCCAGAATCCGCCATCGACAGCGGCACGTTCCCCAGGTGAATTCCGGCTCCCTGTGCCGGGGGACGGACGGGACTCACCTGTGGCCAGGAGAGCGGAGAGCAGGCAGAGGGGCAGAGCCACCCACATGGTGCCCGGGTGTTTACTGCAGTGAGCAGAACAGCGAGGAAGCATCTGGCTGTGGTTTTATCAGGCAGGTTGGCAAATACCTGCCCCCTGGGGGATCAGCTTGGGTTGCCCCATGACATCCTGGTGGACCCGGAGATGGGAGATTTCACAGCCCTGCATGTGACACTGGCTGATCAGATGATGCCAATGTGTACTGAGGCCAATTCCCTTTTGCATTAGTGGAAATCAGTGGTTCTCAGACAGGGGTCCGTATACCCCAGGGGTACACACAGGTCTTCCGGGGGTACATCAGCTCATCTAGATATTTGCCTCGATTTACAACCGGCCACATTAAGGCATGAGTGAAGTCAGTACGAGCTAAACTGTCGACCCCTTGTTCATATTGCTCTATATACTCTACACTGAAATGCAAGCACCAGGAAAGTGTCGACTCCAAAGCCCGGGACCATCCTGTCCTGTCAACTCTCTTCTTCCGAATTTGATTGGTGATCGTTCACCCTTGCCACTGATGGCTTCACACCTCCATCATGCATGCAAAAACTCTGGGCTGGCTGAAGAGATCCCATGATCGTTAACTCTTTCCTGTCCAGAGCTTGGGAGAGTTTCAATTCAGTCAGTGAACATAAGTTTTGAATTGAAGGACGAAAGAAAGAAAACCAATTGGTCCACTTTGGTTTTTTTCAGAGCTTTCCTCTGGAAACATCACTTCAACCTCCAAATACCTTCTCTTGCCTTTGCCAGGGTCCCAGGTGGGAGGAAGGGAACATTATCCCCACCTTACAAACAGGGAAACTGAGGCAGAAGGAGGCGGTGTCAGACTTGGAGTCATGAATACAGCCAAGGAGTCAGATTTCAGAGTAGCAGCCATGTTAGTCTGTATCCCCAAAAAGAACGGGAGTACTTGTGGCACCTTAGAGACTAACAAATGTAGATGAATCTCAGGAATCTCAGCGCAGGGGGCAGGGGAACATTTCCAAGCAGGATGACAAGGGTGGGGGACGCTTTTCCTGCCTCCTGAGATTTGTCTGTGATTTCCAAAGGTTTCCTGCTTCTCATCAGTGCCTAGCTCCCTGTGCCTGGGGACAGATGGGACTCCCCTGTGACCAGGAGAGCAGACAGCAGGCAGAGGGGCTGGGGCGCCCACATGGTGGTCGGGCATTTTCTGCAGGGACCAGAGCAGCCATGAAGCAGCTGGCTGTGGGTACGGCAGGCAGGTTCAGAGAATTAGAGAACCATAGAACACCTCAAAGGGTGGAGATTCCACCCCCTCCCTAGGGAACCCAATGCAGCGCTTCACCACCCTCCTAGTGAAATAGTGTTTCATGATCTCCAGCCTAGACCTCCCCCACTGCAACTGGAGACCATTGCTCCTCGTTCTGTCATCTGCCACCACTGAGAACAGCCGAGCTCCACCCTCTTTGAACCCCCCTCAGGTAGTTGAAGGCTGCTATCAAATTCCCCCTCACTCTTCTCTTCTGCAGACAAAAGAAGCCCAGTTCCCTCAGCCTCCCCTCCTAAGTCACGTGCCCCAGCCCCCTCATCATTGCCCTCCGCTGGACTCTCTCCAATTTCTCCACATCCCTTCTGTAGTGGGGGGCCCAAAACTGGACCCAGTACTCCAGATGTGGCCTCACCAGTGCCGAATAGCGGGGAATAATCACTTCCCTCCATCTGCTGGCAACGCTCCTACTGATGCAGCCCAAAATGCCGTTAGCCTTCTTGGCAACAAGGCCACCCTGCTGTCTCATAGCCAGCTTCTCATCCACTGTAATCCCCAGGTCCTTCTCTGCAGAAAGGTTGGCAAACACCTGCCCCCTGCGAGATCGGCTGGGGCTGCCCCGTGATATCCTGGTGGGCCCGGAGATGGGAGATCCTGCATGGGACACTAGCTGATCAGATGATGCCAATGTGTCTTGAGGCCAATTCCCTTGTGCCTTCGTGGAGATCTGTGGTTCTCAGCCAGGGATCCGTGTACCCCAGGGGTACACACAGGTCTTCCGGGGGTAAATCAGCTCATCTTAATGTTTATCTCGTTTTCCCACAGGACAGATAAAAAGCACTAATGAAGTCAGTACGAGCTAAAATTTCCTGACACAATGACTTGTTTGTGCAGCTCTATGTACTATCCACTGAAATGTAAGAGCAATATTTATATCCCAGTGGAGTTATTTTATAATTACACGGTGGAAATGAGAAAGGAAGCTATTTGTCAATCACAATGTGGCCGTGACACTTATGTATTTTTAGAATAACATAAGAAAGGACCTGTCATAAATATAAAGGGAAGGGGAACCACCTTTCTGTCCTCAGTGCTATAAAATCCCTCATGGCCAGAGGCAAAACACTTTTACCTGTTGTCATAAATATAAAGGGAAGGGTAAACTCCTTTACAATCCCTCCTGTCCAGAGGAAAAATCCTCTCACCTGTAAAGGGTTAAGATGCTAAAGGTAACCTCAGTAGTATGAGGGCCCTACCGTCAATCAAACACTGACCCCGCCCCTTGACCCCTTAGTCCCACCCCTTGACCCCACCGGAAGTGCCACCCCATGGTGTATTACTTCCGGGGTCAAGGCTGCCGCAAGACCTGAAGCAAGGTGTGTCTTGTGAAACTCACCCCACCCCTTGACCCCTTAACCCCACCCCTGGACCACTGCCCCCTTCACTGGAAGTCCCGCCCCATGGGGTATTCCTTCCAGGGTCATGGCTGCCACATGACCGGAAGCAAGGTATATCATGTGACCCCTCTAACTACTCCTCCCACTTCCCTCTACCAATCAGGAGAGGTTTCGCCCCTGTAGGGCTTCCCCCAAGAGGAGATTTGACCAATCAGGGCGAGTTCCGGGGCGGGGTGTCCTCTCCACAAGTGGGTCTTGTGACCCCTCTAACAACTCCTCCTCCCACCCTCTACCAATCAGGAGGGGTTTTGTCCCGATAGGACCAAGAGGAGATTTGACCAATCAGGATGAGTTCCGGGGCGGGGTGACCCATCCGGAAATGATTTTTGTGACCCCTCTAACAACTCCTCCTCCCACCAACGTCTACCAATCAGGCCACCCCAAGAGCTGATTTGACCAAAATAGGGCAGGTTCTGGGATGGGGTGAACCACCCAGATGAGGGGTGTGTGACCCCTCTGCCAGTCAGAGCGCAGCACCATCACCCCATAAGTCCCAGCGTCGGGCAGAAGAGGCTGTCTTTTACCAAGAGCGCGTGTTTTAGAAATCATGGAAACATGGACTCCTTCACCCCCACCGTGGGAACTTCGGACTTTGTTTTAGCCCCGAGGGCCTTTGGACTTGTGTGGAGAAAGCGCTACATCAGCGAGAGTTCTGAGGAGGACCCTTTGGCCCAGCCATTGACGGACACACCGGAAACCGACCCCGAAACCCGGCTGCTTGTGAGGCACCGCGATGAGCGTGATGGCCTCTTGTTGTCCTCCCCCCTGGAGGTGGAAGGTGATCACGGCTTGGGGGAGGTACGGGCGGACAAAGTGAATGAAAAAGACGTGGCTCAGGTAAATGAATGTTTAAGAAGTGAGGGTCGGGGTGGGGGTGTGTAATGGGGGGGCTAGGAACCAGGGATTGTTTAAATCAAAAACCAAGCAGTGGGGAGCTTACGCTGTTTCTTTTTTGAAAAAATCTCTCGACAGCTCGATGGTGCCTTTCTGGAGGCCTTTGAGAACTTACACATCGGTAGCCCCGTGGGAGTAAATGTATCATGCATCAGCTGTTTTTGCTCATGTCTGAGACACAGATCTCAAGAGGAAAAGGACAAAATGGAAGAGTGAACCAGCACAGACACCCTCATGTTAGGACTCATGGCGTCCATTTTTACGGGCGGTTGTAAAAGGTTGTGTTAAACCAGGCGATTAATAAAACTTATTTAGATGTGTTCATATGAATGTTGTCCCCCACCCACACTTGTGTTAGTAAAAGATGGTACCAGGAACAGTCATGTCTCCACAGGCGGCTCTGTTAAAGAAAATATATTACACCCCCGGGGAAGCTGGGAGCTTTGGCGGGGTGAACCCTCTTTTTCAAGTGGCCAAAAAGCAGAGTAAAACTTCAAATAGAAGACAAGTAACAGCTTGGCTTTCAGACCAGGATGCTTATACTTTACACAAAGCGGCTCAAATACGTTTTACAAGAAACAAGACCATTGTTTCAGATGTGGATGCGCAATGGCAGGCAGATTTGGTGGATATGCACCAGTTCTCCAGACACAACAGCAATTTTATGTACATCTTAACAGTGGTAGACATTCTATCCAAAAATGCCTGGGCCTTAGGCCTAAGAGACAAGACGAGTGGTGAGGTATCCAAGGCCTTTCAAGCTATTTTTAGCGAAGGGTCTGTGCCTCAAAAATTACAAACCGATCGGGGGAAAGAATTTTTAAACAAACCCTTAAGCAGATTGTTAAAACGGCATGGCATTCCCCATTTTGTTGCTAATAATGAAGTCAAAGCAGGGGTTGTGGAGCGGTTTAACAGAACTTTAAAAACTAGGATGTGGAGCTATTTTATCTAAAACCAAAGGAGCTTTTGAAAAAGGTTATGAACAGACATTTACCGATGAGATAGTCATAGTGGATGAAGCCTTAACCAGGGGTCAGAGACTGTATACCGATTAAAAGACTACGAGGGTGAGACAGTTCCTGGATCTTTTTGCCCTGAAGAATTACAAAAAGTAAACACCAAACGAGACAGGATTTACAGGATTGAAAAAATTCTAGCAGAGAAAGGAAAAGGGAGAAAAAAGCAACTACTGGTGAAATGGTTGGGGTGGCCTGATAAGTTTAACAGCGGGGTGAAAGCTTCTCAACTCTGTGACCTTTAGACACAAACAACAAACAAACAACAAAAACAAACAAAAGTTATTCCTCCTACAAAGACAGAGAAGATGAGCGACAGCGGGTTTTACATTACTTTGCCCAGCAACGCCAGCTCTGCAGTTTTTCCCCAAAACACCAGCTTGAACTTTACAATACGGCTTATGAAGCCCTTGGATCTCCCGGGTTCCTGGGAGGTGGGGTTAGTGGAAATACAACACCCGCACAGCTGGAACACTATCAACGAGGACACCCCTTTTGAAGTCACCTTTGGAGATATGGCGTGGAGTTTCATCCACCCTGACATCTGGTGGTGAGGTGTGGCAAGTTGTGGAAAAAAACTTCAGGGGCCGATCTCATTTGCATAGGCACAACAACCCCACCTAAAATGAGGCCATAACTGCCAAAATGGTCACTTTGGCTGTTGTGGGATCCCCAGTGTCTCTGTTATTGGGGCAGGAAGAATAAATTGTTATTACCCTGATTATGGGAACTGTGCTTGGAACTATACTTGGCCTTTTGTTATGATGGAGGGACTCACCATCAACTAAATAGCACTCGCAAGGCAAGGGACATGGGTTCCAAAACTCTGGGAATAGAGAGAGGCTTGAGACAGGTATTAGTACCTGGTGGTGTGGGCGCATGTTTGGGAGGGAAGGCAGAGATTTTGCTGTACTGTGTGAGCTGTCGTTGGCTGTGGACCCTCTACAGGTTCTAGGCCCAATAGCAGTGGAAGATGGTGAGTGGAAGGTAGTAACTACTGGGAGCCAGCCCTCACCAGCCCTTGCCTCTGAAGTGGAGTTTTTAAAGAAAATGTCTGCCTTTTTGGGGAAAGAGGGGAAGACCTTGACTGATATGCCGGGTCTGTTTTGCCTTTACCCAGGAGTCCCACCCCGGGAGGCTGCTCCGTCACCTGATGAGTGGGTGAAGGCTTTGGGCAAGCATTAGAGAAGGTTGTGCCACCCCACCCTAAGTCAAGCCCCTATCGTAAACTGAGGTTGTTTTCTGGGGTTCACACCCCAATGCCTGGGGAAGAAGCATTTGAACCCTGGCTGGAACACACCACTGAAATGCTGCAGGAATGGGCAGTACCTGATGCTGAAAAGAGAAGGTGACTAGTAGAGTGCCTTAGGGGGCCAGCCCTAGATGTGATTCGCACACTGAAGCTCAGTAACCCTGGGGTCAAGGTAAAGGACTGCCTAGAGGCCCTTGATCATGCCTTTGGGAGAACCGAGGGCTCAGAGGATGTTTATTGCAAGTTCCTCAATGCCAGGTAACAAAAGGGAGAGAAAGTTTCTGCCTATGTACAGAGGTTGGAGAAATTATTACAGAGAGCCTTCATGAGGGGAGCAGTAGCGGTTGAGCAAATGGACCGGACTAGATTGGCTCAGATTGTGAGGGGAATTCAATATCAGAACCCAATCCTTCTCCACCTTCGATTAAGGGAGCGCCAAGACAATCCACCGGGTTACTCTCGGCTGATAAAAGAGGTCCGAGAGGAGGAAGAGAGGCAGGCAGCTGGTGAGGTTTGGGAGGTTCGGCCACCCCAGGCAACTGCCACAACATCCATACGAACGCCCAAGGCGCTGATGGTGAATCCTCAAGAGGAACTTACCCAATGAGTGCAGGTCCTGACACAGAAAGTGGCTGAACTAGAGAATACTATCGATTCAGCAAAGACTTCAGCGTACAAGGAACCCCCCGTTACCACGGTCCAGAAGACTACATTTAGAATCTCTGCCCCACCCCGGCAACACGGGAAAGGGCAATCCTTCTTCTGCTACCGGTGTGGCCAGGGTGGGCACATTGCTGCCAGGTGTCAGAATGCAGAGAATCCCCCGCTAGTATACCAAAAGCTGAGGACCACCTGGGGAAAGTCGGGAAACGGCCCCAGGGCCTGGGAAGGGAGCCGCCTAGGCCTGCAGGGTTTGTAGGCTCCCCTGCGAAGAACCATGCCACCCGAATCCCACCAGGATTGATAGGACCTCGAGCTGAGGTCACTGTAAAGGTTGAAGGGACAGAATGTAGAGCAGTGCTTGACACGGGATCCCAAGTGACTATCATATTCCAGTCTTTCTACCAGCAGATGCTTATGCATCTGCCTATACAGCCCTTGACAGGGCTCGGCCTGTGTGGTCTCAGCATGGATGAATACCCGTATCAGGGGTATGTCATTGTACACCTGGAATTCCCAGAAGAGATCGCTGGGGTAAGACAGGAGGTGGACACTGTCGCTTTAATATGCCCTGACCCTAAAGGTGTCTCTGAGGTGTCTGTGCTAATAGGGACCAACTCCAGCCTCTTTAAGGTATTTGCAGATTACTGCAGACAGCGAGCAGGGGACCAATACCTGAATACCTTGGTGATACACACACATTGTGCCGCAGTCTACAGAAAAATTGAGGACGCAAAAAGAGTGATGCCTGATTTGCCGGTGGGAGCACTGAGGTACGCAGGCCCGGTCCCCTTAGTGGTGCCTGCAATGACAGAAAAGGAGGTGATTGTCATGAGTACCTGCCTGAAAGGCAGTAAGAGAACATTAGCAGTGGTAGAGCAGCCGACCAAGGGAGGGCTCCCTGAAGGAGGGCTGGTTCTTAGTGGAGTCATAACCCTACTCCTGACGCCCAGGAAAGGGTGACTATACTGATTGCTAATGAAACAAGTCGTGATATTTTTGTGAGGCAAGGACAGAAGAAAGCAGACCTCTTTGAGCCCGAGTCAATTGTAACCCCCCAGTGTGAAACTCAAGTTCCGACGATAGACCCAGCAAAGTTTGACTTTGGAGATTCACCAGTGTCCGAAGAGTGGAAAAATCGCCTGAGGAAGAAACTTTGTGAAAGATCCAAGGTGTTCTCACTGCATGAGTGGGATGTGGGATGTGCAAAAGGAGTAGAACACAATATCAGACTACATGACTCTCGACCTTTCAGGGAGAGATCTAGGAAGATTGCTCTCTCTGAGATGGAAGATGTGCAACATCATCTTCAGGAGCTCGTACTGACTTCACTAGTGCTTTTTATCTGGCCTGTTGTAAAATGAGGCAAACATCAAGATGAGCTGATGTACCACCCTGGAAGACCTGTGTGTACCCCTGGGGTACACGGACCCTTGGTTGAGAACCACTGGTCTCCACGAATGCACAAGGAAATTGGCCTCAAGACACATTGGCATCACCTGATCAGCCAGTGTCACATGCAGGGTTGGCAAATCTCCCATCTCCGGGCCCACCAGGATGTCACGGGGCAGCCCCAGCCGATCTCGCAGGGGGCAGGTGTTTGCCAACCTTTCCACAGAGCAGGACCTGGGGATTACAGTGGATGAGAAGCTGGCTGGCCTTGTTGCCAAGAAGGCTAACGGCATTTTGGGCTGCATCAGTAGGAGCGTTGCCAGCAGATGGAGGGAAGTGATTGTTCCCCTCTATTCGGCACTGGTGAGGCCACATCTGGAGTACTGGGTCCAGTTTTGGGCCCCCCACTACAGAAGGGATGTGGACAAATTGGAGAGAGTCCAGCGGAGGGCAACGAAAATGATGAGGGGGCTGGGGCACGTGACTTAGGAGGGGAGGCTGAGGGAACTGGTCTTCTTTTGTCTGCAGAAGACAAGAGTGAGGGGGAATTCGATAGCAGCCTTCAACTACCTGAGGGAGGTCCCAAAGAGGATGGAGCTCGGCTGTTCTCAGTGGTGGCAGAAGACAGAACGAGGAGCAATGGTCTCCAGTTGCAGTGGGGGAGGTCTAGGTTGGAGGTCAAGGGGAGGGACGGCATCCACGGGACAGCAACCGGGACCCCAGGGCAGGTCACAGCAGTGAGAGCTCAGCTGCCCGGCCCTGGGGAGCAGCTGGCCGCACGCTGCATGGTGGACGTCTCTTGTTCTTCCATCGGCGGCGGTTGCTACTTCAGGCTCATGGTGGCCAGCGAGAAGCCGGGAAGGCTGGGCTGTGCAGGCCCTGGGGCCTGCCCGCCTCTTCTGTCTGCAGTCCCACCCCTGTTCTGCTCCTTCCCCCGTGGCCCTGCCCCGGTTCCACCCACAGTCCTGTCCCAGTCCACCCACCCCCTTGCAGCCCCCCCACCCACGTCCCCAAGACCAGGAAAGATCTGTCCCGCCGCCAGCTGGGGGTGAGAGCTCTTCCAGTCCCCGGGCCACAGACGCAGCTGGGATCCTGGCGCTGGGGCTTCCCCCGCCACCTGGCACTTCTGCCAGGCACCGGGCTTGGGGTGCAGGGGTGCCCATTTTCCAGGGGGCCCCCAATGGGCTGAGGCTGCTGGGCACAGGCCCTGACGGCCCATTGGCTAATCCGCCACCGCTGCACTGCGGGTAGGGGTGCGGGCTCCCCTGGCTGAGCTGCCCTGGCAGGGCGGGGCAGGTGGGGGCAGGGGGCAGGGGGCTCTGTGTGTGGACGGAGCGGGGTTTGGGTTTAAACATGGGTCAGAGCCATGTCCACAGGGAGAGGGGGAAGCCGGCTGGCTTTGGAACAGGGGAGCGTGGCTCCGAACTCGCTTGCAAAGCCACAGGGTGTGACAAGAGGCTCTGGCCCCATAGGGAGCCTGGGGCTGAGCCTTGCCCAGAGCTGGGCCAAGGGCGTAGCCAGGTAAAGCGGGAACTGCCGGGAGGCTGCGGGGGCCTGGCCCACTGGAAATCCCGGCCCCGGGCCTCCCTTTGTCCTAGTGCCGATGGGCCCGGAGAGCCGGGGCTGGAAGGAATCCGGGACAGGCGCTCACCTTCCGAGATCTGCCCGCTGATGGAAATGCACTGGCTGGCACGGCCCTCGCACTGCAGGGTCTCCGTGCTGGAACAGCTGCTCCGACCCGGGGCAATGCAGATCGGGCACCGGCCTCCCGTCTAGACGGTGTTGATGATCGGCCCTGCAAGACCCTGAAGAGAGGGTCGGTGGGGGTTGACGGGCAGGGCTGCGGACAGGTGCCTTCTCTACTTTGTTACCACTTATTTCTAGCACCTCAATAACTGAGATCAGGGACCCCTTGTGCCAAGAGCTGCACAGACTCCCCAGAGCAGGGGCCCTGATTGCACTGGGCACTGCATAGATCCCCCCAGCCTGCTACTGGGGGCCCCCCATTGTGCCAGGCACTGCACGCCTCCCTCCCCTGAGATCAGGGTTCCCCCTATGGCACCAGGTGCTACACGGGACCCCACCCTTCTCCAGAAAAGAACCTTTTCCAAACCAGTTTGACACTCAGTCAGTGCCTATGCCACTGGGAAGAAGCAGGGAGGGACGCAGAGATGTACAGACAGGAGAGAACTGGGTATTGCAGCTGTTCGTAGAGCAGGTCCGGGTTTGAATCTTCACAAAGAAGAGGGAGATGTTCCTGGGCGTGGCGGAGGATACACAGGAGAAGGAATAGCCTGCATTTCCCTTCGCTTCTGGTTAGAAGTGCAACCCTTCTGCCCGTCAGAGTTGGCAGTAACAAGGGCCGGGTTCAATATCTAGGGGATCCATTCCAATAACACAATGCAAACCAGCTTGAGCCCCCACCCAGTGACCTGGGACAAATATATACCACCCCTGCTGAGCGCCTCCAAGAGGCAATATTCCCCTCTCGCAAGCACATAATCTGAGTATAGCAGAAGCCTTTTAATAAGAGAGAGAAACAATGTGGCATTATGTTGGGGAAACACCACCAACAGGATTCATAACACAACCCATGAGCAAAAAAAACCCACCCCAAGCAAATTGGGGCATGCCCCTTTCCCTTTGGTTCTTGAGTCCAGCAACCCCAAATCACCCAAAGTCCCAAAAGTCCAAGGACCCAAAAGTCTCTGTCCCTGGTCAGGGCAGCCCCAGAGTTTGAAAGTTTATCTGCGGAGCCTTACCCCCCAGCCTGGGTGGAGATGGGACAGGGGTAAGAGGCACCTTACATGATCTGAAGCTGACCACCCCACAGCTCCATAGGCCTTCGCTCCGCTCCTCCAGCCGCCCCACGAACTCCTTCGCTCAGCTCCGCTCCGCGGCCCACAAGCAGCTCCCGCCGTCCAACGAACTGCTCCACCAGCCGGTCCACAAACTGCTCTGCGTCCCACCAGCAGCTCCTGCTGTCCTACGAACTGCTCCACCAGCTTGTCCACAAGGCACTCCAGCCATCCTGCAAACTGCTCCACGATAGAACTTCAGGCTCCTCCACTACTTAACACAACGCTCAGTGATTTCAGCTCTTAGTCAGTTCAGCTCTTTGGTGAATTCAGCTTGTAGTAGGGGAGCCTCAGTGCTGGTGCACTATTAGCCCAAAGTGAGCTCAGCAGCCTGTAACTAGACTTCTAATGAAATCAAAAGTAGCTCTGAAATTGCACAGTAGAGGGAGAGAGAGAAAAACACAATTAACAGGTAATTCAATGGGCCCATACCACCAAGTATTAAGACTTGTCCCCAGCCTCTCTCCATTCACAGAGTTTTGGAACCCATGACCCTTGCCTAGCGAGTGCTACTTAGTTGATGGTGAGTCCCTCCATCATAACAAAAGGCCAAGTACAGTTCCAAGCACAGTTCTCATAATCAGGGTAATAACAATTTATTCTTTCTGCCCCAATAACAGAGAAACTGGGGATCCCGCAGCAGCCAAAGTGACCATTTGGGCAGCTATGGCCTCATTCTAGGCGTGGTGGGTGTGCCTATGCAAATGAGATCAGCCCCTGAAGTTCTTTTCCACAACTTGCCACACCTCACCACCAGATGTCAGGGTGGAGCTCATCCTGACACTGCTTACAGAAGCAAAACAGATACAAAAATTATTTACAGATGAAACCAGCGCCCCGAGGGCTGGTGATTCCTGGGAGCCACCTCACCCTTTTTTCTGGCGTCCCAGGCCAGAAGGGCCCATTCCCAGCATCTAGTCTGACCTGCCGCATAGCCCAGGCTGGAGAAGTCCTCCCTACACGGGGCCCGATCACGTGTGTTTGATGAAAGCATCTTCCAGGAGGACAGCCAGCCTGGCCTGGGGGATGCCGAGGGACGGCGCATCCACCGCATCCCTGGGGAGCTTGTTAACCACCCTCCCCAGCATGTCTAGCTAAATACTTATCTGGCGCCCATCACCATGGCATCTGAACCCCTCGTCATCTTTAATGCATTATCCTCACAACCACCTTGTGGGATGGGGCAGGGCTGTCAGCCCCATTGAACAGATTGGGGAAACTGAGGCACAGATCCTCAGCAGGACCTAACTCTTTGAATCTCTAGGCCTAAGAGGTGTGTCCCAGGTCACACAGGGTGGCTGGCAGAGAGGGGCCTGGAGCCCAGGTGTGCTAAGCCCTTGGCGCGCGTGTCCAAACCACAGCCGGCAAACGGTCGGTGCGGAGACCGATGGTGGAAAGTCAGCGCCACCCACCCTTGACCAGTGCGTTTGCCTCCTAGACACCGAGGCAGGTGCTGTGACCAGCGGGGCAGGGCTGTGGCTGAGCAGGGCAGTTGCTCACAGAATTTCTCCTACACTGGTAACAGGATCTGGTGAGGAGGGAAATAAAGCAGGATTTCCATTTTAATTTCTGGTGCCAGCGTCCCCCTTTTCTTGTCCGGTCCCCGAAGGCCTCGGGTTCATGGAGGTGGCCTTGGCTGATCTCACTCCCCCTGTTAAATCTCACTCCCCCTGTTAAAGCTAGTGCCTTGGATAGGTGCTGGCAGTGGCAGGGTGCACCGGCTGGTGTCTGCAGCAGTTTGGGGCACAGAGGGATGCGACAAAGTGGAAATTGAGCTCCTATTTCTACGATGCCATGGAGTGCCTCAGTTTCCCTCTGTGCTTTGCAAGGCTGTGCAGGGCCGCCCCTCCATCCATCCCCGATAAACCTGTGAGGAAGTGGAAGCGTTCTTAATGTTTCCTCTGAATAGTGTGGGGGTGCCTCAGTTTCCCCTAGGCAGTTCTTAAGTATCTAGGTGGGATAAGGGTGTATGATCCTTGCAGAGCCCGAGAGGGCAGGTGTGTGCAGGGGTCTGGACACAGAGAATGGCCGACACCCTGTTTCCTGGCCACTGATGGCCTGGGCCCTTCCCCCCTGCAAACCTCTGTTTTACTGGCTGGCTGATAGTCCCGTCTGACTGTGGAGTTGGGGTGCAGGACCCTCTGGCTTCCCCAGGACCCCGCCTGGGCGGACTGGCTGTGGGAAGCGCATGGAATGGCAGAGGAGGCTGAATGCTCCGAGGTCAGACCCAGGAAGGTGGAAGCCGGGTGAGCTTTGTGTCCTGCAGACAGGCTGCTCCCAGAGAGGAGACTTCCCCAGAGTCCTGCCTGCCTTCGTAGGGAGCAGGTCCAGAGCATCGCCCGGGGACTCCCTGACAACACCCATCCTTCTGTCCGTCCATCCTCCTACACGTCCACCCTTCCCCCCACACACCCATCCATCCATTCCCCTAAGAGACTGTCTGTCCATCCATCCATCTGCCTTCATGCCTGTCCATCCATCCCCCTACACACCTGTCTAGGTTCCTTCCCCACTCTGAACTCTAGGGTACAGATGTGGGGACCTGCATGAAAACCTCCTAAGCTTACTTTTACCAGCTTAGGTTAAAACTTCCCCAAGGTACAAATTATTTTTGTCCTTTGCCCCTAGATTTCTACTGCCACCACCAAACTTTAACTGGGTTTACTGGGAAACGTAGTTTGGTCACGTCTTTCCCTCCCAAATCCTCCCAACCCTTGCACCCAACTTCCTGGGGAAGGTTTGGTACAAATCCTCACCAATTTGCATAGGTGACCACAGACCCAAACCCTTAGATCTTAGAACAATGAAAAAGCATTGAGTTTCCTTACAAGAAGACTTTTAATAGAAGTAGAAAAGAATCACCTCTGTAAAATCAGGAAGGCAAATACCTTACAGGGGAATTAAATTCAAAACAGAGAGAATGCCTCTAGGCAAAACCTTAAGTTACAAAAAGACACACAGACAGGAATATCCATTCTATTCAGCACAGCTATTTTCTCAGCCATGTAAAGAAATCATAATCTAACACATACCTAGCTAGATTACTTACTAAGTTCTAAGAGTCCATTTCTGTTCTGTCCCCGGCAAAAGCATCACACAGACAGACACAGACCCTTTGTTTTTCTCCCTCCTCCCAGCTTTTGAAAGCATCTTATCTCCTCATTGCTCATTTTGGTCAGGTGCCAGCGAGGTTACCTTTAGCTTCTTAACCCTTTACAGGTGAGAGGATTTTTCCTCTGGAGAGGAGGGATTATAAAGGAGTTTACCCTTCCCTTTCTATTTATGACAACAGGTGAAAGTATTTTGCCACGGGGCATGGGGGATTTTATAGCTCCGGGGACAGAAAGGTGGTTCCCCTTCCCTTTATATTTATGACAGGTCCTTTCTTATGTTATTCTAAAAATACATAAGTGTCACGGCCACATTGTGACTGACAAATAACTTCCTTTCTCAGTTCCACCGTGTAATTATAAGATAACTCCACTGGGATATAAATATTGTTCTTACAGTTCAGTGGATAGTACATAGAGCTGCACAAACAAGTCATTGTATCAGGAAATTTTAGCTCGTATTGACTTCACTAGTGCTTTATATCTGGCCTGTTGTAAAATGAGGCAAACATCAAGATAAGCTGATGTACCCCCTGAAGACCTGTGTGTACCCCTGGAGTACAGGGACCCCTGGCTGAGAACCACAGATCTCCACTAATGCACAAGGGAATTGGCCTCAAGACACATTGCATCACCTGATCAGCCAAAGTCACATGCAGGGTTGTGAAATCTCCCATCTCCGGGTCCACCAGGATGTCATGGGGCAGCCCCAACCGATCCCCCAGGGGGCAGGTATTTGCCAACCTGCCTGATAAAACCACAGCCAGATGCTTCCTCGCTGTTCTCCTCACTGCAGCTAACATCCAGGCACCATGTGGGTGGCTCTGCCCCTCTGCCTGCTGTCCGCTCTCCTGGCCACAGGTGAGTCCCGTCCGTCCCCGGGCACAGGGAGCCGGGTGATGCGGTCGGGAATTCACTTGGGGAACATGCTGCTGTCGATGGTGGATTCTGGGGTCAGGATGGAATTTGTGGGTAAAACCAGCAAGAGGAAAACCCGGAGCCACGTCCCCAGGCTGACTCGGGGAGAGCAGGGATTGGAGTCTGGGACTCCCACAGCCCACGCTAGGGGCCTGGCCAGTGGGTCTGAGTCCGTCTGTCCTTCCTTCTTCTCGTTCCTCCTCCAGCTCTCGCCCGAGCTTGGGGTCATCCGGATGAGGAGCAGCACCCCCGTCCACATGTCATCCTGCCTAGAAATGTTCCCCTGCCTGTCAGCGCTGAGATTCCTGCCAGGACTCCTGGCTTCATTCCACGGGTTTGAAAGGGGAATGCGGGTGCAACGGGTAGGCGCTGGGAGCCAGGACTCCTGGGCTCATTCCCCAGCTGTAGAAGCGGGCTGGGGTGTAGTGAGTTTGAGCAGAGATGGCTGCAAATCAGGACTCCCGGGTTCTGTCCATGGCTCTGAAAGAGGAGTGGGGTCTCGTGGGTAAGAGTGGGCGGGGAGTCAGGACTTCTCGGCTCTCTTCTTGGTTCTAAGCCTGAATTGAACACATCTTTTTTCTACCTCAGTTTCCCTATTTCTTAGATGGGGAGAATATCACTTTGCTACCATCTAGGGACATAGAAGGGGCAGGGGAAGGCGTTCTGAGGTTTAATTGATGTTTCCACATGAAAGCTCTAAAAAAACCAAAGTGGGAAAATCTTTCTTTCTTTCTTTCTTTCTTAAAACTACCTTACGCTCACGTCATGAATTAAAGGCCCCCATGCTCTGGAATGGAAAGAGTTGATGCTCCTGGGATCGCTGGCTGGAGGTGCACAGCCATCTATCCAAAGGCTTAACAAGCGTCAATCGTATTCTGAAGAAGCGATGAAAAGTGGGCTGAAGTTGAGTGTGGCTGAGCTGACGTAACTCTGAGAGGCAGAGGCCTGGAGCAGAGAGTGACAGCGGGGGGTGTGTGTGTGTGTGAGTGAAAGGTTCACCGCAAAGCCAGGCAGAAACCCCTCCTCAGAGCAGCTGAATTCTTGTTTTTCTGTCTACACAGACGAGTGGGGTTTGTTCGCAGGCACAAGCTGCACCCCAGATAGCCACGTCAGCAGCTGAAAATGTATTCTAGCCACAGACACTCAGGCAGCAAACAGACTTGTCTGCAGTGTTGAGTGAGATACAAATGACCAGCTAGCAAGATGCCTTTCCCCATCCGGAGAGTTAAATGGAACTGGGCAGAACTGCTGCAAAAGCAGGTGGCATTTCTCCAAGATCTGCCTGCCCACACGTTCAGTGAGGAGGCATTGGTGGTAACAACTCCCACAGCGCCACCTCTTGGTTCCTGGTGGTATTTCGCCCACGGGCACTGCCTGGGGAGGGGTGGGGAGCCGGGGTTTGTACTGAGAAGGGATTTTTCCAACCTCCAGGGAGCGCTCTGCAATGCGAGGTGTGTGCGTCCAGAGAGCTATCGTGCTCCGGCTCCCTGCAGCCCTGCGCCCCCTCGGAAGGGACCTGCGTCACCGTCGTGGCAGAGATCAGGCTGGGTGAGTGAAAGAAGATTTCTACTAAGTGTAGACACCATTGTCCTCCTGAAGCCAGGGGTCGAACCCAGGAGTCCTGGCTCCCACCCCCTCCTCCTACTCTAACCAATAGCCTCCGCTCCTCTCCAGGAGCAGGGACTGCTCAGTCTGGAAAGATAATGTCATAGACAGGGGATGGGATGAGATGGGGAATTTCAGTGGGTGGCTGTGGGGCTGGATCAGACAGAAGAGAGGATTTTATTGGGGGTGGGGGGGAAGATGAGATTAGTTGGGGGTGGGGTGGATGGATACAAAAGGGGAGGATGGAGCAGCTGGGGGTCCATTGGGGAGCTCAGAGGTGATTCTCTGTTTCTCTTCCACAGAGGGATCCCCCTTCTCCTACACGGCTAAATCGTGCCTGGAGCCCCAGAACTATGAGCCCAGCCCCTTCTCGCTGACCTACCCGCACAATGTCACCGTGCGGGTGAACATCGTGAGCTGTAACACCGACGGCTGCAACGCTGGGGCCATCCCAGGTGTGTGTCTGCTGCAAACCTAGAGCTCTGCTCCGGCCACACCTGCCTGGAGAGAACCCAGGAGTCCTGGCTCCCAGCCCCCCTTCTCTAACCACTAGACCCCACTCCCTTCCCCGAGCTGGGATTGAGCCCAGCGTGTGGTGACTCCCCACCCCTGGCTGACTGTGTGTGTCTGACTGTTCTCAGTGCCAACTGTGAGCTCCGTCCCCAACGGCCGGCAGTGCCTGTCGTTCTTCAACGTGTGGCCATATCACGGGAATGAGAAGGAGAAGAAGAAGGTGCTCTTGGCCTGCACCGGCGCCGAGGACCATTGTGTTGAGGAATCTGGGATATTAACACTGGGTAAGTCCTCCAGATGGGGGCGGGGTCTGAACACAGAGTACAAGGTGGAGCCCAGGTGTCCTGGCTCAGTCCCCGCCCCCCTGGCTCTGACCCACTAGACTCCACTCCCCTGGCAGATTTGCAGAGAGAACCCTGGAGTCCTACTTGCCGCGATGCCAAAGGAGCACCCAAGGAGGATAAGGCCACTGCGGAGAAACTAAATGAATTCTGTGCATCGGTCTTCACGGCTGAGGCTGGGAGGGAGATTCCCAAACCTGAGCCATTCTGTTTTCATAACAAATCTGAGGAACTGTCCCAGATTGAGGTGTCATTACAGGAGTTTTTGTAACAAATTGATAAATTAAACAGTAATAAGTCACCAGGACCAGATGGGATTCGCCCAAGAGTTCGGAAGGAACTCAAATTTCAAATTATAGAATGACTAACTGTGGTTTCTAACCTACCATTTAAATCAGCTTCTGTCCCAAATGGCTGGAGGATGGCTAATGATACGCCAATTTCTAAAAAGGGCTCCAGAGGTGATCCCAGCAACTACAGACTAGTAAGTCTGACTTCAGTACAGGGTAAACTCATTGAAACTATAGGAAAGAAGAGAACTGTCAGCCACACAGATGAACATAATTTGTTGGGGAAGGGTCAACATGGTTTCGGTAAAGGAAAACCACGCCTCACCAGTATACTAGAATTCTCTGAGGGGGTCAAGAAGCGTGTGGACAAGGGGGATCCAGTGGCTATAGTGTACTTAGATTTTCAGAAAGCCTTTGAAAAGGTCCCTCACCAAAGGCTCTTAAGCAAAGTAAGCTGTCATGGGATAAAATCCTCTCATGGCTCAGTAAGTGGTTAAAAAGATAGGGAAAAAAGGGTAGGAAGAAATGGTCAGTTTTCAGAACGGAGAGATGTAAATAGTGGGAGTCCCCCAGGGATCCGCACTGGGCCCAGTCCTATTCACCATATTCCGAAATGTTCTGGAAAAAGGAGTAAATAGTGAGGTGGCAAAATTTGCAGAAGATACAAACCTACTCAAGATAGTGAAGTCCAAAGCAGACTGTGAAGAGGTACTAAAGGATCTCTCAGAACTGGGTGACTGGGCAACAAAACGGCAGAGGAAATTCAATGTTGATAAATGCAAAGTAACACACATGGGCAAACGTAATCCCAACTAGACATACACAATGATGGGTCGAATTTACCACTCAAGAAAGATCTTGGAGTCATTGTGGAGAGTTCTCTGAAATGACTCCATGTGCAGCGGCCGTGAAAAAGGGGAACAGAATGCTGGGAAATATTAAGAAAGGGACAGAGAATGGGACAGAATAGATCGTGTTGCCTCAATATAAATGCATGGGAAGCCCGCAGCTTGAACACTGCAGGCGGATGTGGTCGCCCACTCTCAGAAAAGAGATATCGGAATTGGAAAAGCTTCAGAAAAGCCCAAACAAAATGATGAGGGGGTTGGAACGGCTGCCATATGAGGAGAGATGAATAAGAGTGGGACTTTTCAGCCTGGAAAAGAGATGGCTAAGAGGGGATATGATTGAGGTCTAGAGAAGGTTGAAGGGTGTGGAGGAAGTAAATAAGGAAGTGTTATTTACTCCATCTAACATAAGAAGGAGGGGTCACCACAGGCAGCAGGATTAAAACAAACAAAAGGAAGTACTGCTTCACACAACGCACAGTCAACCTGTGGAACTCATTGCCGGAGGATGTTTTGAAGGCCAAGACTATAACAGGGTTCAAACAGGAACGAGAGAAGTTCCTGGAGTACAGGTCCATCTGTGGCTATTGCCAGGATGGGCAGCGATGGCGGCCCTAGCCTCTGTTTGCCAGGAGCTGGGAATGGGCGACAGGGGATGGATCAGTGGAAGGTTCCCTGTTCTGTTCATTCCCTCTGGGGCACCTGGCATTGGCCAGAGGATACTGGGCTAGATGGACCTTTGGGGTGACCCAGGAGGGCCATTCCTCTTATGTTCTCACATTGTTCCAGCCCCCTGCTCTGAGCACTAGACCCCACTCTGCCTGCAGAGCCGGGTGCAGTCCTCCTGGGAAGGGAGTGTGTGAGAGACCTTATTGGGGTCGGGGGGTGGATCTGGGAGCCCCTGATTACGTCTCTCTCCCCTCATCCAGGTGACATCAAACTGAGGAAGAGTGCGGCTGGATGTGGCTCCCCTGGCGCCTGCAAGAAGAGATTATTGGTGAAGAAATACACCCAGGGCGTGGTGGAGATGCTGAGCCCGGTTGACTGCTACCCAGCTCCCTGGGCCAGTGGAAGCATCGGGGAGCCCTGAGCCCCGGCCTGGCGTCCTCCCCTTCTGCTGCGTGCTGGGCTGCAGTGCACCTCCCTTTGGGGGGATTGCGTGTTCCTTTTGTGCATTGGCTGAATAAAGTGAGTTGTCCGGAAAGCACCCCCCTTGCTCCTTGTCCCCTGACTGCCCCGTACCGGGCCCCACACCGCCCCTATCTGTGCACAAGTGATGCTGGCAGGAAGAGAACGCTGGAGTCCTGACTCCCAGTACCCCACCCTGTAACCCAACAGGGCCCACTCCCTTCTGAAAGCCAGGGATAGAGCCCAGGAGTCCTGGCTCCCAAGCCCACTGCAGGGCCAGGGAATGGAACCCAGGAGTCCTGCCTAGATCCCCTCCCCCAAGGCAAGGCCCGTGGCCGGGGGAAAGGCACCGGCTGGCTGAGCTCCCCTGCGGAAGGAGGGCTGTGGGAAGGAGAGGCCGTGGCTCACCCAGCTGTCCAGGCGGGCAGGAACGCCCTGGAGGGGAGAAATGTCCTTCTAGGTTGATTTTGCAGGGCTCAGTTCGTCCCGCTCTCTGGGGCGGCTCCACTGGGAGTGACGAGCTCAGGGAAGGTGTCAGGAAACAGGGCAGATCCCCCCAGCCGGTGGTGCTCTGTGAGCAGATTTCACCCAGCGTGACCTCCTGGATCGCTGCCCCCGTCTGACCCCGGAGTCACAGCCAGTCCCCTCAGATACTCTCAGACAAGCCGGACTTTGTGAGGAAACCTCACGGACACCCCAAACCAGCCCACCCAGGTTGTCCCCTGCCCCAGAAGACCGGTCTCTTACCCCAGGGCCACGGGACCCCAGATCCTACACCAAAGGCAACGCTGGCAGCCAGCTCTGTAGGAATCTTGCTAAAGGTTCGTGAGCTAAGGAAAGGGAATGAGGGTGACAAGGGGTTAAAGCAGGTAAAATTCATGCCCAGGTGAGTCGCAGTCTGTAATTCCAAACGGTGGCGGTGAAGGAAAAACTGCCATTTTCCCAAGTCTTTTCAGGTGCTCCCAGACGGTCTCCAGGGACCCCCGCTTTGCATCCGGTTCCGGTCCCTGTAAGCGTCCAGCCAGCCCAGCGAGGCAGGGTTCCCTCAATCCATCCTTACAGCTTCTTCTCCCAGAGAACAAGGTGGCAGGGCCCCCACCCACGTGGGCTTTGCCTTCGATGTGGGGAGGGAGGAACATGGCAGTCAGCACACGCCATGGCCCCTGCCCTTGGACTCAGCACTTTTCTGGTGCTAAAGTTCTTCGTTAGCATCCCTACAGCATTGTCAAGTTCCTTCCCCACTCTGAACTCTAGGGTACAGATGTGGGGACCTGCATGAAAAACCTCCTAAGCTTACTTTTACCAGCTTAGGTGAAAACTTCCCCAAGGTACAATCTATTTTACCCTTTCCCTTGGATTTCCACTGCCACCACCAAACTTTATCTGGGTTCCTGAGAAAACATAGTTTGGAAACGTCTTTCCCCGCAAAATCCTCCCAACTCTTGCAGCCCACTTCCTGGGGAAGGTTTGGTAAAAATCCTCACCAATTTGCATAGGTGACCACAGACCCAAACCCTTGGATCTTAGGACAAAGAAAAAACATTGAGTTTCCTTACAAGAAGACTTTTAATAGAAGTAGAAAAGAATCTTCCCTTGTTGCCAAAAAGGCCAAAGGCATTTTGGGCTGCATCAGTAGGAGCGTTGCCAGCAGATGGAGGGAAGTGATTGTTCCCCTCTATTCGGCACTGGTGAGGCCACATCTGGAGTACTGGGTCCAGTTTTGGGCCCCCCACTACAGAAGGGATGTGGACAAATTGGAGAGAGTCCAGCGGAGGGCAACGAAAATGATGAGGGGGCTGGGGCACGTGACTTAGGAGGGGCGGCTGAGGGAACTGGGCTTCTTTTGTCTGCAGAAGAGAAGAGTGAGGGGGAATTCGATAGCAGCCTTCAACTACCTGAGAGGGGTCCCAAAGAGGATGGAGCTCGGCTGTTCTCAGTGGTGGCAGAAGACAGAACGAGGAGCAATGGTCTCCAGTTGCAGTGGGGGAGGTCTAGGTTGGAGGTCAAGGGGAGGGACGGCATCCACGGGACAGCAACCGGGACCCCAGGGCAGGTCACAGCAGTGAGAGCTCAGCTGCCCGGCCCTGGGGAGCAGCTGGCCGCACGCTGCATGGTGGACGTCTCTTGTTCTTCCATCGGCGGCGGTTGCTACTTCAGGCTCATGGTGGCCAGCGAGAAGCCGGGAAGGCTGGGCTGTGCAGGCCCTGGGGCCCGCCCGCCCCTTCTGTCTGCAGTCCCACCCCTGTTCTGCTCCTTCCCCCGTGGCCCTGCCCCAGTTCCACCCACAGTCCTGTCCCAGTCCACCCACCCCCTTGCAGCCCTCCCGCCCACGTCCCCAAGACCAGGAAAGATCTGTCCCTCCGCCAACTGGGGGTGAGAGCTCTTCCAGTCCCCGGGCCACAGCCGCAGCTGGGATCCTGGCGCTGGGGCTTCCCCCGCCACCTGGCACTTCTGCCAGGCACCGGGCTTGGGGTGCAGGGGTGCCCATTTTCCAGGGGGCCCCCAATGGGCTGAGGCTGCTGGGCACAGGCCCTGACGGCCCATTGGCTAATCCGCCACCGCTGCACTGCGGGTAGGGGTGCAGGTTCCCCTGGCTGAGCTGCCCTGGCAGGGCGGGGCAGGTGGGGGCAGGGGGCAGGGGGCTCTGTGTGTGGACGGAGCGGGGTTTGGGTTTAAACATGGGTCAGAGCCATGTCCACAGGGAGAGGGGGAAGCCGGCTGGCTTTGGAACAGGGGAGCGTGGCTCCGAACTCGCTTGCAAAGCCACAGGGTGTGACAAGAGGCTCTGGCCCCATAGGGAGCCTGGGACTGAGCCTTGCCCAGAGCTGGGCCAAGGGCGTAGCCAGGTAAAGCGGGAACTGCCGGGAGGCTGCGGGGGCCTGGCCCACTGGAAATCCCGGCCCCGGGCCTCCCTTTGTCCTAGTGCCGATGGGCCCGGAGAGCCGGGGCTGGAAGGAATCCGGGACAGGCGCTCACCTTCCGAGATCTGCCCGCTGATGGAAATGCACTGGCTGGCACGGCCCTCGCACTGCAGGGTCTCCGTGCTGGAACAGCTGCTCCGACCCGGGGCAATGCAGATCGGGCACCGGCCTCCCGTCTAGACGGTGTTGATGATCGGCCCTGCAAGACCCTGAAGAGAGGGTCGGTGGGGGTTGACGGGCAGGGCTGCGGACAGGTGCCTTCTCTACTTTGTTACCACTTATTTCTAGCACCTCAATAACTGAGATCAGGGACCCCCTTGTGCCAAGAGCTGCACAGACTCCCCAGAGCAGGGGCCCTGATTGCACTGGGCACTGCATAGATCCCCCCAGCCTGCTACTGGGGCCCCCCCATTGTGCCAGGCACTGCACGCCTCCCTCCCCTGAGATCAGGGTCCCCCCTATGGCACCAGGTGCTACACGGGACCCCACCCTTCTCCAGAAAAGAACCTTTTCTGAACCAGTTTGACACTCAGTCGGAGCCTGGGCCACTGGGAACGAGCAGGGAGGGATGCAGAGATGTACAGACAGGAGAGAACCGGGTATTGCAGCTGTTCGTAGAGCAGGTCCGGGTTTGAATCTTCACAAAGACCCCGTTCCCGAAGAAGAGGGAGATGTTCCTGGGCGTGGCGGAGGATACACAGGAGAAGGAATAGCCTGCATTTCCCTTCGCTTCTGGTTAGAAGTGTAACCCTTCTGCCCGTCAGAGTTGGCAGTAACAAGGGCCGGGTTCAATATCTAGGGGATCCATTCCAATAACACAAGGCAAACCAGCTTGAGCCCCCAACCAGTGACCTGGGACAAATATATACCACCCCTGCTGAGCGCCTCCAAGAGGCAATATTCCCCTCTCGCAAGCACATAATCTGAGTGTAGCAGAAGCCTTTTAATAAGAGAGAGAAACAATGTGGCATTATGTTGGGGAAACACCACCAACAGGATTCATAACACAACCCATGAGCAAAAAAAACCCACCCCAAGCAAATTGGGGCATGCCCCTTTCCCTTTGGTTCTTGAGTCCAGCAACCCCAAATCACCCAAAGTCCCAAAAGTCCAAGGACCCAAAAGTCTCTGTCCCTGGTCAGGGCAGCCCCAGAGTTTGAAAGTTTATCTGCGGAGCCTTACCCCCCAGCCTGGGTGGAGATGGGACAGGGGTAAGAGGCACCTTACATGATCTGAAGCTGACCGCCCCACAGCTCCATAGGCCTTCGCTCCGCTCCTCCAGCCGCCCCACGAACTCCTTCGCTCAGCTCCGCTCCACGGCCCACAAGCAGCTCCCGCCGTCCAACGAACTGCTCCACCAGCCGGTCCACAAACTGCTCTGCGTCCCACCAGCAGCTCCTGCTATCCTACGAACTGCTCCACCAGCTTGTCCACAAGGCACTCCAGCCGTCCTGCAAACTGCTCCACGATAGAACTTCAGGCTCCCCCACTACTTAACACAACGCTCAGTGATTTCAGCTCTTAGTCAGTTCAGCTCTTTGGTGAATTCAGCTTGTAGTAGGGGAGCCTCAGTGCTGGTGCACTATTAGCCCAAAGTGAGCTCAGCAGCCTGCAACTAGACTTCTAACGAAATCAAAATTAGCTCTGATATTCCACAGTGGGGAGGGGGAGAGGGAGAGAGAAAGAGAAAGAGAGAGAGAGAGAGAGAGAGAGAGAAAAAAGCACAATTAACATGTAAGGCCCTTACCAACAGGCCCATACCACCAAGTATTAAGACTTGTCCCCAGCCTCTCTCCATTCACAGAGTTTTGGAACCCATGACCCTTGCCCAGCGAGTGCTACTAAGTTGATGGTGAGTCCCTCCATCATAACAAAAGGCCAAGTACAGTTCCCAGCACAGTTCCCATAATCAGGATAATAACAATTTATTCTTCCTGCCCCAATAACAGAGAAGCTGGGGATCCCGCAGCAGCCAAAGTGACCATTTGGGCAGCTATGGCCTCAATCTAGGCGTGGTGGGTGTGCCTATGCAAATGAGATCAGCCCCTGAAGTTCTTTTCCACAACTTGCCGCACCTCACCACCAGATGTCAGGGTGGAGCTCATCCTGACACTGCTTACAGAAGCAAAACAGATACAAAAATTATTTACAGATGAAACCAGCGCCCCGAGGGCTGGTGATTCCTGGGAGCCACCTCACCCCTTTTCCTGGCGTCCCAGGCCAGAAGGGTCCATTTCCAGCATCTACTCTGACCTGCCGCATAGCCCAGGCTGGAGAAGTCCTCCCTACATTGTGCCCGATCACGTGTATTTGATGAAAGCATCTTCCAGGAGGGCAGCCAGCCTGGCCTGGGGGATGCCGATGGATGCTGCATCCACCGCATCCCTAAGGAGCTTGTTAACCACACTCCCCAGCATGTCTAGCTAAATACTTGTCTGGCACGCATCATCATGGTATCTGAACCCTGCGTCATCTTTAATGTATTATCCTCACAGCCACCTTGTGGGATGGGGCAGGGCTGTCAGCCGCATTGAACAGATGGGGGAAACTGAGGCACAGATCCTCAGCAGGACCTAACTCTTTGAAGCTCTGGGCCTAAGTGGTGTGTCCCAGGTCACACAGGGTGGCTGGCAGAGAGGGGCCTGGAGCCCAGGTGTGCTAAGCCCTTGGCACGCGTGTCCCGCCCACAGCCAGCAAACAGTCGGTGCGGAGAACGATGGTGGAAAGTCAGCGCCACCCACCTTTGACCAGTGCGTTTGCCTCCCAGACACCGAGGCAGGTGCTGTGACCAGCGGGGCAGGGCTGTGGCTGAGCAGGACAGTTGCTCACAGAATTTCTCCTACACTGGTAACAGGAGACAGGATCTGGTGAGGAGGGAAATAAAGCAGGATTTCCATTTTAATTTCTGGTGCCAGCGTCCCCCCTTTCCTGTCCGGTCCCCGCAGGCCTCGCGCTTGTGGAGGTGGCCTTGGCTGGGTTGATCTCACTCCCGCCGTTAAAGCCAGTGCCTTGGATCGGTGCTGGCAGCGGCAGGGTGCACCGGCCGGTGTCTGCAGCAGTTTGGGGCACAGAGGGATGCGACAAAGTGGGAATTGAGCTCCTATTTCTACGATGCCATGGAGTGCCTCAGTTTCCCTCTGTGCTTTGGAAGGCTGTGCAGGGCCGCCCCTCCATCCATCCCCGACACACCTGTGATGAAGAGGAAGTGTTCTTAATGTTTCCTCTGAATAGTGTGGGGGTGCCTCAGTTTCCCCTAGGCAGTTCTTAAGTATCTAGGTGGGATAAGGGTGTATGATCCTTGCAGAGCCCGAGAGGGCAGGTGTGTGCAGGGGTCTGGACACAGAGAATGGCCAACACCCTGTTTCCTGGCCACTGATGGCCTGGGCCCTTCCCCCCTGCAAGGTGAGAGCTAAAGGGTTGGAGAACAAAGGAATCAAGAGCCCTCCTGGCCCGGGAAAGGGACAAAGCCCAGAGGAGGAGGGGCTGGAGGGAGTTTCAGTTTGGGGCTGGCTGGGGAGTGGAGTGAAGTGCAGACGGGGTTGTCTGGCTCACTGCCCCCCAAAATGGACCTGGCTGAGCGGTCCTGTTCTCTGCACCCACAAGCTCTGTGTTAGACCATGTTCCTGTTGTCTAATAAACCTTCTGTTTTACTGGCTGGCTGAGAGTCACGTCTGACTGCAGAGTTGGGGGGCAGGACCCTCTGGCTTCCCCAGGACCCCGCCTGGGCGGACTCGCTGTGGGAAGCGCAGGGAGGGGCAGAGGAGGCTGAATGCTCCGAGGTCAGACCCAGGAAGGTGGAGCCGGGTGAGCTGTGTGTCCTGCAGACAGGCTGCTCCCTGAGAGGAGACTTCCCCAGAGTCCTGCCTGGCTTCATAGGGAGCAGCTCCAGAGCATCGCCCGGGGACTCGGTGATGTGTTGATCTGGCGGATCTCGCTCTTGAGGTCCCCTAAATAATCCCCCAGAGCGGGATTCCAGGCCCCCTCCCTTTTCACAAATATCACCGAGTCAGGGTCGGGGTACAGGCACCGCTCTTGCAACCCGTCCAGGAGGCTGTATCGTTCTAAGCGGGCGTCAGCGGTGGGGAAACAGGCTATGAAAACGTTGGTATTGCCAGAGACAGAATAACGGTCCTTTGCGTGCTTCCAAGATACGCACGCTGGTTCATCGTCAATAAACTCACAGGATGAAACCTCATAAAACACGGACTGAAAGAATTCGTCAGGGTCTCTCACAAAGCTGGTATTGGGTAGGTTGGTTCTTTGGCCGAATTGACCCCATAGAGAATTTAAAAACAGTTTAGCAATTTGGCGTTTAGTGGGCTTTAGCCTGATCTCGTGTTGGCGTAAACGCACACCTTCTTGCTGGTAGAAATCGTTAACATACTTATTTTGTTTTTCTTCATCTGTGCACCAGCTGGGATACCCTGAAGCCTCTTGTTTCTGGCGGAGGTGTAATTTTATGTACTCTGAAAAGAGTTCATCAGATTTTTCATTAAAATGCCAGATTTCATAGATTTTAGCCACCAAGTACCCCTTCGCTATGGCAGCGTTCAATTCCACCGTGCACCAAGTCCCCAGGATGGCCCTCTCCTCGTCAGTATGGGTGCACGTCTCCCGCTGCTCGGTTTCCGCATAGGTTTGGCATAGTGGGAACATAAGGGGAACACCCACTCTGACAGGTAACAATGGGAAAAAGAGGCCTCGTGGAGGGAACGCTTTAACTTTTGCAATTCCAAAATAATTTGCAAGGGGTCCAAATTTGTCATAAACTATATCGGGGTGTCCAAAAGGATAGTCTTTGGTTTTGTTTACGAAAGGGTACAGGCTGGTAAAATCATAATAGTGGATTTCTTCGCCGGAGTTAGGTTTATAATATAGACGTATAGCGTTTGTCCTCCCCCCAAAAAGAGCATCCCTAGGCATGAGAGGCTGGGGTAACTGGGCTCGGTTTAAAAAGCTTGCAAGCTCCCTGTCTGTTTCTTTCATCACCTCCCACTCGTGCTCCCAAAGAGTCCTCACTACAAAACCAAGTCGTTTTAGATAGTCGGTCTTGAGCTGCGTCTTGTAATAAAGAAACCCAAAAGTTGTCCCCATCATAGGGTTTTGTGCTTTTTCACAATGACAGGCGACACAGCCGTGAAAAAAACACCCATTAGACTCAAAGGCTGTGTGTACCCCATCAACATTGGCATAACCGTCTACAAAGTAGGGGCCTATCTGTAGTTCCCCACCCTGTAAAGCGTGCCGTATTTGTATATTTTCTTTTTGAGAGGTATACAACAGCCACTCAATAGATGGAGTTGAATATCTCTTTTTCTGTCTGTGATAGTTGTCTGGAGGGAGAAGAGCTACCGGGTTAGGCTCCAAAAACATAAACCTGTACATAGCCATGCAGACAGATGCCAGCGTTATGTGCTGGAATGGAACTATACACAGTTTTCTCTCGGTGAATTTACCAGGTTCTCTCTCTACTATATCGCCCTTCTCCGTCATTTTCATCATTTCTTTTCTGTATAGCATACAAGCCTGTCTCAAAATTTTTACATCCTGCTGACAGTAATACGCAAGCTCTTTCTGCAGGTCAAAAGTCTCAGAGCTGTGGTCTTGATACCAGTCGAGAAACTCTGCTTTTTCCCTGGGCATCATGCCCTGGGCATCAGTGCTCCACACCAGGCATAGGCCCCACATAATTTTGATTTGCTAAAGTGTTAAAAAAAATGTGGAAAATACCCTTTGCAACCTTCAAACCCCATCGCCTGCGGGAGCTTGCTAAGCTTCATGGGCAAGAAGTTTAAAGAGTCTATAAAACGAATGCCCAGGGCCTTAACTTCTACACATATGAGTTTACTACCCTGAGTGATCAGCTCGATGCACATCTTTTCCTTCAGTAACTGTCTAACGCTGAAGTCCGCATCATCACCTTTGGAACCTTTGTGCGCTAGGAACGTGTAGTCCCGGAACTCTTTGCCAATAAAGGTCTTAACAAACGTTGAAAGACATTCGTCACCCTTCAATTCCCAGGATTGTTCTGGCTTTAGGGACATCGCAAAAATGTAATTGGGCACATGCAACCCAGTCTCCTGCGTACATTGAAAATCATAAAAAATATACTTTTCTGAGGATTCGGGCTTCCTAAGGCTGTCCATAAAACAGCGGTGACTGTCTATATCTCCAACGATCAACCGGTGCTGCTTGCCCACGTACGACCGACACTGATCACACAAAGTTTTAGACAGGCATTCAACTCGTTTTTTTGATGCACAGTTGACATGTCTGTCTAAACACTCTTTGGGCCGACAAAACAGTCTACAGCTAGGACACCTCAGCGGCACCCCCACGCCAGAACCCCATAGTAATGTTTATCGTGCAACAGGATGAAGTAAGTCTTAGGGTACACAAGGCCCTAAAAAAACCCCAGCCACCTTTCACCGCCATACAGCACCACCTGTAGGTTAACTCCTAAATGCTGTTCAAACTTTGCTACGTCACTGAGCAGAACCTTCTCTGGATCTGACCACCCCAGTTTCTCATGCAACTTTCTAGCCTCTGCTAACAATTCCGCATCCGTAGGTTTATGACCGGCCATGACGGCCAAGAGCCCACCCGCAAAACATAGAAATTGGTACCAGTGTAAGTCAGCTCTACTAAACGTTGTCTCTTTTTTGGAATAATTTGACTACTAAGGATAGAATTTAAAACTCTTCGAGCGCCCCCCCCCCCCTATTTTTTACAACTGTCACAACGAGGCGCAATGTCCCATCGACATGCAATTCTCTATCGCTCTGTAGCAGCTTTGAGGTCTGGTTTAAGAAAGCTCATCCCTACTTCTTCTGACTGAAAACAAAGGGTCAGTTCAATGATGGCTCTCTAAACGTAACTGTACATAATCATCAGGGCCTACCCTACCATTAATGTCATCAAGAACTAGCTGTATCCCTCTGTGTATGGCTTCAACAACCTTTTCAGCTGAATTTATTTCCTCAAGATTGACAAAACAAAACTCCTCACAATACACCGACCCCCCAGATCTAGGTAATTCACGTTGCCAACTTCTCACTCTCTCCATATACACCTCTACATTTTCAGGGTTACTTGGGGGTTCCTCTGCAGAACCATCAGTGGCATCTTCTACATCCCATACTTACTGAGAGTCAGACTCTGAGACGCCTCCGTGACGGTCATTTGGAGCAGATGGAGCCCCATCTAGAGAGCCCTTTGGGGAATTTTCTAAACCAGAGTCTGATTTCGCCTCCCCATTTTCAGACATGCCAGTTTGAGAGCCTCCGGTAGGGGGCATCTCTTTTTGTTTGTTTTTTTCTTCATTACCTCTTTAGCCCTTCTTAAAATTTTTACAGCGACCCTGGCCTGGAACTTTTTGGCAGTCATCTGTTTATCCCCCAAGCGCTGTCCGCCCTTTTGTTTACACATGAGCTGACGTGCACCCTTCAGGGTACCCCTTTCCACACCTAGTCATGCCTGATCAGAGCCACCCTTTCCAGACCCCCTTTCTTTTAGGCCCCCTGAGGATTCAGCATCCATCAGTTTTCTGAACAAAGCGTCCTATTTTTTCCAAATCTTTTGAGAATGCCGTTGTTTTAGACCCCCCGAGGATACAGCGTCCATCAGTTTTCTGAATGAAGCATCAAACTCTTCCAAAATACTAGAATATGGGGGATCTGTGACAAGCTTATGGTTTTGGGAGAATGGCTTATCAATCCTTGGTTTTTTGTTCACAACCCCTAGAGCACCTGCTCCGGGTTTGTGAATGTGGGTGTTTCTGGGCACATTCAGAGCCCCTGGAGTGCGTGCTCTGGGTTGTGAACGTGGGCGTTTTCGCTCACAGTGTTCTCAGGGCTCGGTGTGGCGGTGGCCGCTGAGGAACTGGAGTTGTGTTTGCATGGATGTTTTTTACCAGAGTGTTGGTTTTGTCCTTGGCTTTGACGTAAATGAGGTTTGGACTGGCCTGATGCTTCATCTGCTCTCTTGTGCTGTTTTGCCTTGTTAAAGGTCTCAAAGCAGATTCCTGGTTCTTTGGTGGTTCTCGGGGTTGTGTCTTGGTAGCTCCCACTACAGCCTTGTCAGAAGGGCTGCACCTGACTGATTGGGGCAGGGGGGAAAAATGCATTTTGTACAAAAACGTAACTTTGCCAGCTTTCTCACCCACACCTATGTATTTACTTAAAATACAAAACCTCATAAATTAACCAGACTAATAAGCAAAATATATTTACCCGGCTTCATCCATCCATCCGTCACTGATACTGGTGAATTTTTCTTTTCAGTTGTCTCTTTCCTTTTTCTTTTGAGGCTGTTTACCCCCCTCACGTTTTGACCGTACTGTAAAGCAAACAACATTCTAATAAGACACATGAAACTGTCTAGTAAACTTTAAAATCAAAAAATATTCATTAGGGTGTTTTTTCTATTTAAAAAAGTCATAGCTTTAAAACAAAATAATCCATTTCAGGCTGTACAACAAACACAGGTTTTGAGTTTATTTCTACCACTTTAAAAACAACCCCCACAAATATATATATATATATATATATATATATATATATATATACATTTTAAAATACATCTCATTTTGCAAAGTAAAAACCCTGTTAATTGGAAACACACCATCACCATCACTTTGTAGACATATACTTTTAAAAACCACCTATGTTTTACACACACACACACAGCAGTTTAAAACCCTGTTTGCAACAAAATACTTTTCAATAAAACCACATGCTTTTAAAGAGACCCCTGGTTGTTCTGTCCCCCGCCCCAGCCATGTGTGCTTGGAGCCTTTGGGTTAAAAAACAAGCCAAAATGTTAGTTAGCATTAGCCCCCAAATCCCTATTCATCCTATGTAATACCTGAAGTTATTAAGCAAAACTACAGTTAAAAATGATTTTTTTTACCTTGGCCTGGTGATGAAGTGCAACTTAAAGTTACTGGCTCCATGCTAAACAGATCACACTGCAATAAAGATAGGCACCATTATTTACTAAGACAGCGTGGCCAAAGCATGGCATTATCTAATAAATATAGATTTTTTCAGAGTTAAAAACAGGGAACATACCTCCTCTTGCAGTCCAGCAGCAATTCAAGAGTTTCTGTTGAAAGAGAAAGTCTCCAAGCTATCTGAGGTTTTTAGACCATCCTAACTCTTTTGTTTCAAAATAGTTAGCAGGTTGATTGGATCACCCCTCCCTAGCATTCCCTTTTGTGATCTGGGGGGAATAAGTTTTCTGCACAATTGGGCTGCTTTTCTTTTTTAAGTTCAAATACATATTTTTCCCCCACCCCTGTAGGGCCTTCTTACAATAACGGTTTCAAGTGAGGGACCCTTTGCAGATATCAATGAATGTCTTGGGGCTTGTGTTTTTTGTTGTTGTTGTTTTTTTAAACATGTGTCTTTCATGCTTAAAGTTGGGTGGGGTGGGTGTGCTTTCTAGAAAAAGTGCCCCATGGCCTTCAGCCAACTCCTGGGTCATATTTAAACTGGCCTATAGCGTTCCACCAACTCCTGGCGTCATATTTAAACTGTCCAATAGAGTTCTGCCAACTCCAGGGGTTATATTTAAACTGTCCAATAGCATATTTATACTTTATATTTAAACTCCAATAGAGTTCTGCGAACTCCTGAGGTTTTATTTCATTTCATATTAATCAGAACTCACCATCCTCGCCCACCCACCTCCCTGACGATGGGTGCACCCCCCCCCCCCGCATCAAAATTAACCCTATGGCAACAAGGCTGAGTAATCACAGTCACTCTGGCTATTCAGTGAGGGAGGTGGTTAAACCCATTCAGTTCAACAGGATCTATTGTCGTCAACCACATGTCTGAACAATCCCTGTTTGTTTTATTGTAAACACGTTTTTAGGATATTTTTTCCCCTTCCACAACATACATTTCAGCTTTTTTTTTTTTTTTTTTTGCTGTCAGTGGGTCTCTCTCTTACACAAAAGACACAAGAGCGAGGTGCTCACAAACAATTTTTTATTTAAAAGACATACAGCTCCTTTAAAACAAACCAAGATGCTCCATTAAAAAAGAAAGAAAGAAAGAAAGAAAGAAAGAAAGAAAGAAAGAAAGAAAGAAAGAAAACCTTTAAACTCCCTTAAGGGCCAGAGCCCTTTTAACAGAAATACAGAGAGTCACAAAGCCCTTTTCAATAGATTTTTTTTTAAAATTTACAGCTACCAAGTTTTATATCACATGTTTGGCCCCTCGCCATTTTCTAACTTAATCCTTTTAGATTTCTTACAAATAGCCATTTTCTTAAGCAGGGTTCTGTAACTTTTTGTGCGGACCAGCTGGTCAATATAACGCTCTAAGCAGGCATCTTCCGGTTTGGTCATTTTCTTTAAAACACAGCCAGGGTCTCCACTGAATTGCACAGCATTTATCAAGGTCACCCCTTGCGCTAAATGTTCTTGGGTTAGACACAGACAGTGCGTAGCATAACCTATGGCAATCACAGTGGTTAATAAGCTTTCCAAACCCAGCTCAGCACACAGGCCCCGGAGCTGGCAGTTTATATCCACTGAAGTCCAAGTCACACAGTTATGGTGCCGCTGGCCTGGCGCATCTATGACACAGCCCTCACAATCTTCAAAAAGCTTTTCCCTAAGACAGTGATTAAGAACAGCATAAACAGCAACGCGTACAATAGTCCGCATGACTTTGTTACGCTCACGACGTGCCACTGGCTCAGTCAGTTCCATGCCAAGCCTCCTCCTAAACTCCTCCTAGCCGTCATCCTCGGAGTCCTCTTCAACATTTTGTATCGGCGTTGAGCAAAAACAAGGGGGGGCCCAGTTCATCCTTGCCGCTCGGTGCAACGCTGTCCAGGGTCTCCGGGTCCTCTAGAAAGGCATCATCGAGCTGTCGAGAGATTTTTTTCAAAAAAGAAACAGCGTAAGCACCCCACTGCTTGGTTTTTGATTTACACAATCCCTGGTTCCTAGCCCCCCATTACACACCCCACCCCGACCGTCACCTCTTAAACATTCATTTACCTGAGCCACGTCTTTTGCAGTCACCTTGTCTGCCCGTAACTCCCCCAAGCCATGATCACCTTCCACCTCTCGGGGGGTGGACAACAAGAGGCCATCACGCTCATCGCGGTGCCTCACAAGCAGCCGGGTTTCGGGGTCCCGTGTGTCCATCAACGGTTGGGCCAAAGGGCTCCCCTCAGTCGCCCCCGCCTCCTCCTCGGAACTCTCGCTGATGTAGCGCTTTCTCCCCAGTTTGCCGAAGGCCCTCGGGGCTAAAACAAAGTCCGAAGTTCCCACGGGGGTGGTGAAGGAGTCCATGTTTCCACGATTTCTAAAACACGAGCTCTTGGTAAAAGACAGCCTCTTCTGCCCGACGCTGGGACTTATGGGGTGATGGTGCTGCCTTCTGATTGGCAGAGGGGGTCATATGCCCCTCTTCTGGGCGGTTTACCCCATCCCAGAACCTGCCCTATTTTGGTCAAATCTGCTCTCGGGGCGGCCTGATTGGCAGACGTTGGTGGGAGGAGGAGTTGTTAGAGGGGTCACACGAATCATTTCCGGATGGGTCTCCCCGCTCCGGAACTCATCCTGATTGGTCAGATCTCCTCTTGGTCCTATAGGGACAAAACCCCTCCTGATTGGTAGAGGGTGGGAGGAGGAGTTGTTAGAGGGGTCACAAGACCCACTTCCGGGGAGGACATACCGCCCCGGAACTCGCCCTGATTGGTCAAATCTCCTCTTGGGGGAAGTCCTACAGGGGCGAAACCTCTCCTGGTTGGTAGAGGGCAGTGGGAGAACTTGTTAGAGGGGTCACATGACATACCTTGCTTCCGGTCTTGTGGCAGCCTTGACCCCGGAAGTAATACCCCATTGGGGTGGGACTTCCGGTGGGGGGCAGAGGTCAAGGGCTAAGTGGTCAAGGGGCGGAGTTAGGGTTTGATTGACGGTAGGGCCATTATACTACTAACCTCACTGGCACCTGACCAAAATGACCAATGAGGAGATAAGATACTTTCAAAAGCTGGGAGGAGGGAGAAAAACAAAGGGTCTGTGTCTCTCTGTGTGATGCTTTTGCTGGGGACAGAACAGGAATGGACTCTTAGAACTTAGTAACAGGTTTCAGAGTAACAGCCGTGTTAGTCTGTATTCGCAAAAAGAAAAGGAGGACTTGTGGCACCTTAGAGACTAACCAATTTATTTGAGCATGAGCTTTCGTGAGCTACAGCTCACTTCATCGGATGCATACCGTGGAAACTGCAGCAGATATTATATACACACAGAGACCATGAAACAATACCTCCTCCCACCCCACTGTCCTGCTGGTAATAGCTTATCTAAAGTGATCATCAAGTTGGGCCATTTCCAGCACAAATCCAGGTTTTCTCACCCTCCGCCGCCCCCCCCCACACACACACAAACTCACTCTCCTGCTGGTAATAGCCCATCCAAAGTGACAACTCTCTTCACAATGTGCATGATAATCAAGATGGGCCATTTCCTGCACAAATCCAGGTTCTCTCACCCCCTCACCCCCCTCCAAAAACCACACACACAAACTCACTCTCCTGCTTTTTGTGTGAGGGATGATAATGAGGAACTTTAGCACCAGAAAAGTGCTGAGTCCAAGGGCAGGGGTCATCGCGTGTGCTGACTGCCATGTTCCTCCCTCCCCCCATCGAAGGCAAAGCCCACGTGGGTGGGGGCCCTGCCAGCTTGTTCTCTGGGAGAAGAAGCTGTAAGGATGGATTCAGGGAAGGATCCTGCCACGCTGGGCTGGCTGGACTCTTACAGGGACCAGAACCAGATGCAAAGCGGGGATCCCTGGAGACCGTCTGGGGGCACCTGAAAAGACTAGGAAAAATGGCAGTTTGTTCCATCACCGCCACCGTTTGGAGTTACAGACTGCGACTCACCTGGGCATGAATTTTACCGGCTTTAACCCCTCGTGACCCTCATTCCCTTTCCTTAGCTCACGAACCTTTAGCGAGATTCCTACAGACCTGGCTGCCAGCGTTGCCTTTGGTGTAGGATCTGGGGTCCCGTGGCTCTGGGGTAAGTGACCGGTCTCCTGGGGCAGGGGACAACCTGGGTGGGCTGGTTTGGGGTGTACGTGACCTTTCCTCCCAAAGTCCGGCTTGTCTGAGAGTATCTGAGGGGACTGGCTGTGACTCCGGGGTCAGACGGGGGCAGCGATCCAGGAGTTCACGCGGGGTGAAATCTGCTCACAGAGCACCACTGGCTGGGGGGATCTGCCCTGTTTCCTGACACCTTCCCTGAGCCCGGCACTCCCAGTGGAGCCGCCCCAGAGAGCGGGACGAACTGAGCCCTGCAAAATCAAATTAGAAGGACATTTCTCCCCTACAGGGCGTTCCTGCCCGCCTGGACAGCTGGGTGAGCCACGGCCTCTCCTTCCCACAGCCCTCCTTCCCCAGGGGAGCTTAGCCAGCCGGTGCCTTTCCCCGGCGATGGGCCTTGCCTTCCAGGAGGGGGCTTGGGAGCCAGGACTCCTGAGCTCTATCCCTGGCTTTCAGAAGGGAGTGGGCCCTGTTGGGTTACAGGGTGGGGTACTGGGAGTCAGGACTCCCGGGTTCTCTTCCTGCCAGCATCACTTGTGCACAGATAGGGGCGGGGGGGGCCCGGTACGGGGCGGTCAGGGGACAACGAGCTAGGGGGGTGCTTTCCCCACAACTCGCTTTATTCAGCCAATGCACAAAAGGAACCCACAATCTCCCCCAAAGAGAGCCACCAGCCGGAGGCTGCTGAAGGGAGGTGCACTGCAGCCCGGCACGCAGCAGAAGGGGAGGATGCCAGGCCGGGGCTCAGGGCTCCCCCATGCCTCTGCCGGCCCTGGGAGCTGGGTAGCACTTGGACTGGCTCAGGATCTCCAGCACGCCCTGGGTGTATTTCTTCACCCCCTCTCTCTTCATACAGGCACCAGGGGAGCCACATCCAGCTGCAATCTTCCTCACTTTGATGTCACCTGGACAGGGGAGAGACGTGATCGGGGGCTCCAAATTCCCCCCCCCGACCCCCATGAGGTCTCTCACACATCCCCTCCCAGCAGGACTGCACCCGGCTCTGCAGGCAGAGTGGGGTCTAGTGCTCAGAGCAGGGGGCTGGAACTACGTGAGAACATAACAGAGGAATGGCCCCCCTGGGTCACACCAAAGGTCCATCTAGCCCAGTATCCTCTGGCCAATGCCAGGTGCCCCAGAGGGAATGAACAGAACAGGGAATCATCCAGTGATCCATCCCCCGTCGCCCATTCCCAGCTTCTGGCAAACAGAGGCTAGGGCCACCATCCCTGCCCTATAGCCACAGATGGACCTGTCCTCCAGGAACTTCTCTCGTTCCTGTTTGAACCCTGTTATAGTCTTCACCTTCACAACATCCCCCGGCAATGAGTTCCACAGGTTGACTGTGCGTTATGTGAAGCAATACTTCCTTTTGTTTGTTTAAAACGTGCTGCCTGTGGTGACCCCTCGTTCTTATGTTTGGAGGAGTAAATAACACTTCCTTATTTCCTTCCTCCACACCCTTCAACCTTCTCTAGACCTCGATCATATCCCCCCTTACCCGTCTCTTTTCCAGGATCAATAGTACCACTCTTATTAATCTCTCCTCATATGGCAGCCGTTCCATCCCCCTCATCATTTTGGTTGGGCTTTTCTGAAGCTTTTCCAATTCCCTTATCTCTTTTCTGAGAGGGGGCGACCACATCCGCATTCAGTGTTCTACTTGTGGGCATCCCATGGATTTATATTGAGGCAACACGCTCTTTTCTGTCCTATTCTCTGTCCCTTTCTTCATGATTCCCAGCATTCTGTTCACTTTTTTCAAGGCTGCTACAAATGGAGTGGATGATTTCAGAGAACTCTCCACAATGACTGCAAGATCTTTCTTGAGTGGTAAATTTGACCCATCATTGTATATGTCTACTTGGGATAACGTTTGCCCATGTGCATTACTTTGCATTTATCAACATTGAATTTCATCTGCCGTTTTGTTGCCCAGTCACCCAGTTCTGAGAGATCCTTTAGTACCTCTTCACAGTCTGCTTTGGACTTAACTATCTTGAGTAGGTTTGTATCTTCTGCAAATTTTGCCACCTCACTATTTACCCTTTTTTCCAGAACATTTTGGAATATGTTGAATAGCACTGGGCCTGCTGCATATCCCTGGGGGACTCCCACTATTTACCTCTCTCCGTTCTGAAAACTGACCATTTCTTCCTACCCTTTTTTCCCTATCTTTTAACCAGTTACTGAGCCATGAGAGGATTTTATCCCATGACAGCTCACTTTGCTTAAGAGCCTTTGGTGAGGGACGCTTTCTGAAAATCTAAGTACACTATATCCACGGGATGCCCCTTGTCCACACGCTTGTTGACCCCCTCAGAGAATTCTAGTACATTGGTGAAGCGTGATTTCCCTTTACCGAAACCATGTTGACCCTTCCCCAGCAAATTATGTTCATCTATGTGTCTGACAGTTCTCTTCTTTCCTACAGTTTCAATGAGTTTGCCCAGTACTGAAGTCAGACTTATTGGCCTGTTGTTGCTGGAATCACCCCTGGAGCCCTTTTTCGAAACTGGTGTGTCATTAGCCAGCCTCCAGCCAGTTGGGACAGAAGCTGATTTAAATGGTAGGTTACAAACCACAGTTAGTAGTTCTGTAATTTGACGTTTGAGTTCCTTCCGAACTCTTGGGCAAATCCCATCTGGTCCTGGTGACTTATCACTGTTTAATTTATCAATTTGTTGCAAAAACTCCTGTAATGACTCCTCAATCTGGGACAGTTCCTCAGATTTGTCACCAAAACAGAATGGCTCAGGTTTGGGAATCTCCCTCCCAGCCTCAGCCGTGAAGACCGATGCACAGAATTCATTTACTTTCTCCGCAGTGGCCTTATCCTCCTTGGGTGCTCCTTTGGCATCTCAGCAAGTAGGACTCCAGGGTTCTCTCTGCAACTCTGCCAGGGGAGTGGAGTCTAGTGGGTCAGAGAAGGGGGGCTGTGACTGAGCCAGGACACCTGGGCTCCACCTCGTGCTCTGTGTTCAGACCCCGCCCCCATCTGGAGGACTTACCCAGTGTTAACACCCTATAATCCTTAACACAATGGTCCTCGGCGCCGGTGCAGGCCAAGAGCTCCTTCTCCTTCTTCTGCCAGTGATCTGCCCCCACTTTGAAGAATGACAGGCACTGCCAACCATTGGGGACGGAGCTCACAGTTGGCACTGAGAACAGTCAGACACACACAGTCAGCCAGGGGTGGGGAGTCACCACACCCTGGGCTCAATCCCAGCTCGGGGAAGGGAGTGGGGTCTAGTGGTTAGAGAAGGGGGGCTGGGAGCCAGGACTCCTAGGTTTTGTCCCCAGCTGTGGGAGGGGAGTGGGGTCTAGGGGTTAGAGGTGGGGGGTGAGGCTGGGAGCCAGGACTCCTGGGTTCTCTCCAGGCAGGTGTGGCCGGAGCAGGGCTCTAGGTTTGCAGCAGACACACACCTGGGATGGCCCTGGTGTTGCAGCCGTTGGTGTCACAGCAGGCGATGTTCACCCGCACGGTGACATTGTGCGGGTAGGTCAGCGAGAAGGGACCGGGCTCACAGTTCTTGGGTTCCAGGCACGATTTAGCCGTGTAGGAGAAGGAGTTTCCCTCTGTGGAAGGGAAACAGAGAATCACCTCTGAGCTCCACAATGGACCCCCAGCTGCTCCATCCTCCCCTTTTGTTCCATCCACCCCACCCTCAACTAATCTCATCTTTCCCCCCACCCCCGATAAAATCCTCTCTTCTGTCTGATCCAGCCCCACAGCCACCCACTGAAATTCCCATCTCATCCCATCCCCCGTCTATGACATTATCTTTCCAGACTGAGCAGTCCCTGCTCCTGGAGAGGAGCGGAGTCTATTGGTTAGAGTAGGGAGAGGGGCTGGGAGCCAGGACTCCTGGGTTCGACCCCTGGCTTCAGGAGGACAATGGTGTCTACACTTAGTAGAAATCTTCTTTCACTCACCCAGCCTCATCTCTGCCACGACGGTGACGCAGGTCCCTTCCGAGGGGGCGCAGGGCTGCAAGGGGCCGGAGCACAATTGCTCTCTGGACGCACACACCTCGCATTGCAGAGCGCTCCCGGGAGGTTGGAAAAATCCCTTCTCAGTACAAACCCCGGCTCCCCACCCCTCCCCAGGCAGTGCCCATGGGCGAAATACCACCAGGAACCAAGAGGTGGCGCTGTGGGAGTTGTTACCACCAATGCCTCCTCACTGAACGTGTGGGCAGGCAGATCTTGGAGAAATGCCACCTGCTTTTGCAGCAGTTCTGCCCAGTTCCATTTAACTCTCCGGATGGGGAAAGGCATCTTGCTAGCTGGTCATTTGTATCTTACTCAACACTGCAGACAAGTCTGTTTGCTGCCTGAGTGTCTGTGGCTAGAATACATTTTCACCTGCTGACGTGGCTATCTGGGGTGCAGCTTGTGCCTGCGAACAAACCCCACACGTCTGTGTAGACAGAAAAACAAGAATTCAGCTGCTCTGAGGAGGGGTTTCTGCCTGGCTTTGCGGTGAACCTTTCACACACACACACACACACCCCGTCGTAGATCTCTGGTCCAGGCCTCTGCCTCTCAGAGTTACGTCAGCTCAGCCACACTCGACTTCAGCCCACTTTTCATCGCTGATCCTCCCAATTCTCTTCTTCAGAATACGATTGATGCTTGTTAAGCCTCTGGATAGATGGCTGTGCACCTCCAGCCAGCGATCCCAGGAGCATCAACTCTTTCCTCTCCAGAGCGTGGGGGCCTTTAAATTCATGACGTGAGCATAAGGCTTTTTAAGAAAGAAAGAAAGAAAGAAAGAAAGAAAGAAAGAAAGAAAGAAAGAAAGAAAGAAAGAAAGAAAGAAAGAAAGAAAGAAAGAGAAAAATTTTCCCACTTTGGTTTTTTTAGAGTTTTCATGTGGAAGCATCAATTAAACCTCAGAACGCCTTCCCCTGCCCCTTCTATGTCCCTAGATGGTAGCAAAGTGATCTTTTCCCCATCTAAGAAATAGGGAAACTGAGGTAGAAAAAAGATGTGTTCAATTCAGGGTTAGAAGAAAGAAAACAGCCGAGAAGTCCTCACTCCTGACTCCCAGCCCACTCTAACCCACGAGACCCCACTCCTCTTTCAGAGCCACGGACAGAACCTGGGAGTCCTGATTCGCAGCCATCTCTGCTCAAACTGACGACACCCCAGCCCTCTTCCACAGCTGGGGAATGAACCCAGGAGTCCTGGCAGGAATCTCAGCGCTGACGGGCAGGGGAACATTTCCAAGCAGGATTACAAGTGGACGGGGGTGGTGCTCCTCATCAGGATGACCCCAAGCCTGGGTGAGAGCTGGAGGAGGAATGAGAAGAAGGAAGGACAGACGGACTCTGACCCGCTGGCCAGGCCCCTAGCGTTGGCTGTGGGAGTCCCAGGCTCCAATCCCTGCTCTCCCCGAGTCAGCCGGGGGATGTGGCCCCGGGTTTTCCTCTCACTGCTTTTACCCACAAATTCCATCCTGACCCCAGAATCCGCCATCGACAGCGGCACGTTCCCCAGGTGAAATCCGGCTCCCTGTGCCCGGGGACGGACGGGACTCACCTGTGGCCAGGAGAGCGGACAGCAGGCAGAGGGGCAGAGCCACCCACATGGTGCCCGGGTGTTTGCTGCAGTGAGCAGAACAGCGAGGAAGCATCTGGCTGTGGTTTTATCCGGCAGGTTGGCAAATACCTGCCCCCTGGGGGATCAGCTGGGGCTGCCCCATGACATCCTGGTGGACCCGGAGATGGGAGATTTCACAGCCTTGCATGTGACACTGGCTGATCAGGTGATGCCAATGTGTACTGATGCCAATTCGCTTGTGCATTAGTGGAGATCAGTGGTTCTCAGCCAGGGATCCGTGTACTCCAGGGGTACACACAGGTCTTCCGGGGGGTACATCAGCTTATCTTGATGTTTGCCTCATTTTACAACATGCCAGATATAAAGCACTAGTGAAGTCAACGCGAGCTAAAATTTCCTGACACAATGACTTGTTTGTGCAGCTCTATGTACTGTCCACTGAAATGTAAGTGCAATATTTATATCCCAGTGAAGTTATTTTATAATTACACAGTGGAAGTGAGAAAGGAAGCTATTTGTCAGTCACAGTGTGGCCGTGACACTTTTATATATTTTTATAATAACATAAGAAAGGACCTGTCATAAATATAAAGGGAAGGGGAACCACCTTTCTGTCCCCGCTGCTCTAAAATCCCTCGTGGCTAGAGGCAAAACACTTTCACCTGTGAAGGGTTAAGAAGCTAAGGTAACCTTGCTGGCACCTGACCCAAAATGACCAATGAGGAGACAAGATACTTTCAAATCGGGAGTGAGGGAAACAAAGGGTCTGCTTGTCTGTGTGATCTTTTGCTTGGAACAGCTCAGGAATGGAGTCTCAGAACTTCTGTTAGTAAGTAATCTAGCTAGAAATGCATTAGATTTCCTTTTGTTTAATGGCTGGTAAAATAAGCTGTGCTGGAGGGAATGAATATTCCTGGTTTGGTGTCTTTTTGTAAACTTAAGGTTTTGCCTAGAGGATTCTCTATGTTTTGAATTTGATTACCCTGGAAGGTATTTACCATCCTGATTTTACAGGGGTGATTCTTTCACCTTTTCTTTCATTCAGATTCTTCTTTTAAGAACCTGTTTGCTTTTTCATTGTTCTGAAGATCCAAGGGTTTGGGTCTGTGTTCACTTGTACAAATTGGGGAGGATTCTTATCAAGCCTTCCCCAGGAAAAGGGGTGTAGGACTTGGGGTGATATTTTGGGGGAAGACGTCTCCAAGCAGGCTCTTTCCCTGGTCTTTGTGTAAGACGCTTGGTGGTGGCAGCGTACGGTTCAAGGACAAGGCAAAGTTTGTACCTTGGGGAAGTCTTTAACCTAAGCTGGTAAGAATAAGCTGAGGGGGTCTTTCCTGCGGGTCCCCACATCTGTACCCTAGAGTTCAGAGTGGGGAAGGAACCCTGACAGGGCCATACTGGGTCAGACCAAAGGTCCATCTAACCCAGTATCCTGTCTTCCCACAGTGGCCAATGCCAGGTGCCCAGAGGGAATGAACAGAACAGGTAATCAAACATCAAGTGTTTCATCTCCTGTCAACCATTCCCAGCTTCTGGCAAACAGAGGCTAAGGACACCATCCCTACCCAGCCTGGCTAATAGACATTGATGACCCTATCCTCCATGAATTTGTCTAGCTCTTTTTTGAACCCAGTTTACTTTTGGACTTCGCACATTCCTCTGGGAAGGAGTTCCACAGGTTGATGGTGCATTATGTGAAAAAACACTTCCCTTTGTTTTTTTAAACCTACTGCCTCTTAATTTCATTTGGTGGCCCCTAGTTCTTGTGTTATGAGAAGGAGTAAATAACACTTCCTTATCTACTTTCTCCACACCACTCATGATTTTCTAGACCTCTCCCCTATCCCCCCTTGTCCATCTCTTTTCCAAGCTGAAAAGTCCCACTCTTATGAATCTCTCCTCACGGAAGCTGTTCCATCCCCCTAATAATTTTATGACCCTTTCTGAATCTTTTCCAATTCCAATATCTCTTTTATACGCTGGGGTGACCACATCTCCACACAGTTTTCAAGAATGGGAGTAGCATGGATTTATATAGGGGCAATATGACATTTACTGTCTCATTATCTCTCCCTTTCTTAATGATTCCCAACATTCTGTTCTCTTTTTTGACATGCACTGCGTACTGTGAACTATCCACTGTGACTCCAAGATCTCTTTCTTGACTGGGAATAGCTAATTTAGACCCGATGTCTGGTTTTGGAAGCAAGTAGTTTTAAGTGAGGGGAAACTTGGGCTATCCAAGACACATCAGACTGCCACAAGGGGTACAGCTGTCTGGAAATGTCGAGAGACCCTGGCCTAGATCAAAGGCATGGCGAAGGTAGAACAGTGTGTTTGGAGTTTCGATTTCATGAAAACCAATGGGCCGTGGTATGGTTTTCCCTTCCCCGTCTGCTGTTTTAGCGGAGTAACAACCATTCACCCTGAGCACAGCCCTGGGACTCACTGACCCAGCAGAGACGCCGGAGGGATGCTAATCAGGAACTTTAGCACCAGGAAAGTGCTGAGTCCAAAGGCAGTGGCCATCGCGTGTGCTGACCAACGCGTTCCTCCCTCCCCGCATCGAAGGCAAAGCCCACGTGGGTGGGGGCCCTGCCAGCTTGTTCTCTGGGAGAAGAAGCTGTAAGGATGGATTCAGGGAAGGATCCTGCCTCGCTGGGCTGGCTGGACTCTTACAGGGACCGGAACCGGATGCAAAGCAGGGATCCCCGGAGACGGTCTGGGGGCACCTGGAAAGACTTGGGAGAATGGAGGGTCCTTCCATCACCGCCACCGTTTGGAGTTACAGACTGCAACTCACCTGGGCATGAATTTTACCGCCTATAACCCCTCGTGACCCTCATTCCCTTTCCTTAGCTCACGAACCTTTAGCGAGTTTCCTACAGACCTGGCTGCCAGCATTGCCTTTGGTGTAGGATCTGGAGTCCCGTGGCTCTGGGGTAAGTGACCGGTCTCCTGGGGCAGGGGACAACCTGGGTGGGCTGGTTTGGGGTGTACGTGAGGTTTCCTCCCAAAGTCCGGCTTGTCTGAGAGTATCTGAGGGGACTGGCTGTGACTCCGGGGTCAGACGGGGGCAGCGATCCAGGAGTTCATGCTGGGTGAAATCTCCTCACAGAGCACCACCGGCTGGGGGGATCTGCCCTGTTTCCTGACACCTTCCCTGAGCTCGTCACTCCCAGTGGAGCCGCCCCAGAGAGCAGGACGAACTGAGCCCTGCAAAATCAACCTAGAAGGACATTTCTCCCCTCCAGGGCGTTCCCGCCCGCCTGGACAGCTGGGTGAGCCACGGCCTCTCCTTCCCACAGCCCTCCTTCCCCAGGGGAGCTCAGCCAGCCGGTGCCTTTCCCCCAGCCATGGGCCTTGCCTTCCGGGAGGGGGTCCAGGCAGGACTCCTGGGTTCCATTCCCTGGCCCTGCAAGGGGAGAGGGGTCCAGTGGTTGGAGCAGGGGTCTTGGGAGCCAGGACTCCTGGGCTCTATCCCTGGCTTTCAGAAGGGAGTATGGTCTGGTGGGTTACAGGGTGGGGTACTGGGAGTCAGGACTCTCGGGTTCTCTTCCTGCCAGCATCACTCGTGCACAGATAGGGCGGGGGGGGCGGGCCGGTACAGGACGGTCAGAGGACAAGGAGCTAGGGGGGTGCTTTCCCCAGAACTCGCTTTATTCAGCCAATGCACAAAAGGAACCCGCAATCTCCCCCAAAGAGAAGCAGCAGCCTGTGGCTACTGAAGGGAGGTGCACTGCAGCCCGGCACGCAGCAGAAGGGGAGGATGCCAGGCCGGGGCTCAGGGCTCCCCGATGCCTCCACCGGCCCTGGGAGCTGGGTAGCACTTGGCCCGGCTCAGGATCTCCGGCACGCCCTGGGCATATTTCTTCACCAACGCTGTCTTCACGCAGGCGCCAGGGGAGCCACATCCAGCCGCAACCTTCCTCAGTTTGATGTTACCTGGACAGGGGGAGAGACGTGATCGGGGGCTCCCAATTCCCCCCCCGCCCGACCCTCATGAGGTCTCTCACACACTCCCCTCCCAGCAGGACTGCACCCGGCTCTGCAGGCAGACTGGGGTCTAGTGCTCAGAGCAGGGGCCTGGAACAACGTGAGAACATAAGAGGAATGGCCCCCCTGGGTCACCCCAAAGGTCCATCTAGCCCAGTATCCTCTGGCCAATGCCAGGTGCCCCAGAGGGAATGAACAGAACAGGGAATCATCCAGTGATCCATCCCCTGTCGCCCATTCCCAGCTCCTGGCAAACAGAGGCTAGGGCCACCATCCCTGCCCATCCTGGCTAATAGCCACAGATGGACCTGTCCTCCAGGAACTTCTCTAGTTCCTGTTTGAACCTGTTATAGTCTGGGCCTTCAAAACATCCTCTGGCAAGGAGTTCCACAGGTTGACTGTGCATTGTGTGAAGCAGTACTTCCTTTGGTTTATTTTATACCTGCTGCCTGTGGTGACCCCTCGTTCTTATGTTAGGAGGAGTAAATAACACTTCCTTCTTTACTTCCTCCACACGCTTCAACCTTCTTTAGACCTCGATCATATCCCCCCTTAGCCGTTTCATTTCCAAGGTGAAGAGTCCCACTCTTATTAATCTCTCCTCATATGGCAGCCATTCCATCCCCCTCATCATTTTGGTTGGCATTTTCTGAAGCCTTTCCAATTCCAATAGATCTTTTTTGAGACAGGGCGACCACATCCGTCCGCAGTGTTCAAGCTGTGGGCATGCCATGGAATTATATTGAGGCAACACGATCTTTTCTGTCCTATTCTCTATCCCTTTACGAATGATTCCCAGCATTCTGTTTGCTTTTTTGATGGCCGCTGCACATAGAATCATAGAATCATAGAATATCAGGGTTGGAAGGGACCCCTGAAGGTCATCTAGTCCAACCCCCTGCTCGAAGCAGGACCAATTCCCAGTTAAATGATCCCAGCCAGGGCTTTGTCAAGCCTGACCTTAAAAACTTCCAAGGAAGGAGATTCCACCACCTCCCTAGGCAACGCATTCCAGTGTTTCACCACCCTCTTAGTGAAAAAGTTTTTCCTAATATCCAATCTAAACCTCCCCCACTGCAACTTGAGGCCATTACTCCTCGTTCTGTCATCTGCTACCATTGAGAACAGTCTAGAGCCATCCTCTTTGGAACCCCCTTTCAGGTAGTTGAAAGCAGCTATCAAATCCCCCCTCATTCTTCTCTTCTGCAGGCTAAACAATCCCAGCTCCCTCAGCCTCTCCTCATAAGTCATGTGTTCTAGACCCCTAATCATTTTTGTTGCCCTTCGCTGGACTCTCTCCAATTTATCCACATCCTTCTTGTGGTGTGGGGCCCAAAACTGGACACAGTACTCCAGATGAGGCCTCACCAATGTCGAATAGAGGGGGACGATCACGTCCCTCGATCTGCTCGCTATGCCCCTACTTATACATCCCAAAATGCCATTGGCCTTCTTGGCAACAAGGGCACACTGCTGACTCATATCCAGCTTCTAGTCCACTATCACCCCTAGGTCCTTTTCCGCAGAACTGCTGCCTAGCCATTCGGTCCCTAGTCTGTAGTGGTGCATTGGATTCTTCCGTCCTAAGTGCAGGACCCTGCACTTATCCTTACTGAACCTCATCAGATTTCTTTTGGCCCAATCCTCCAATTTGTCTAGGTCCTTCTGTATCCTATCCCTCCCCTCCAGCGTATCTACCACTCCTCCCAGTTTAGTATCGTCCGCAAATTTGCTGAGAGTGCAATCCACACCATCCTCCAGATCATTTATGAAGATATTGAACAAAACCGGCCCCAGGACTGACCCCTGGGGCACTCCACTTGACACCGGCTGCCAACTAGACATGGAGCCATTGATAACTACCCGTTGAGCCCGACAATCTAGCCAGCTTTCTACCCACCCTATAGTGCATGGAGTGGATGATTTCAGAGAACTCTCCACAGTGACTCCAAGATCTTTCTTGAGTGGTAAATTCGACCCATTATTGTGTATGTCTACTTGGGATTACGTTTGCCCATGTGCATTACTTTGCATTTATTAACACTGAATTTCCTCTGCCATTTTGTTGCCCAGTCACCCAGTTCTGAGAGACCCTTTAGTACCTCTTCACAGTCTGCTTTGGACTTCACTATCTTGAGTAGCTTTGTATCTTCTGCAAATTTTGCCACCTCACTATTTACTCCTTTTTCCAGAACATTTCGGAATATGGTGAATAGCACTGGGCCCAGTGCAGATCCCTGGGGGACTCCCACTATTTACCTCTCTCCCTTCTGAAAACTGATCATTTCTTCCTACCCTTTTTTCCCTATCTTTTAACCAGTTACTGAGCCATGAGAGGATTTTATCGCATGACAGCTCACTTTGCTTAAGAGCCTTTGGTGAGGGACGCTTTCTGAAAATCTAAGTACACTATATCCACGGGATGCCCCTTGTCCACACGCTTGTTGACCCCCTCAGAGAATTCTAGTACATTGGTGAGGCGTCATTTCCCTTTACCGAAACCATGTTGACCCTTCCACAACAAATTATGTTCATCTATGTGGCTGACAGTTCTCTTCTTTTCTATAGTTTCAATGAGTTTGCCCTGTACTTAAGTCAGACTTATTGGCCTGTAGTTGCCGGGATCACCTCTGGAGCCCTTTTTCGAAACTGGCATGTCATTAGCCAGCCTCCAGCCAGTTGGGACAGAACCTGATTTAAATGGTAGGTTACAAACCACAGTTAGTAGTTCTGTAATTTGACGTTTGAGTTCCTTCCGAACTCTTGGGCGAATCCCATCTGGTCCTGGTGACTTATCACTCTTTAATTTATCAATTTGTTGCAAAAACTCCTGTAATGACTCCTCAATCTGGGACAGTTCCTCAGATTTGTCACCAAAACAGAATGGCTCAGGTATGGGAATCTCCCTCCGATCCTCAGCCATGAAGACTGATGCAGAGAATTCATTTAGTTTCTCCGCAGTGGCCTTATCCTCCTTGGGTGCTCCTTGGCATCTCGGCAAGTAGGACTCCTGGGTTCTCTCTGCAACTCTGCCAGGGGAGTGGAGTCTAGTGGGTTAGAGCAAGGGAGTCTGGGACTAAGCCAGGACACCTGGGCTCCACCTCATGCTCTGTGTTCAGACCCCTCCCACATCTGGAGGACTTACCCCGTGTTAATATCCCAGATTCCACAACACAGTGGTCCTCGGTGCCGGTGCAGGCCAAGACCTCCTTCTCCTGCCAGCCATCTGCCACCATTTTGAAGAATGACGGGCACTGCCGGCCGTTGGGGACGGAGCTCACAGTTGGCACTGAGAACAGTCAGACACACACAGTCAGCCAAGGGTGGGGAGTCACCACACATTGGGCTCAATCCCAGCTCGGGGAAGCGAGTGGGGTCTAGTGGTTAGGGATGGGGGCTTTGGGCTGGGAGCCAGGACTCCTGGGTTCTCTCCAGGCAGGTGTGGCCGGAGCAGGGCTCTAGGTTTGCAGTAGACACGCACCTGGGATGGCCCCGGCGTTGCAGCCGTCGGTGTCACAGCAGGCGATGTTCCCCCGCATGGTGACATTGTGCGCGTAGGTCAGCGAGAAGGGGCCGGGCTCACAGTTCTTGGGTTCCAGGCACGATTTACCCGTGTAGGAGAAGGGGGATCCCTCTGTGGAAGGGAAACAGAGCATCACCTCTGAGCTCCCCAATGGACCCCCAGCTGCTCCATCCTCCCCTTTTGTATCCATCCACCCCACCCCCAACTAATCTCATCTCCCCACACCCCCGATAAAATCCTCTCTTCTGTCTGATCCAGGCCCCACAGCCACCCACTGAAATTCCCCATCTCATCCCATCCCCCGTCTATGACATTATCTTTCCAGACTGAGCAGTCCCTGCTCCTGGAGAGGAGCGGAGGCTATTGGTTAGAGTAGGGGGAGGGACTGGGAGCCAGGACTCCTGGGTTCGACCCCTGGCTTCAGGAGGACAATGGTGTCTACACTTAGTAGGAATCTTCTTTCACTCACCCAGCCTGAACTCTGCCATGACAGTGATGCAGGTCCCTTCCGAGGGGGCGCAGGGCTGCAGGGGGCCGGAGCACGATTGCTCTCTGGACGCACACACCTCGCATTGCAGAGCGCTCCCTGGAGGTTGGAAAAATCCCTTCTCAGTACAAACCCCGGCTCCCCACCTCTCCCAGGCAGTGCCCATGGGCAAAATACCACCAGGAACCAAGAGGTGGCGCTGTGGGAGTTGTTACCACCAATGCCTCCTCACTGAACGTGTGGGCAGGCAGATCTTGGAGAAATGCCACCTGCTTTTGCAGCAGTTCTGCCCAGTTCCATTTAACTCTCCGGATGGGGAAAGGCATCTTGCTAGCTGGTCATTTGTATCTTACTCAAAACCACAGACAAGTCTGTTTGCTGCCTGAGTATGTGGCTAGAATACATTTTCAGCTGCTGACGTGGCTATCTGGGGTGCAGCTTGTGCCTGCGAACAAACCCCACACGTCTGTGTAGACAGAAAAACAAGAATTCGGCTGCTCTGAAGAGGGGTTTCTGCCTGGCTTTGTGGTGAACCTTTCACACACACACACACACACACACACACACCCCGCTGTCACTCTCTGCTCCAGGCCTCTGCCTCTCAGAGTTACGTCAGCTCAGCCACACGCAACTTCAGCCCACTTTTCATCGCTGATCCTGCCAATTCTCTTTTTCAGAATACAATTGACGCTTGTTAAGCCTTTGGATTGATGGCTGTTCGTCTCCAGCCAGCGATCCCAGGAGCATCAACTCTTTCCTCTCCAGAGCGTGGGGGCCTTTAAATTCATGACGTGAGCGTAAGGTAGTTTTAAGAAAGAAAGAAAGAAAGATTTTCCCACTTTGGTTTTTTTAGAGCTTTCATGTGGAAACATCAATTACACCTCAGAACACCTTCCCCGCCCCTTCTATGTCCCTAGATGGTTGCAAAGTTATATTATCCCTATCAAAGAAATATGGAAACTGAGGTAGAAAAAAGATGTGTTCAATTCAGGGTTAGAACCAAGAAGACAGCTGAGAAGTCCTCACTCCTGACTCCCAGCCCACTCTAACCCACGAGATCCCACTCCTCTTTCAGAGCCACAGACAGAACCTGGGAGTCCTGATTTGCAGCCATCTCTGCTCAAACTCACTACACCCCAGCCCGCTTCTACAGCTGGGGAATGAGCCCAGAAGTCCTGGCTCCCAGCCCCCACCGGTTGCACCCCCATTCCCCTTTCAAACCCGGGGAATGAAGCCAGGAGTCCTGGCAGGAATCTCAGCGCTGACAGGCAGGGGAACATTTCTAGGCAGGATGACATGTGGACGGGGGTGCTGCTCCTCATCCGGATGACCCCAAGCTCGGGCGAGAGCTGGGGGAGGAACGAGAAGAAGGAAGGACAGACGGACTCAGACCCGCTAGCCAGGCCCTAGTGTGGGCTGTGGGCATCCCAGGCTCCAATCCCTGCTCTCCCCGAGTCAGCCGGGGGACGTGGCTCCGGGTTTTCCTCTTGCTGGTTTTATCCACAAATTCCATCCTGACCCCAGAATCCACCATCAACAGCAGCACGTTCCCCAAGTGAATTCGCGACCCCACCACCCGGCTCCCTGTCCCCGGGGACGGACGGGACTCACCTGTGGCCAGGAGAGCGGACAGCAGGCAGAGGGGCAGAGCCACCCACATGGTGCCTGGATGTTAGCTGCAGTGAGCAGAACAGCGAGGAAGCATCTGGCTGTGGTTTTATCCGGCAGGTTGGCAAATACCTGCCCCCTGGGGGATCGGCTGGGTCTGCCCCATGACATCCTGGGACCCGGAGATGGGAGATTTCACAACCCTGCATGTGACTTTGGCTGATTAGGTGATGCAATGTGTCTTGAGTCCAATTCCCTTGTGCATTAGTGGAGATCTGTGGTTCTCAGCCAGGGGTCCGTGTACTCCAGGGGTACACACAGGTCTTCCAGGGGGTACATCAGCTTATCTTGATGTTTGCCTCATTTTACAACAGGCCAGATATAAAGCACTAGTGAAGTCAGTACGAGCTAAAATTTCCTGACACAATGACTTGTTTGTGCAGCTCTATGTACTATCCACTGAACTGTAAGAACAATATTTATATCCCAGTGGAGTTATTTTATAATTACACGGGGGAACTGAGAAAGGAAGTTATTTGTCAGTCACAATGTGGCCGTAACACTTATGTATTTTTATAATAACATAAGAAAGGACCTGTCATAAATATAAAGGGAAGGGGAACCACCTTTCTGTCCCCGGTGCTATAAAATCCCCCATGGCCAGTGGCAAATCACTTTCACCTGTTGTCATAAATAGAAAGGGAAGGGTAAACTCCTTTATAATCCCTCCTCTCCAGAGGAAAAATCCTCTCACCTGTAAAGGGTTAAGAAGCTAAAGGTAACCTCGCTGGCACCTGACCAAAATGAGCAATGAGGAGACAAGACACTTTCAAAAGCTGGGAGGAGGGAGAAAAACAAAGGGTCTGTGTCTGTCTGTGTGATGCTTTTGCCGGGGACAGAACAGGAATGGACTCTTAGAACTTAGTAAGTAATCTAGCTAGGTATGTGTTAGGTTATGATATCTTTCAATGGCTGAGAAAATAGCTGTGCTGAATAGAATGGATATTCCTGTCTGTGTGTCTTTTTGTAACTTAAGGTTTTGCCTAGAGGGATTCTCTCTGTTTTGAATCTAATTCCCCTGTAAGGTATTTGCTATCCTGATTTTACAGAGGTGATTCTTTTCTACTTCTATTAAAAGTCTTCTTGTAAGGAAACTCAATGCTTTTTCATTGTTCTAAGATCCAAGGGTTTGGGTCTGTGGTCACCTATGCAAATTGGTGAGGATTTTTACCAAACCTTCCCCAGGAAGTGGGGTGCAAGGGTTGGGAGGATTTGGGAGGGAAAGACGTGTCCAAACTACGTTTCCCAGTAAACCCAGTTAAAGTTTGGTGGTGGCAGTAGAAATCTAGGGGCAAAGGACAAAATTAATTTGTACCTTGGGGAAGTTTTAACCTAAGCTGGTAAAAGTAAGCTTAGGAGGTTTTCATGCAGGTCCCCACATCTGTACCCTAGAGTTCAGAGTGGGGAAGGAACCTTGACAGGTGTGTAGGGGGATGGATGGACAGGCGTGAAGGCAGATGGATGGATGGACAGACAGTCTCTTAGGGGAATGGATGGATGGGTGTGTGGGGGGAAGGGTGGACATGTAGGAGGATGGACGGACAGAAGGATGGGTGTTGTCAGGGAGTCCCCGGGCGATGCTCTGAACCTGCTCCCTACGAAGCCAGGCAGGACTCTGGGGAAGTCTCCTCTCTGGGAGCAGCCTGTCTGCAGGACACAAAGCTCACCCGGCTCCACCTTCCTGGGTCTGACCTCGGAGCATTCAGCCTCCTCTGCCATTCCATGCGCTTCCCACAGCGAGTCCGCCCAGGCGGGGTCCTGGGGAAGCCAGAGGGTCCTGCCCCCCAACTCCACAGCCAGACGTGACTCTCAGCCAGCCAGTAAAACAGAAGGTTTATTAGACAACAGGAACATGGTCTGAAACAGAGCTTGTGGGTGCAGAGAACAGGACCCCTCAGCCAGGTCCATTTTTGGGGGCAGTGAGCCACTCAACCACGTCTGCCCTTCACTCCACTCCCCAGCCAGCCCCAAACTGAAACTCCCTCCAGCCCCACCTCCTCTGGGCTTTCCCCTTTCCCGGGCCAGGAGATCACCTGATTCCTTTGTTCTCCAACCCTTTAGCTCTCACCTTGCAGGGGGGAAGGGCCCAGGCCATCAGTGGCCAGGAAACAGGGTGTCGGCCATTGTCTGTGTCCAGACCCCTGCACACACCTGCCCTCTCGGGCTCTGCAAGGATCATACACCCTTATCCACCACCTAGATACTTAAGAACTGCCTAGGGGAAACTGAGGCACCCCCACACTATTCAGAGGAAACATTAAGAACGCTTCCACTTCCTCACAGGTGTGTCGGGGATGGATGGAGGGGCGGCCCTGCACAGCCTTCCAAAGCTCAGAGGGAAACTGAGGCACTCCATGGCATCGTAGAAATAGGAGCTCAATTCCCACTTTGTCGCATCCCTCTGTGTCCCAAACTGCTGCAGACACCAGCCGGTGCACCCTGCCGCTGCCAGCACCGATCCAAGGCACTGGCTTTAACGGCGGGAGTGAGATCAATCCAGCCAAGGCCACCTCCACGAACCCAAGGCCTTCAGGGACCGGACGAGAAAAGGGGGACGCTGGCACCAGAAATTAAAATGGAAATCCTGCTTTATTTCCCTCCTCACCAGATCCTGTTACCAGTGTAGGAGAAATTCTGTGAGCAACTGCCCTGCTCAGCCACAGCCCTGTCCCGCTGGTCACAGCACCTGCCTCGGTGTCTAGGAGGCAAACGCACTGGTCAAGGGTGGGTGGCGCTGATTTCCACCATCGGTCTCCGCACCGACCGTTTGCCGGCTGTGGTTTGGACACGCGCGCCAAGGGCTTAGCACACCTGGGCTCCAGGCCCCTCTCTGCCAGCCACCCTGTGTGACCTGGGACACACCACTTAGGCCTAGAGATTCAAAGAGTTAGGTCCTGCTGAGGATCTGTGCCTCAGTTTCCCCCATCTGTTCAATGGGGCTGACAGCCCTGCCCCATCCCACAAGGTGGCTGTGAGGATAATGCATTAAAGATGACGAGGGGTTCAGATGCCATGGTGTTGGGTGCCAGATAAGTATTTAGCTAGACATGCTGGGGAGGGTGGTTAACAAGCTCCCCAGGGATGCGGTGGATGCACCGTCCCTCGGCATCCCCCAGGCCAGGCTGGCTGTCCTCCTGGAAGATGCTTTCATCAAACGCACGTGATCGGGCCCCGTGTAGGGAGGACTTCTGCCGCATAGCCCAGGCTGGAGGTCAGACTAGATGCTGGGTATGGGCCCTTCTGGCCTGGGACGCCAGAAAAAAGGGTGAGGTGGCTCCCAGGAATCACCAGCCCTCGGGGCGCTGGTTTCATCTGTAAATAATTTTTGTATCTGTTTTGCTTCTGTAAGCAGTGTCAGGATGAGCTCCACCCTGACATCTGGTGGTGAGGTGTGGCAAGTTGTGGAAAAGAACTTCAGGGACTGATCTCATTTGCATAAGCACACCCACCACGCCTAGAATGAGGCCATAGCTGCCCAAATGGTCACTTTGGCTGCTATGGGATCCCCAGTTTCTCTGTTATTGGGGCAGGAAGAATAAATTGTTATTATCCTGATTATGGGAACTGTGCTGGGAACTGTACTTGGCCTTTTGTTATGATGGAGGGACTCACCATCAACTAAGTAGCACTCGCTGGGCAACGGTCATGGGTTCCAAAACTCTGTGAATGGAGAGAGGCTGGGGACAAGTGTTAATACTTGGTGGTATGGGCCCATTGGTGAGGGCCTTACATGTTAATTGTGCTTTCTTCTCTCTCTCTCTCCCCCCACTCACTGTGGAATATCAGAGCTAATTTTGATTTCGTTAGAAGTCTAGTTGCAGGCTGTTGAGCTCACTTTGGGCTAATAGTGCACCAGCACTGAGGCTCCCATACTACAAGCTGAACTCACCAAAGAGCTGAACTGACTAAGAGCTGAAATCACTGAGCGTTGTGTTAAGTAGTGGGGGAGCCTGAAGTTCTATCGTGGAGCAGTTTGCAGGACGGCTGGAGTGCCTTGTGGACAAGCTGGTGGAGCAGTTCGTAGGACAGCAGGAGCTGCTGGTGGGACGCAGAGCAGTTTGTGGACCGGCTGGTGGAGCAGTTCGTTGGACGGCGGGAGCTGCTTGTGGGCCGCGGAGCGGAGCTGAGCGAAGGAGTTCGTGGGGCGGCTGGAGGAGCGGAGCGAAGGCCTATGGAGCTGTGGGGCGGTCAGCTTCAGATCATGTAAGGTGCCTCTTACCCCTGTCCCATCTCCACCCAGGCTGGGGGGTAAGGCTCCGCAGATAAACTTTCAAACTCTGGGGCTGCCCTGACCAGGGACAGAGACTTTTGGGTCCTTGGACTTTTGGGACTTTGGGTGATTTGGGGTTGCTGGACTCAAGAACCAAAGGGAAAGGGGCATGCCCCAATTTGCTTGGGGTGGGTTTTTTTTGCTCATGGGTTGTGTTATGAATCCTGTTGGTGGTGTTTCCCCAACATAATGCCACATTGTTTCTCTCTCTTATTAAAAGGCTTCTGCTACACTCAGACTATGTGCTTGCGAGAGGGGAATATTGCCTCTTGGAGGCGCACAGCAGGGGTGGTATATATTTGTCCCAGGTCACTGGGTGGGGGCTCAAGCTGGTTTGCATTGTGTTATTAGAATGGATCCCCTAGATATTGAACCCGGCCCTTGTTGCTGCCAACTCTGACGTGCAGAAGGGTTACACTTCTAACCAGAAGCGAAGGGAAATGCAGGCTATTCCTTCTCCTGTGTATCCTCCGCCACGCCCAGGAACATCTCCCTCTTCTTTGTGAAGATTCAATCCCGGACCTGCTCTACGAACAGCTGCAATACCCAGTTCTCTCCTGTCCGTACATCTCTGCATCCCTCCCTGCTCGTTCCCAGTGGCCCAGGCTCCGACTGAGTGTCAAACTGGTTCGGAAAAGGTTCCTTTTCTGGAGAAGGGTGGGGTCCCGTGTAGCACCTGGTGCCATAGGGGGGACCCTGATCTCAGGGGAGGGAGGTGTGCAGTGCCTGGCACAATGGGGGGCCCCCAGTAGCAGGCTGGGGGGATCTATGCAGTGCCCAGTGCAATCAGGGCCCCTGCTCTGGGGAGTCTGTGCAGCTCTTGGCACAAGGGGGTCCCTGATCTCAGTTATTGAGGTGCTAGAAATAAGTGGTAACAAAGTAGAGAAGGCACCTGTCCGCAGCCCAGCCCGTCAACCCCCACCGACCCTCTCTTCAGGGTCTTGCAGGGCCGATCATCAACACCGTCTAGACGGGAGGCCGGTGCCCGATCTGCATTGCCCCGGGTCGGAGCAGCTGTTCCAGCACGGAGACCCTGCAGTGCGAGGGCCGTGCCAGCCAGTGCATTTCCATCAGCGGGCAGATCTCGGAAGGTGAGCGCCTGTCCCGGATTCCTTCCAGCCCCGGCTCTCCGGGCCCATCGGCACTAGGACAAAGGGAGGCCCGGGGCCGGGATTTCCAGTGGGCCAGGCCCCCGCAGCCTCCCGGCAGTTCCCGCTTTACCTGGCTACGCCCTTGGCCCAGCTCTGGGCAAGGCTCAGCCCCAGGCTCCCTATGGGGCCAGAGCCTCTTGTCACACCCTGTGGCTTTGCAAGCGAGTTCGGAGCCACGCTCCCCTGTTCCAAAGCCAGCCGGCTTCCCCCCCTCCCTGTGGACATGGCTCTGACCCGTGTTTAAACCCAAACCCCGCTCCGTCCACACACAGAGCCCCCTGCCCCCTGCCCCCACCTGCCCCGCCCTGCCAGGGCAGCTCAGCCAGGGGAGCCCGCACCCCTACCCGCAGTGCAGCGGTGGCGGATTAGCCAATGGGCCGTCAGGGCCTGTGCCCAGCAGCCTCAGCCCATTGGGAGCCCCCTGGAAAATGGGCACCCCTGCACCCCAAGCCCGGTGCCTGGCAGAAGCGCCAGGTGGTGGGGGAAGCCCCAGCGCCAGGATCCCAGCTGCGGCCGTGGCCCGGGGACTGGAAGAGCTCTCACCCCCAGCTGGCGGCGGGACAGATCTTTCCTGGTCTTGGGGACGTGGGCGGGGGGGCTGCAAGGGGGTGGGTGGACGGGGACAGGACTGTGGGGGGAACCGGGGCAGGGCCACGGGGGAAGGAGCAGAACAGGGGTGGGACTGCAGACAGAAGGGGCGGGCGGGCCCAGGGCCTGCACAGCCCAGCCTTCCCGGCTTCTCGCTGGCCACCATGAGCCTGAAGTAGCAACCGCCGCCGATGGAAGAACAAGAGACGCATGCAGCGTGCGGCCAGCTGCTCCCCAGGGCCGGCCAGCTGAGCTCTCACCGCTCTGACCTGCCCTGGGGTCCCGGTTGCTGTCCCGTGGATGCCGTCCCTCCCCTCGCCGGGCGTTACAAATCAATGCCCGGTTGCTGGGGTTTTCTTCTGTCCAGGGCAGTTACCCGGCTAGGTGGCTGTCACGCTGTCTGGGGCGGCTCGTGACCGTGAGTGCCTATCTCAGGGCGGACTGACAGACGCAGGACAGACCCCCCGAGCGGATGGCGTGTTCTCTGATACCATTTCACCAGGCGAGATTTCCTGGCTCGCTGAACCAGTCTCACTGCGGAGTGACAGCCTGAGATGCTCCAGTTCTGTCTGGCCTCCCAGACAAACGGCACTTCTGAGCAATGGTCCCTTCCACCAAAACTCACCCCACAGCAGGTTGCTCCCAGTCACTTATCCCAGCTCCGCTGGTACTTTCCATCTCACAGCAAAGGCGACGCTGGCAGCCAACTCTGCAGTAAACCACCTCCAGGTTTAGTAGCTAGTCAACGCGGTTATAGCAGGTACAATAGATGCCCAGGGGAGGCCGTCTGTAAGCCCCAACGGCAGCAACCTGCCAGGTTCCCAAGTGTCACTCAGGGCTGCCCCGAATAACCCCGGGGAATCGCCGTCTGTGCGTCCAGCTATTCTGCCCCGTGTGACGCCAAACCGGCCAGAGATGCAGGATCTTTTCCTGAAGCCAAACTTCCAGCTCCCGCTCACAGAGAACAAGCCGCCAGGGTCCCACCCACGTGGGCTCTTCCTTCGGTGGTGGAGAGCGAGGAACGCGCTCTGAGTCTTTACCAGCCCATCCTCTCACGCAGTGGCCACTTGCTTTGGAATTAACCCTTCTCGGTTAGTTGCAGGGGAGACATGGTGTCAACGTTTGCTCTGACATCAAAACAGGAGGCGGATCAGCGCACACAATGCGAGTAATGCCCCATTCGTTTTCAGGACGTTTCAACGCCGAAGACGCTGTTCCAGCTTCACCATCACTTTGACCTATGCTGACCCACAAGTAAAGCGGCCTGAGGCTCTGCCATGAGCTGGCACCTGCCTGCCAGTGTCACAGCGACCAGTTCCTGATACTCCATTCAGAGCAACTCCGACAGGCCCACTGCCTACGTCACCAGGCCTTAGCTAATGGGAGTTAAGAACTTGCCTTTTCCCCCAGGCCCAAGAGAACCCCGCAACCAGCAAGGAGTCTCCAGGCAGGCTCAAACCCACACGCCCCAGGGGGTGACACATGCCCATTCTGTCTCAACAAGGTGTTGACTCTGAAGCCTACTAATTACCATTGGCATCTTGGGTGCCACTCTGTGCTAAAGATGCGATGTGGGGGGGTTCCAGGCTGCAGGGTTGTGGGGGGAGTTGTTACGTTGGCTCAGCAGAGCTGGGATGCCCCGTGTCTGATCAGCGTCTCTTTCTCTGCACAGATAACATCACGATACCCTTTGCAGCCAGCGGCTGTGCTACCCCGAATGCCTGCGAACTCAAGAAGGGAGAGATTCTGAATTCGGGAGTGTTCACCTACAGAATAACACAGACTGAGTGTTACACGCCCAGCGGTGCTCAGCGGATGCTGGGCCCCGTCGTCCTGGGCAGCATCTTGCCCAGTCTGGCTGGGCTCCTGGCAGTGAAATTCCTCTCCTAATGCCCCCTCTGTGTTGCCCCCCCTCCGCCAGGGGGAGCCACCCCACAGCTGAATGAGGCCCTCATAGTCCGTGGGTCTCTCTCCTCTCCCCACACCCACCCACGCCTCAGTTTCCCCATCTGTGCCCAAAGGAGATGGGGCTGAAAAAGCTGAACTGCTTTTGCAAAGATCCAGGGAGTCAGGGCCCCAGGCAAAGCCCATTACAGCCAGAGTGGGAGGAGGGGGCGCGTGTGTCTCTGGACAGACTGTGACGTCCTGTGGAACAGCGCTGGGTCTTATTGTATTCCACAGCAGCCCCTGAAAGTCCAGCATGGGGATAGAACTGGGGACAGCGTGGGGACAGCCTGGCCTCCCAGCCCCCACTGCTCTACCCCATCAGCCCCAACTCCTCTTCCATAGCTGGAATAGAACCCAGGAGTCCTGGCTCCCAGCCACCCCGCTCTAACCACGACACACCACTCCCTTCGGAGAGCCAGGGATAGAACCCAGGAGCCCTGACACCCAGCACTCCCTGATTTAACGCTATCTATTTCCAGAAGTAAAGGCACTGAATAAAGCTGGGTCCTAAACTGAAATTCCCCAGAGCTCGTGTGTGTGTTTGGACAAGTTGCCACACCGCTGCCCGCATCTGCACTGAACCCAGGTGTCCGGGCACACACCCCCCAGGTCTCGGTCTCCGGGAGCTGGGACATTGGATTAAGCTTGGCTGGAGCTGAATCCAATATCCCAGCCTCAGCTCCCAGAGACCAAAGAGGCGGGGAGGGGGAAGGGGTCTCCTTTGTTCTTTCTCCTTTTGATCCTCCCGTGCAAAGGGCGTCCCTGGGACATTCCCCAGCCTACAGCCTGGACCCATGACCTGCCAGGGCCCCTCAGTTCTCCATCCCAGGGGTGGGCAAACTATGACCGGGGGCCGGATCCGGCCCTCCAGATGGTTTAATCCGGCCCTCGAGCTCCCACTGAGGAGTGGGGTCCGGGGCTTAGCCCGCTCTGGTGCTCCAGCCAAGGAGTGGGGTGGGGGGCTTGTCCCGCTCTACACGGCTCCCAGAAGCAGCAGCAGGTCCCCCCTCCAGCTCCTATGCGTGGGGACCCCCGCAGCGCCCACTGGCTGGGAACTGTGGCCCATGAGAGCTGCAGGGACGGCGCCTGCGGACGACGTGGTGCCCAGAGCCTCGGCGTAGGAGCCAGAGCGGGGACATGCCGCTGCTTCGGGGAGCTGCTTGAGGTAAGCGCCGCCCGGAGCCTGCACCCCTGAACCCCTCCTGCACCCCAGCCCCCTGCCCCAGCCCTGATCCCCCTCCCTCCATCTGAACCCCTGGGTCCCAGCCCGGAGCACCCTCCTGCACCCCCAACCCCTCATCCCTAGCCAGAGCCCTCAGCCCCTCACCCCCAATTTCCTGAGCAGTCATTGCCGGCCATACAATTTCCATACCCAGTTGTGGCCCTCGGGCCAAAAAGTTTGCCCACCCGTGCTCCAGCCTGCAAATCGCTCCCCGTTATATTGCAGCCAGACCCCTCCCCCACCCCCCGAGAATAACACAGCAGAGCGACCCCAGCAAACCCCCCAGCCCAGCAAACCCCCCTGCCCAGAACTCCCAGCGCCCTCCGGGCCAACACAAGCTCCTAGAAAGTCCACTGCTGATTCCTTGAAAGGAGACGCCCCGATCCTGTCGGCCCAAGGGAAGGTCCCAGACACACCCTGCTTTAGATCGAACACTGAGAACCAGGGAAGGGCAGGAGCTAAGTGATTACAAGCCAGAAAAGGCAGAAACGGTCTGTGTGAGGGGTGTGATGGCGCCTCCCTCTGGCCAAATGTGGCACAGCCCCAAGGTTCACGTAGCCCAACCGGGGCAGGGGGGATCCCAGGCCTGCCCAATCCTCTGACTGCCGGCTCAGGGCCCTCCAACGAAATAAACGGGCTCAGAGGAGCTCCCACCCTGCCAGAGCCCGGAGCACCTCCCTACCTCCCCCCGGGGCTCTGCGTCCCTGCACCTTTGGGGGCTTGCAGCCAGCCGCTCCCTCCTCTCTGGCAGCTGCTCTGCCCCACGGCTTTCCAGCCCCTTTATTCCTCCCAGCTGTGGTTAGCAGGGCACGCATTAAACCTTCAGTCTCTGGAACACCATGGGGTGCGTACGCCCCAAGACAGGTACAAAGAAATCAAAGGTCAAAGGCAAGCGATGCCTCCCTTCACAGGCTAAGTCAGTTCAAAGCAAAGGTTTCCTGGCTCCCAGCTCCCACCTGTTGCACCCCCATTCCCCTTTCAAGCCCGGGGAATGAACCCAGGAGTCCTGGCAGGAATCTCAGCACTGACGGGCAGGGGAACATTTCCAAGCAGGATTACATGTGGATGGGGGTGGTGCTCCTCATCGGGATGACCCCAAGCCTGGGCGAGAGCTGGAGGAGGAACGAGAAGAAGGAAGGACAGTCGGACTCAGACCCGCTGGCCAGGCCCCTAGCGTGGGCTGTGGGAGTCCCAATCTCCAATCCCTGCTCTCCCCAATTCAGTCGGGGGACGTGGCCCCGGGTTTTCCTCTCGCTGGTTTTACCCACAAATTCCATTCTGACCCCAGAATCCGCCATCCACAGCGGCACGTTCCCCAGGTGAAATCCCGCCCCCACCACCCGGCTCCCTGTGCCTGGGGACGGACGGGACTCACCTGTGGCCAGGAGAGCGGACAGCAGGCAGAGGGGCAGAGCCACCCACATGGTGCCCAGGTGTTTGCTGCAGTGAGCAGGACAGCGAGGAAGCATCTGGCTGTGGTTTTCTCAGGCAGGTTGGCAAATACCTGCCCCCTGGGGCATCGGCTGGGGCTGCCCCATGACATCCTGGTGCGCCCGGAGATGGGAGATTTCACAGCCTTGCATGTGACACTGGCTGATCAGGTGATGCCAATGTGTACTGAGGCCAATTCCCTTGTGCATTAGTGGAGATCAGCGGTTCTCAGCCAGGGGTCCGTGTACCCCAGGGGTACGCACAGGTCTTCCGGGGGCACATCAGCTCATCTAGATATTTGCCTCATTTTACAATCAGCCACTTTAAGGCACTAGTGAAGTCAGTAAGAGCTAAACTGTCGACCCCTTGTTCACATTGCTCTATATACTCTACACTGAAATGCCAGTGCAGGATTTGTCCTGCGTTCCCGCCCAGTTATTTTATAATGGCGGAAATGAGAAAGGAAGCAGCTTGTCAGCAGCAGCATGGCCGTGACATTGTGCATTTTAATGGCTGGTTTTGTGAGCAAGTCGTTTTTAAGTGAGGGGAAACTTGGGGTACCCAAGACACATCAGACTCCCGCAAGGGGTACAGCTGTCTGGAAAGGTCGAGAGCCCCTGGCCTAGATCAAAGGCATGGCGAAGGTAGAACAGTGTGTTTGGAGTTTCGATTTCATGAAAACCAATGGGCCGTGGTATGGTTTTCTCTTCCCCATCTGCTGTTTTAGCGGAGTAACAACCATTCACCCTGAGCACAGCCCTGGGACTCACTGACCCAGCAGAGATGCCGGAGGGATGCTAAGGAGGAACTTTAGCACCAGAAAAGTGCTGACCCCAAAGGCAGGGGCCATCGTGTGTGCTGACCGCCGTGTTCCTCCCTCCCCGCATCGAAGGCAAAGCCCACGTGGGTGGGGGCCCTGCCAGCTTGTTCTCTGGGAGAAGAAGCTGTAAGGATGGATTCAGGGAAGGATCCTGCCTCACTGGGCTGGCTGGACTCTTACAGGGACCAGAATGGGATGCAAAGCGGGGATCCCTGGAGACCGTCTGGGGGCACCTGAAAAGACTTGGGAAAATGGCAGTTTCTTCCATCACCGCCACCGTTTGGAATTACAGACTGCGACTCACCTGGGCATGAATTTTACCGGCTTTAACCCCTCATGACCCTCATTCCCTTTCCTTAGCTCACGAACCTTTAGCGAGTTTCCTACAGACCTGGCTGCCAGCGTTGCCTTTGGTGTAGGATCTGGGGTCCCGTGGCTCTGGGGTAAGTGACCGGTCTCCTGGGGCTGGGAACAACCTAGGTGGGCTGGTTTGGGGTGTACGTGACCTTTCCTCCCAAAGTCCAGCTTGTCTGAGAGTATCTGAGGGGCTGGCTGTGACTCCGGGGTCCGACGGGGGCAGCGATCCAGGAGTTCACGCTGGGTGAAATCTACTCACAGAGCACCACCGGCTGGGGGGATCTGCCCTGTTTCCTGACACCTTCCCTGAGCCAGGCACTCCCAGTGGAGCCGCCCCAGAGAGCGGGACGAACTGAGCCCTGCAAAATCAACCTAGAAGGACATTTCTCCCCTCCAGGGCGTTCCCGCCCGCCTGGACAGCTGGGTGAGCCACGGCCTCTCCTTCCCACAGCCCTCTTTCCCCAGGGGAGCTCAGCCAGCCGGTGCCTTTCCCCCGGCCACGGGCCTTGCCTTCCGGGAGGGGGTCCAGGCAGGACTCCTGGGTTCCATTCCCTGGCCCTGCAAGGGGAGAGGGGTCCAGTGGTTAGAGCAGGGGGCTTGGGAGCCAGGACTCCTGGGCTCTATCCCTGGCTTTCAGAAGGGAGTGGGCTCTGGTGGGTTACTGGGGGGATTACTGGGAGTCAGGACTCCCGGGTTCTCTTCCTGCCAGCATCACTTGTGCACAGATAGGGGCGGGGGGGCCCGGTACGGGGCGGTCAGGGGACAAGGAGCTAGGGGGGTGCTTTCCCCACAACTCGCTTGATTCAGCCAATGCACAAAAGAAACCCGCAATCCCCCCAAAGAGAAGCAGCAGCCGGTGGCTGCTGAAGGGAGGTGCACTGCAGCCCGGCACACAGCAGAAGGGCAGGACGCCAGACTGGGGCTCAGGGCTGCCCGATGCCTCCACCGGCCCTGGGAGCTGGGTAGCACTCGGCCCGGATCAGCATCTCCACCACGCCCTGGGCGTATTTTCTCTCCCCCTCTCTCTTCATGCAAGCGCCAGGGGAGGCACATCCAGCCACAGCCTTCTTCACGGTGATGTCACCTGGACGGGGGGAGAGAGACGTCATCAGGGGCTCCCACATCCCCTCCCCTGACCCCCATGTGGTTTCTCACACACTCCCCTCCCACCAGGACTGCACCCGGCTCTGTAGGCAGAGTGGGGTCTCGTGCGCAGAGCAGGGGGCTGGAACAAAGTGAGAACATAACAGAGGAACGGCCCCCCTGGGTCACACCAAAGGTCCATCTAGCCCAGTATCCTCTGGCCAATGCCAGGTGCCCCAGAGGGAATGAACAGAACAGGGAACCTTCCGGTGATCCATCCCCTGTCGCCCATTCCCAGCTCCTGGCAAACAGAGGCTAGGGCCACCATCCCTGCCCACCCTGGCTAATAGCCACAGATGGACCTGTCCTCCAGGAACTTCTCTAGTTCCTGTTTGAACCCTGTTATAGTCTGGGCCTTCAAAACATCCTCTGGCAAGGAGTTCCACAGGTTGACTGTGCATTGTGTGAAGCAGTACTTCCTTTTGTTTGTTTTAATCCTGCTGCCTGTGGTGACCCCCCGTTCTTATGTTAGGAGGAGTAAATAACTCTTCCTTATTTCCTTCCTCCACACCCTTCAATCTTCTCAAGACCTCGATCATATGCCCCCTTAGCCGTCTCTTTTTCAAGGTGAAAAGTCCCACTCTTATTAATCTCTCCTCATATGGCAGCACTTCCATCCCCCTCATCATTTTGGTTGGGCTTTTCTGAAGCTTTTCCAATTCCAATATCTTTTTTGAGAAGGGGCGACCACATCCGTACGCAGTGTTCAAGTTGTGGGCGTCCCATGGATTTATATAGAGGCAACATGCTATTGTCTGTCTTATTCTCTGTCCCTTTCTTAATGATTCCCAGCATTCTGTTCGCTTTCTTCACGGCCGCTGCGCATGGAGTGGATGATTTCAGAGAACTCTCCACTATGACTCCAAGATCTTTCTTGAGTGGTAAATTCAACCCATCATTGTGTATGTCTAGTTGGGATTACGTTTGCCCATGTGCATTACTTTGCATTTATCAACATTGAATTTCATCTGCCGTTTTGTTGCCCAGTCACCCAGTTCTGAGAGATCCTTTAGTACCTCTTCGCAGTCTCCTTTGGATTTAACTATCTTGAGTAGGTTTGTATCTTCTGCAAATTTTGCCACCTCACTATTTACCCCTTTTTCCAGAACATTTCGGAATATGGTGAATAGGACTGGGCCCAGTGCAGATCCCTGGGGGACTCCCACTATTTACCTCTCTCCGTTCTGAACACTGACCATTTTTCCTACCCTTTTTTCCCTATCTTTTAACCAGTTACTGAGCCATAAGAGGATTTTATCCCATGACAAGCTATTACCAGCAGGACAGTGGGGTGGGAGGAGGTATTGTTTCATATTCTCTGTGTATATATAAAGTCTGCTGCAGTTTCCACGGTATGCATCTGATGAAGTGAGCTGTAGCTCACGAAAGCTCATGCTCAAATAAATTGGTTAGTCTCTAAGGTGCCACAAGGACTCCTTTTCTTTTTGCGAATACAGACTAACATGGCTGTTACTCTGTATCCCATGACAGTTCACTTTGCTTAAGAGCCTTTGGTGAGGGACGCTTTCTGAAAATCTAAGTACATTATATCCATGGGATCCCCCTTGTCCACTCGCTTGTTGACCCCCTCAGAGAATTCTAGTACATTGGTGAGGCGTGATTTTCCTTTACCGAAACCATGTTGACCCTTCCCCAACAAATTATGTTCATCTATGTGTCTGACAGTTCTCTTCTTTCCTATAGTTTAAATGAGTTTGCCCAATACTGAAGTCAGACTTATTGGCCTGTTGTTCATGGGATCACCTCTGGAGCCCTTTTTAGAAATTGGCATGTCATTAGCCATCCTCCAGCCATTTGGGACAGAAGCTGATTAAATGGTAGGTTACAAACCACAGTTAGTAGTTCTGTAATTTGACATTTGAGTTCCTTCCGAACTCTTGGGCGAATCCCATCTGGTCCTGGTGACTTATTACTGTTTAATTTATCAATTTCTTGCAAAAACTTGCAGTCAGTTTTGGGCCCCCCACTACAGAAGGGATGTGGAGAAATTGGAGAGAGTCCAGCGGAGGGCAATGATGAGGGGGCTGGGGCACGTGACTTAGGAGGGGAGGCTGAGGGAACTGGGCTTCTTTTGTCTGCAGAAGAGAAGAGTGAGGGGGAATTTGATAGCAGCCTTAAACTACCTGAGGGGGGTTCAAAGAGGGTGGAGCTCGGCTGTTCTCAGTGGTGGCAGAAGACAGAACGAGGAGCAATGGTCTCCAGTTGCAGTGGGGGAGGTCTAGGCTGGAGATCATGAAACACTATTTCACTAGGAGGGTGGTGAAGCGCTGCATTGGGTTCCCTAGGGAGGGGGTGGAATCTCCACCCTTTGAGGTGTTCTATGGTTCTCTAATTCTCTGAACCTGCCTGCCGTACCCACAGCCAGCTGCTTCATGGCTGCTCTGGTCCCTGGAGAAAATGCCCGACCACCATGTGGGTGCCCCAGCCCCTCTGCCTGCTGTCTGCTCTCCTGGTCACAGGGGAGTCCCATCTGTCCCCAGGCACAGGGAGCTGGGCACTGATGAGAAGCAGGAAACCTTTGGAAATCACAGACAAATCTCAGGAGGCAGGAAAAGCGTCCCCCACCCTTGTCATCCTGCTTGGAAATGTTCCCCTGCCCCCTGCGCTGAGATTCCTGAGATTCATATACATTTGTTAGTCTCTAAGGTGCCACAAGTACTCCCGTTCTTTTTGGGGATACAGACTAACATGGCTGCTACTCTGAAATCTGACTCCTTGGCTGTATTCGTGACTCCAAGTCTGACACCGCCTCCTTCTGCCTCAGTTTCCCTGTTTGTAAGGTGGGGATAATGTTCCCTTCCTCCCACCTGGGACCCTGGCAAAGGCAGGGGAAGGCATTTGGAGGTTGAAGTGATGTTTCCAGAGGAAAGCTCTGAAAAAAACCAAAGTGGACCAATTGGTTTTCTTTCTTTCGTCCTTCAATTAAAAACTTATGTTCACTGACTGAATTGAAACTCTCCCAAGCTCTGGACAGGAAAGAGTTAACGATCATGGGATCTCTTCAGCCAGCCCAGAGTTTTTGCATGCACGATGGAGGTGTGAAGCCATCAGTGGCAAGGGTGAACGATCACCAATCAAATTCGGAAGAAGAGAGTTGACAGGACACGATGGTCCCCGGCTTTGGAGTCGACACTTTTCTGGTGCTTGCAGTTCAGTGTAGAGTATATAGAGCAATATGAACAAGGGGTCGACAGTTTAGCTCGTACTGACTTCACTCATGCCTTAATGTGGCCGGTTGTAAATCGAGGCAAATATCTAGATGAGCTGATGTACCCCCAGAAGACCTGTGTGTACCCCTGGGGTACACAGACCCCTGGCTGAGAACCACTGATTTCCACTAATGCAAAAGGGAATTGGCCTCAGTACACATTGGCATCATCTGATCAGCCAGTGTCACATGCAGGGCTGTGAAATCTCCCATCTCTGGGCGCACCAGGATGTCATGGGGCAACCCCAGCTGATCCCCCAGGGGGCAGGTATTTGCCAACCTGCCTGATAAAACCACAGCCAGATGCTTCCTCGCTGTTCTGCTCACTGCAGTAAACACCCGGGCACCATGTGGGTGGCTCTGCCCCTCTGCCTGCTGTCCGCTCTCCTGGCCACAGGTGAGTCCCGTCCGTCCCCCGGCACAGGGAGCCAGAATTCAGCTGGGGAACGTGCCGCTGTCGATGGCGGATTCTGGGGTCAGGATGGAATTTGTGGGTAAAACCAGCAAGAGGAAAACCCAGGGCCACGTCCCCCGGCTGACTCGGGGAGAGCAGGGATTGGAGCCTGGGACTCCCACAGCCCAGGCTAGGTGCCTGGCCAGGGGGTCAGAGTCTGTCTGTCCTTCCTTCTTCTCGTTTCTCCTCCAGCTCTCACCCAGGCTTGGGGTCATCCCGATGAGCAGCACCACCCCCATCCACATATAATCCCGCTTGGAAATGTTCCCCTGCCCACCAGCGCTGAGATTCCTGCCAGGACTCCTGGCTTCATCCCCCGGCTTTGAAATGGGAATGGGGGTGCAAAGGGTGGGGCTGAGAGCCAGGACTCCTGGGCTCATTCCCCAGCTGTAGAAGCGGGCTGGGGTGTAGTGAGTTTGAGCAGAGACGGTTGTAAATCAGGACTCCGGAGTTCTGTCCGTGGCTCTGAAAGAGGAGTGGGGTCTCATGGGTTAGAGTGGGCTGGGAGTCAGGAGTGAGGACTTCTCAGCTGTCTTCTTGGTTCTAACCCTGAATTGAACACATCTTTGTTCTACCTCAGTTTCCCTATTTCTTAGATGGGGAGAATATCACTTTGCTACCATCTAGGGACATAGAAGTGGCAGAGGAAGGCATTCTGAGGTTTAATGGATGTTTCCACATGAAAGCTCTAAAAAAACCGAAGTGGGAAAATTTTTCTCTTTCTTTCTTTCTTTCTTTCTTTCTTAAAACTACCTGACGCTCACGTCATGAATTTAAAGGCCCCCACACTCTGGAGAGGAAAGAGTTGATGCTCCTGGGATCGCTAGCTGGAGGTGCACAGCCATCAATCCAAAGGCTTAAGAAGCATCAATCGTATTCTGAAAAAGAGAATTGGCAGGATCAGCGATGAAAAGTGGGCTGAAGTCGAGTGTGGCTGAGCTGACGTAACTCTGAGAGCAGAGAGTTATGACGGGATGTGTGTGTGTGTGAAAGGTTCACCGTAAAGCCAGGCAGAAATCCCTCTTCAGAGCAGCCGAATTCTTGTTTTTCTGTCTACACAGACGTGTGGGGTTTGTTCGCAGGCACAAGCTGCACCCCAGATAGCCACGTCAGCAGCTGAAAATGTATTCTAGCCACAGACACTCAGGCAGCAAACAGACTTGTCTGCAGTGTTGAGTCAGATACAAATGACCAGCTAGCAAGATGCCTTTCCCCATCCGGAGAGTTAAATGGAACTGGGCAGAACTGCTGCAAAAGCAGGTGGCATTTCTCCAAGATCTGCCTGCCCACACGTTCAGTGAGGAGGCATTGGTGGTAACAACTCCCACAGCGCCACCTCTTGGTTCCTGGTGGTATTTCGCCCACGGGCACTGCCTGGGGAGGGGTGGGGAGCCGGGGTTTGTACTGAGAAGGGATTTTTCCAACCTCCAGGGAGCGCTCTGCAATGCGAGGTGTGTGCGTCCAGAGACCTATCGTGCTCCGGCCCCCTGCAGCCCTGCGCCCCCTCGGAAGGGACCTGCGTCACCGTCGTGGCAGAGATCAGGCTGGGTGAGTGAAAGAAGATTTCTACTAAGTGTAGACACCATTGTCCTCCTGAAGCCAGGGGTCGAACCCAGGAGTCCTGGCTCCCAGTCCCTCCCCCTACTCTAACCAATAGTCTCCACTCCTCTCCAGGAGCAGGGACTGCTCAGTCTGGAAAGATAATGTCATAGACGGGGGATGGGATGAGATGGGGAATTTCAGTGGGTGGCTGTGGGGCTGGATCAGACAGAAGAGAGGATTTTATTGGGGGTGGGGGGGAAGATGAGATTAGTTGGGGGTGGGGTGGATGGATACAAAAGGGGAGGATGGAGCAGCTGGGGGTCCATTGGGGAGTTCAGAGGTGATTCTCTGTTTCCCTTCCACAGAGGGATACTACTTCTCCTACACGGCTAAATCGTGCCTGGAGCCCCAGAACTATGAGCCCAGCCCCTTCTCGCTGACCTACCCGCACAATGTCACCGTGCGGGTGAACATCGTGAGCTGTAACACCGACGGCTGCAACGCTGGGGCCATCCCAGGTGTGTGTCTGCTGCAAACCTAGAGCCCTACTCCGGCCACACCTGCCTGGAGAGAACCCAGGAGTCCTGGCTCCCAGCCCCCCTGCTCTAACCACTAGACCCCACTCCCTTCCCCGAGCTGGGATTGAGCCCAGCGTGTGGTGACTCCCCACCCCTGGCTGACTGTGTGTGTCTGACTGTTCTCAGTGCCAACTGTGAGCTCCGTCCCCAACGGCCGGCAGTGCCTGTCGTTCTTCAACGTGTGGCCATATCACGGGAATGAGAAGGAGAAGAAGAAGGTGCTCTTGGCCTGCACCGGCGCCGAGGACCATTGTGTTGAGGAATCTGGGATATTAACACTGGGTAAGTCCTCCAGATGGGGGCGGGGTCTGAACACAGAGTACAAGGTGGAGCCCAGGTGTCCTGGCTCAGTCCCCGACCCCCTGGCTCTGACCCACTAGACTCCACTCCCCTGGCAGATTTGCAGAGAGAACCCTGGAGTCCTACTTGCCGCGATGCCAAAGGAGCACCCAAGGAGGATAAGGCCACTGCGGAGAAACAAAATGAATTCTGTGCATCGGTCTTCACGGCTGAGGCTGGGAGGGAGATTCCCAAACCTGAGCCATTCTGTTTTCATAACAAATCTGAGGAACTGTCCCAGATTGAGGAGTCATTACAGGAGTTTTTGCAACAAATTGATAAATTAAACAGTAATAAGTCACCAGGACCAGATGGGATTCGCCCAAGAGTTCGGAAGGAACTCAAATTTCAAATTATAGAATGACTAACTGTGGTTTCTAACCTACCATTTAAATCAGCTTCTGTCCCAAATGGCTGGAGGATGGCTAATGATACGCCAATTTCTAAAAAGGGCTCCAGAGGTGATCCCAGCAACTACAGACTAGTAAGTCTGACTTCAGTACAGGGTAAACTCATTGAAACTATAGGAAAGAAGAGAACTGTCAGCCACACAGATGAACATAATTTGTTGGGGAAGGGTCAACATGGTTTCGGTAAAGGAAAACCACGCCTCACCAGTATACTAGAATTCTCTGAGGGGGTCAAGAAGCGTGTGGACAAGGGGGATCCAGTGGCTATAGTGTACTTAGATTTTCAGAAAGCCTTTGAAAAGGTCCCTCACCAAAGGCTCTTCAGAAACGTGAGCTGTCATGGGATAAAATCCTCTCATGGCTCAGTAACTTGTTAAAAGATAGGGAAAAAAGGGTAGGAAGAAATGGTCAGTTTTCAGAACGGAGAGATGTAAATAGTGGGAGTCCCCCAGGGATCCGCACTGGGCCCAGTCCTATTCACCATATTCCGAAATGTTCTGGAAAAAAGGGTAAATAGTGAGGTGGCAAAATTTGCAGAAGATACAAACCTACTCAAGATAGTGAAGTCCAAAGCAGACTGTGAAGAGGTACTAAAGGATCTCTCAGAACTGGGTGACTGGACAACAAAACGGCAGAGGAAATTCAATGTTGATAAATGCAAAGTAACACACATGGGCAAACGTAATCCCAACTAGACATACACAATGATGGGTCGAATTTACCACTCAAGAAAGATCTTGGAGTCATTGTGGAGAGTTCTCTGAAATGACTCCATGTGCAGCAGCCGTGAAAAAGGGGAACAGAATGCTGGGAAATATTAAGAAAGGGACAGAGAATGGGACAGAATAGATCGTGTTGCCTCAATATAAATGCATGGGAAGCCCGCAGCTTGAACACTGCAGGCGGATGTGGTCGCTCACTCTCAGAAAAGAGATATCGGAATTGGAAAAGCTTCAGAAAAGCCCAAACAAAATGATGAGGGGGTTGGAACGGCTGCCATATGAGGAGAGATGAATAAGAGTGGGACTTTTCAGCCTGGAAAAGAGATGGCTAAGAGGGGATATGATTGAGGTCTAGAGAAGGTTGAAGGGTGTGGAGGAACTAAATAAGGAAGTGTTATTTACTCCATCTAACATAAGAAGGAGGGGTCACCACAGGCAGCAGGATTAAAACAAACAAAAGGAAGTACTGCTTCACACAACGCACAGTCAACCTGTGGAACTCATTGCCGGAGGATGTTTTGAAGGCCAAGACTACAACAGGGTTGAAACAGGAATGAGAGAAGTTCCTGGAGTACAGGTCCATCTGTGGCTATTGCCAGGATGGGCAGCGATGGCGGCCCTAGCCTCTGTTTGCCAGGAGCTGGGAATGGGCGACAGGGGATGGATCAGTGGAAGGTTCCCTGTTCTGTTCATTCCCTCTGGGGCACCTGGCATTGGCCAGAGGATACTGGGCTAGATGGACCTTTGGGGTGACCCAGGAGGGCCATTCCTCTTATGTTCTCACATTGTTCCAGCCCCCTGCTCTGAGCACTAGACCCCACTCTGCCTGCAGAGCCGGGTGCAGTCCTCCTGGGAAGGGAGTGTGTGAGAGACCTTATTGGGGTCGGGGGGTGGATCTGGGAGCCCCTGATTACGTCTCTCTCCCCTCATCCAGGTGACATCAAACTGAGGAAGAGTGCGGCTGGATGTGGCTCCCCTGGCGCCTGCAAGAAGAGATTCTTGGTGAAGAAATACACCCAGGGCGTGGTGGAGATGCTGAGCCGGGTTGACTGCTACCCAGCTCCCTGGGCCAGTGGAAGCATCGGGGAGCCCTGAGCCCCGGCCTGGCGTCCTCCCCTTCTGCTGCGTGCTGGGCTGCAGTGCACCTCCCTTTGGGGGGATTGCGTGTTCCTTTTGTGCATTGGCTGAATAAAGTGAGTTGTCCGGAAAGCACCCCCCAGCTCCTTGTCCCCTGACTGCCCCGTACCGGGCCCCACACCGCCCCTATCTGTGCACAAGTGATGCTGGCAGGAAGAGAACGCTGGAGTCCTGACTCCCAGTACCCCACCCTGTAACCCAACAGGGCCCACTCCCTTCTGAAAGCCAGGGATAGAGCCCAGGAGTCCTGGCTCCCAAGCCCACTGCAGGGCCAGGGAATGGAACCCAGGAGTCCTGCCTAGATCCCCTCCCCCAAGGCAAGGCCCGTGGCCGGGGGAAAGGCTCCGGCTGGCTGAGCTCCCCTGGGGAAGGAGGGCTGTGGGAAGGAGAGGCCGTGGCTCACCCAGCTGTCCAGGCGGGCGGGAACGCCCTGGAGGGGAGAAATGTCCTTCTAGGTTGATTTTGCAGGGCTCAGTTCGTCCCGCTCTCTGGGGCGGCTCCACTGGGAGTGACGAGCTCAGGGAAGGTGTCAGGAAATAGGGCAGATCCCCCCAGCCGGTGGTGCTCTGTGAGCAGATTTCACCCAGCGTGAACTCCTGGATCGCTGCCCCCGTCTGACCCCGGAGTCACAGCCAGTCCCCTCAGATACTCTCAGACAAGCCGGACTTTGTGAGGAAACCTCACGTACACCCCAAACCAGCCCACCCAGGTTGTCCCCTGCCCCAGAAGACCGGTCTCTTACCCCAGGGCCACGGGACCCCAGATCCTACACCAAAGGCAACGCTGGCAGCCAGCTCTGTAGGAATCTTGCTAAAGGTTCGTGAGCTAAGGAAAGGGAATGAGGGTGACAAGGGGTTAAAGCAGGTAAAATTCATGCCCAGGTGAGTTGCAGTCTGTAATTCCAAACGGTGGCGGTGAAGGAAAAACTGCCATTTTCCCAAGTCTTTTCAGGTGCTCCCAGACGGTCTCCAGGGACCCCCGCTTTGCATCCGGTTCCGGTCCCTGTAAGCGTCCAGCCAGCCCAGCGAGGCAGGGTTCCCTCAATCCATCCTTACAGCTTCTTCTCCCAGAGAACAAGGTGGCAGGTCCCCACCCACGTGGGCTTTGCCTTCGATGTGGGGAGGGAGGAACATAGCAGTCAGCACACGCGATGGCCCCTGCCCTTGGACTCAGCACTTTTCTGGTGCTAAAGTTCTTCGTTAGCATCCCTACAGCATTGTCAAGTTCCTTCCCCACTCTGAACTCTAGGGTACAGATGTGGGGACCTGCATGAAAACCTCCTAAGCTTACTTTTACCAGCTTAGGTGAAAACTTCCCCAAGGTACAATCTATTTTACCCTTTCCCTTGGATTTCCACTGCCACCACCAAACTTTATCTGGGTTCCTGAGAAAACATAGTTTGGAAACGTCTTTCCCCCCAAAATCCTCCCAACTCTTGCAACCCACTTCCTGGGGAAGGTTTGGTAAAAATCCTCACCAATTTGCATAGGTGACCACAGACCCAAACCCTTGGATCTTAGGACAAAGAAAAAACATTGAGTTTCCTTAGGGAGATCCCTAGGGAGCTTGTTAACCACCCTCCCCAGCAAGAAGACTTTTAATAGAAGTAGAAAAGAATCTTCCCTTGTTGCCAAGAAGGCCAAAGGCATTTTGGGCTGCATCAGTAGGAGCGTTGCCAGCAGATGGAGGGAAGTGATTGTTCCCCTCTATTCGGCACTGGTGAGGCCACATCTGGAGTACTGGGTCCAGTTTTGGGCCCCCCACTACAGAAGGGATGTGGACAAATTGGAGAGAGTCCAGCGGAGGGCAACGAAAATGATGAGGGGGCTGGAGCACGTGACTTAGGAGGGGAGGCTGAGGGAACTGGTCTTCTTTTGTCTGCAGAAGAGAAGAGTGAGGGGGAATTCGATAGCAGCCTTCAACTACCTGAGGGAGGTCCCAAAGAGGATGGAGCTCGGCTGTTCTCAGTGGTGGCAGAAGACAGAACGAGGAGCAATGGTCTCCAGTTGCAGTGGGGGAGGTCTAGGTTGGAGGTCAAGGGGAGGGACGGCATCCACGGGACAGCAACCGGGACCCCAGGGCAGGTCACAGCAGTGAGAGCTCAGCTGGCCGGCCCTGGGGAGCAGCTGGCCGCATGCTGCATGCGTCTCTTGTTCTTCCATCGGCGGCGGTTGCTACTTCAGGCTCATGGTGGCCAGCGAGAAGCCGGGAAGGCTGGGCTGTGCAGGCCCTGGGGCCCGCCCGCCCCTTCTGTCTGCAGTCCCACCCCTGTTCTGCTCCTTCCCCCGTGGCCCTGCCCCAGTTCCACCCACAGTCCTGTCCCCGTCCACCCACCCCCTTGCAGCCCCCCCACCCACGTCCCCAAGACCGGGAAAGATCTGTCCCGTCACCAGCTGGGGGTGAGAGCTCTTCCAGTCCCCGGGCCACAGCCGCAGCTGGGATCCTGGCGCTGGGGCTTCCCCCCGACACCTGGCACTTCTGCCAGGCACCGGGCTTGGGGTGCAGGGGTGCCCATTTTCCAGGGGGCCCCCAATGGGCTGAGGCTGCTGGGCACAGGCCCTGACGGCCCATTGGCTAATCCGCCACCGCTGCACTGCGGGTAGGGGTGCGGGCTCCCCTGGCTGAGCTGCCCTGGCAGGGCGGGGCAGGTGGGGGCAGGGGGCTCTGTGTGTGGACGGAGCGGGGTTTGGGTTTAAACACGGGTCAGAGCCATGTCCACAGGGAGAGGGGGAAGCCGGCTGGCTTTGGAACAGGGGAGCGTGGCTCCGAACTCGCTTGCAAAGCCACAGGTTGTGACAAGAGGCTCTGGCCCCATAGGGAGCCTGGGGCTGAGCCTTGCCCAGAGCTGGGCCAAGGGCGTAGCCAGGTAAAGCGGGAACTGCCGGGAGGCTGCGGGGGCCTGGCCCACTGGAAATCCCGGCCCCGGGCCTCCCTTTGTCCTAGTGCCGATGGGCCCGGAGAGCCGGGGCTGGAAGGAATCCGGGACAGGCGCTCACCTTCCGAGATCTGCCCGCTGATGGAAATGCACTGGCTGGCACGGCCCTCGCACTGCAGGGTCTCCGTGCTGGAACAGCTGCTCCGACCCGGGGCAATGCAGATCGGGCACCGGCCTCCCGTCTAGACGGTGTTGATGATCGGCCCTGCAAGACCCTGAAGAGAGGGTCGGTGGGGGTTGACGGGCAGGGCTGCGGACAGGTGCCTTCTCTACTTTGTTACCACTTATTTCTAGCACCTCAATAACTGAGATCAGGGACCCCTTGTGCCAAGAGCTGCACAGACTCCTCAGAGCAGGGGCCCTGATTGCACTGGGCACTGCATAGATCCCCCCAGCCTGCTACTGGGGGCCCCCCATTGTGCCAGGCACTGCACGCCTCCCTCCCCTGAGATCAGGGTCCCCCCTATGGCACCAGGTGCTACACGGGACCCCACCCTTCTCCAGAAAAGAACCTTTTCCGAACAAGTTTGACACTCAGTCGGAGCCTGGGCCACTGGGAACGAGCAGGGAGGGATGCAGAGATGTACGGACAGGAGAGAACTGGGTATTGCAGCTGTTCGTAGAGCAGGTCCGGGATTGAATCTTCACAAAGAAGAGGGAGATGTTCCTGGGCGTGGCGGAGGATACACAGGAGAAGGAATAGCCTGCATTTCCCTTCGCTTCTGGTTAGAAGTGTAACCCTTCTGCCCGTCAGAGTTGGCAGCAACAAGGGCCGGGTTCAATATCTAGGGGATCCATTCCAATAACACAATGCAAACCGGCTTGAGCCCCCAACCAGTGACCTGGGACCTGACCCCTGCTGAGCGCCTCCAAGAGGCAATCTGAGTGTAGCAGAAGCCTTTTAATAAGAGAGAGAAACAATGTGGCATTATGTTGGGGAAACACCAACAGGATTCATAACACAACCCATGAGCAAAAAAAACCCACCCCAAGCAAATTGGGGCATGCCCCTTTCCCTTTGCTTCTTGAGTCCAGCAACCCCAAATCACCCAAAGTCCCAAAAGTCTAAGGACCCAAAAGTCTCTGTCCCTGGTCAGGGCAGCCCCAGAGTTCGAAAGTTTATCTGCGGAGCCTTACCCCCCAGCCTGGGTGGAGATGGGACAGGGGTAAGAGGCACCTTACATGATCTGCAGCTGACCGCCCCACAGCTCCATAGGCCTTCGCTCCGCTCCTCCAGCCGCCCCACGAACTCCTTCGCTCAGCTCCGCTCCGCGGCCCACAAGCAGCTCCCGCCGTCCAACGAACTGCTCCACCAGCCGGTCCACAAACTGCTCTGCGTCCCACCAGCAGCTCCTGCTGTCCTACAAACTGCTCCACCAGCTTGTCCACAAGGCACTCCAGCCATCCTGCAAACTGCTCCACGATAGAACTTCAGGCTCCCCCACTACTTAACACAACGCTCAGTGATTTCAGCTCTTAGTCAGTTCAGCTCTTTGGTGAATTCAGCTTGTAGTAGGGGAGCCTCAGTGCTGGTGCACTATTAGCCCAAAGGGAGCTCAGCAGCCTGTAACTAAACTTCTAATGAAATCAAAATTATCTCTGATATTCTACAGTGGAGACAGAAGAGGAAGGGAGAGAGAATTAACATGTAAGACCCTCACCAATAGGCCCATACCACCAAGTATTAAAACTTGTCCCCAGCCACTCTCCATTCACAGAGTTTTGGAACCCATGACCCTTGCCCAGCGAGTGCTACTTAGTTGATGGTGAGTCCCTCCATCATAACAAAAGGCCAAGTACAGTTCCCAGCACAGTTCCCATAATCAGGATAATAACAATTTATTCTTCCTGCCCCAATAACAGAGACACTGGGGATCCCGCAGCAGCCAAAGTGACCATTTGGGCAGCTATGGCCTCATTCTAGGCATGGTGGGTGTGCCTATGCAAATGAGATCAGCCCCTGAAGTTCTTTTCCACAACTTGCCACACCTCACCACCAGATGTCAGGGTGGAGCTCATCCTGACACTGCTTACAGAAGCAAAACAGATACAAAAATTATTTACAGATGAAACCAGCGCCCCAAGGGCTGGTGATTCCTGGGAGCCACCTCACCCTTTTTTCTGGCGTCCCAGACCAGAAGGGCCCATACCCAGCATCTAGTCTGACCTGCCGCATAGCCCAGGCTGGAGAAGTCCTCCCTACACGGGGCCCGATCACGTGCGTTTGATGAAAGCATCTTCCAGGAGGACAGTCAGCCTGGCCTGGGGGATGCCGAGGGACGGCGCATCCACCGCATCCCTAGGGAGCTTGTTAACCACCCTCCCCAGCATGTCTAGCTAAATACTTATCTGGCGCCCATCACCATGGCATCTGAACCCCTCATCATCTTTAATGCATTATCCTCACAGCCACCTTGTGGGATGGGGCAGGGCTGTCAGCCCCATTGAACAGATGGGGGAAACTGAGGCACAGATCCTCAGCAGGACCTAACTCTTTGAATCTCTAGGCCTAAGTGGTGTGTCCCAGGTCACACAGGGCGGCTGGCAGAGAGGGGCCTGGAGCCCAGGTGTGCTAAGCCCTTGGCACGCGTGTCCAAACCACAGCCGGCAAACGGTCGGTGCGGAGACCGATGGTGGAAAGTCAGCGCCACCCACCCTTGACCAGTGCGTTTGCCTCCTAGACACCGAGGCAGGTGCTGTGACCAGCGGGGCAGGGCTGTGGCTGAGCAGGGCAGTTGCTCACAGAATTTCTCCTACACTGGAAACAGGATCTGGTGAGGAGGGAAATAAAGCAGGATTTCCATTTTAATTTCTGGTGCCAGCGTCCCCCTTTTCTTGTCCGGTCCCCGAAGGCCTCGGGTTCATGGAGGTGGCCTTGGCTGATCTCACTCCCCCTGTTAAATCTCACTCCCCCTGTTAAAGCTAGTGCCTTGGATAGGTGCTGGCAGTGGCAGGGTGCACCGGCTGGTGTCTGCAGCAGTTTGGGGCACAGAGGGATGCGACAAAGTGGAAATTGAGCTCCTATTTCTACGATGCCATGGAGTGCCTCAGTTTCCCTCTGTGCTTTGCAAGGCTGTGCAGGCCGCCCCTCCATCCATCCCCGATAAACCTGTGAGGAAGTGGAAGCGTTCTTAATGTTTCCTCTGAATAGTGTGGGGGTGCCTCAGTTTCCCCTAGGCAGTTCTTAAGTATCTAGGTGGGATAAGGGTGTATGATCCTTGCAGAGCCCGAGAGGGCAGGTGTGTGCAGGGGTCTGGACACAGAGAATGGCCGACACCCTGTTTCCTGGCCACTGATGGCCTGGGCCCTTCCCCCCTGCAAACCTCTGTTTTACTGGCTGGCTGAGAGTCACGTCTGGCTGTGGAGTTGGGGTGCAGGACCCTCTGGCTTCCCCAGGACCCCGCCTGGGCGGACTCGCTGTGGGAAGCGCATGGAATGGCAGAGGAGGCTGAATGCTCCGAGGTCAGACCCAGGAAGGTGGAAGCCGGGTGAGCTTTGTGTCCTGCAGACAGGCTGCTCCCAGAGAGGAGACTTCCCCAGAGTCCTGCCTGCCTTCGTAGGGAGCAGGTCCAGAGCATCGCCCGGGGACTCCCTGACAACACCCATCCTTCTGTCCGTCCATCCTCCTACACGTCCACCCTTCCCCCCAAACACCCATCCATCCATTCCCCTAAGAGACTGTCTGTCCATCCATCCATCTGCCTTCATGCCTGTCCATCCATCCCCCTACACACCTGTCTAGGTTCCTTCCCCACTCTGAACTCTAGGGTACAGATGTGGGGACCTGCATGAAAACCTCCTAAGCTTACTTTTACCAGCTTAGGTTAAAACTTCCCCAAGGTACAAATTATTTTTGTCCTTTGCCCCTAGATTTCTACTGCCACCACCAAACTTTAACTGGGTTTACTGGGAAACGTAGTTTGGTCACGTCTTTCCCTCCCAAATCCTCCCAACCCTTGCACCCAACTTCCTGGGGAAGGTTTGGTACAAATCCTCACCAATTTGCATAGGTGACCACAGACCCAAACCCTTAGATCTTAGAACAATGAAAAAGCATTGAGTTTCCTTACAAGAAGACTTTTAATAGAAGTAGAAAAGAATCACCTCTGTAAAATCAGGAAGGCAAATACCTTACAGGGGAATTAAATTCAAAACAGAGAGAATGCCTCTAGGCAAAACCTTAAGTTACAAAAAGACACACAGACAGGAATATCCATTCTATTCAGCACAGCTATTTTCTCAGCCATGTAAAGAAATCATAATCTAACACATACCTAGCTAGATTACTTACTAAGTTCTAAGAGTCCATTTCTGTTCTGTCCCCGGCAAAAGCATCACACAGACAGACACAGACCCTTTGTTTTTCTCCCTCCTCCCAGCTTTTGAAAGCATCTTATCTCCTCATTGCTCATTTTGGTCAGGTGCCAGCGAGGTTACCTTTAGCTTCTTAACCCTTTACAGGTGAGAGGATTTTTCCTTTGGAGAGGAGGGATTATAAAGGAGTTTACCCTTCCCTTTCTATTTATGACAACAGGTGAAAGTATTTTGCCACGGGGCATGGGGGATTTTATAGCTCCGGGGACAGAAAGGTGGTTCCCCTTCCCTTTATATTTATGACAGGTCCTTTCTTATGTTATTATAAAAAATACATAAGTGTCACGGCCACATTGTGACTGACAAATAACTTCCTTTCTCAGTTCCACCATGTAATTATAAGATAACTCCACTGGGATATAAATATTGTTCTTACAGTTCAGTGGATAGTACATAGAGCTGCACAAACAAGTCATTGTATCAGGAAATTTTAGCTCGTATTGACTTCACTAGTGCTTTATATCTGGCCTGTTGTAAAATGAGGCAAACATCAAGATAAGCTGATGTACCCCCTGAAGACCTGTGTGTACCCCTGGAGTACAGGGACCCCTGGCTGAGAACCACTGATCTCCACTAATGCACAAGGGAATTGGCCTCAAGACACATTGCATCACCTGATCAGCCAAAGTCACATGCAGGGTTGTGAAATCTCCCATCTCCGGGTCCACCAGGATGTCATGGGGCAGCCCCAACCGATCCCCCAGGGGGCAGGTATTTGCCATCCTGCCGGATAAAACCACAGCCAGATGCTTCCTCGCTGTTCTCCTCACTGCAGCTAACATCCAGGCACCATGTGGGTGGCTCTGCCCCTCTGCCTGCTGTCCGCTCTCCTGGCCACAGGTGAGTCCCGTCCGTCCCCGGGCACAGGGAGCCGGGTGATGCGGTCGGGAATTCACTTGGGGAACATGCTGCTGTCGATGGTGGATTCTGGGGTCAGGATGGAATTTGTGGGTAAAACCAGCAAGAGGAAAACCCGGAGCCACGTCCCCAGGCTGACTCGGGGAGAGCAGGGATTGGAGTCTGGGACTCCCACAGCCCACGCTAGGGGCCTGGCCAGTGGGTCTGAGTCCGTCTGTCCTTCCTTCTTCTCGTTCCTCCTCCAGCTCTCGCCCGAGCTTGGGGTCATCCGGATGAGGAGCAGCACCCCCGTCCACATGTCATCCTGCCTAGAAATGTTCCCCTGCCTGTCAGCGCTGAGATTCCTGCCAGGACTTCTGGCTTCATTCCACGGGTTTGAAAGGGGAATGCGGGTGCAACGGGTAGGCGCTGGGAGCCAGGACTCCTGGGCTCATTCCCCAGCTGTGGAAGAGGGCTGGGGTGTAGTGAGTTTGAGCAGAGATGGCTGCAAATCAGGACTCCCGGGTTCTGTCCATGGCTCTGAAAGAGGAGTGGGGTCTCGTGGGTAAGAGTGGGCGGGGAGTCAGGACTTCTCGGCTGTCTTCTTGGTTCTAAACCTGAATTGAACACATCTTTTTTCTACCTCAGTTTCCCTATTTCTTAGATGGGGAGAATATCACTTTGCTACCATCTAGGGACATAGAAGGGGCAGGGGAAGGCGTTCTGAGGTTTAATTGATGTTTCCACATGAAAGCTCTAAAAAAACCAAAGTGGGAAAATCTTTCTTTCTTTCTTTCTTTCTTAAAACTACCTTACGCTCACGTCATGAATTAAAGGCCCCCATGCTCTGGAATGGAAAGAGTTGATGCTCCTGGGATCGCTGGCTGGAGGTGCACAGCCATCAATCCAAAGGCTTAACAAGCGTCAATCGTATTCTGAAGAAAAGAATTGGCAGGATCAGCCATGAAAAGTGGGCTGAAGTCGAGTGTGGCTGAGAGGCAGAGGCCTGGAGCAGAGAGTGACAGCGGGGGGTGTGTGTGTGTGTGTGTGTGTGTGTGTGAAAGGTTCACCGCAAAGCCAGGCAGAAACCCCTCTTCAGAGCAGCCGAATTCTTGTTTTTCTGTCTACACAGACGAGTGGGGTTTGTTCGCAGGCACAAGCTGCACCCCAGATAGCCACGTCAGCAGCTGAAAATGTATTCTAGCCACAGACACTCAGGCAGCAAACAGACTTGTCTGCAGTGTTGAGTCAGATACAAATGACCAGCTAGCAAGATGCCTTTCCCCATCCGGAGAGTTAAATGGAACTGGGCAGAACTGCTGCAAAAGCAGGTGGCATTTCTCCAAGATCTGCCTGCCCACACGTTCAGTGAGGAGGCATTGGTGGTAACAACTCCCACAGCGCCACCTCTTGGTTCCTGGTGGTATTTCGCCCACGGGCACTGCCTGGGGAGGGGTGGGGAGCCGGCGTTTGTACTGAGAAGGGATTTTTCCAACCTCCAGGGAGCGCTCTGCAATGCGAGGTGTGTGCGTCCAGAGAGCAATTGTGCTCCGGCCCCCTGCAGCCCTGCGCCCCCTCGGAAGGGACCTGCGTCACCGTCGTGGCAGAGTTCAAACTGGGTGAGTGAAAGAAGATTTCTACTCAGTGTAGACACCATTGTCCTCCTGAAGCCAGGGGTCGAACCCAGGAGTCCTGGCTCCCAGCCCCTCCCCCTACTCTAACCAATAGACTCCGCTCCTCTCCAGGAGCAGGGACTGCTCAGTCTGGAAAGATAATGTCATAGACGGGGGACGGGATGAGATGGGGAATTGCACTGGGTGGCTGTGGGGCCTCGATCAGACAGAAGACAGGATTTTATCTGGGTGAGGGGGAAGATGTGATTAGTTGGGGGTGGGGTGGATGGAACAAAAGGGGAGGATGGAGCAGCTGGGGGTCCATTTTGGAGTTCAGAGGTGATTCTCTGTTTCCCTTCCACAGAGGGATCCTCCTTGTCCTACACGGCTAAATCGTGCCTGGAGCCCAAGAACTGTGAGCCAGGCCCCTTCTCGCTGACCTATGCGTACAATGTCACCATGCGGGGGAACATCGCCTGCTGTGACACCGACGGCTGCAACGCCGGGGCCATCCCAGGTGTGTGTCTGCTGCAAACCTAGAGCCCTGCTCTGCCCACACCTGCCTGGATAGAACCCAGGAGTCCTGGCTCCCAGCCCCCCTGCTCTAACCACTAGACCCCACTCCCTTCCCCGAGCTGGGATCGAGCCCAGCGTGTGGTGACTCCCCACCCCTGGCTGACTGTGTGTGTCTGACTGTTCTCAGTGCCAACTGTGAGCTCCGTCCCCAACGGCCGGCAGTGCCCGTCATGCTTCTACCTGTGGGGAGGAAACTGTCAGGACAACAAGCCCTTGGCCTGCACCGGCGCCGAGGACCATTGTGTTGAGGAATCTGGGATATTAACACTGGGTAAGTCCTCCAGATGGGGGCGGGGTCTGAACACAGAGTACAAGGTGGAGCCCAGGTGTCCTGGCTCAGTCCCAGGCCCCCTTGCTCTGACCCTCTAGACTCCACTCCTGTGGCAGAGTTGCAGAGAGAACCCTGGAGTCCTACTTGCCGAGATGCCAAAGGAGCACTCAAGGAGGATAAGGCCACTGCGGAGAAACTAAATGAATTCTGTGCATCGGTCTTCACGGCTGAGGCTGGGAGGGAGATTCCCAAACCGGAACCATTCTATTTTCATGACAAATCTGAGGAACTGTCCCAGATTGAGGAGTCATTACAGGAGTTTTTGCAACAAATTGATAAATTAAACAGGAATAAGTCACCAGGACGAGATGGGTTTCGCCCAAGAGATCGGAAGGAACTCAAATGTCAAATTACAGAACGACTTATTGTGGTTTGTAAATTACCATTTAAATCAGCTTCTGTCCCAACTGGCTGGAGGATGGCTAATGACACGCCAATTTTTAAAAAGGGCTCCAGAGGTGATCCTGGCAACTACAGGCCAATAAGTCTGACTTCAGTACAGGGCAAACTCATTGAAACTACAGGAAAGAAGAGAATTGTCAGCCACATAGAGGTACATAATTTGTTGTGGAAGGATCAACATGGTTTCGGTAAAGGGAAATCACGCCTCAGCAATCTACTAGAATTCTCTGAGGGGGTCAACAAGCGTGTGAACAAGGGGAATCCAGTGGATACAGTGTACTTAGATTTTGAGAAAGCCTTTGAAAAGGTCACTCACCAAAGGCTCTTCAGAAACGTGAGCTGTCATGGGATAAAATCCTCTCATGGCTCAGTAACTTGTTAAAAGATAGGGAAAAAAGGGTAGGAAGAAATGGTCAGTTTTCAGAACGGAGAGAGGTAAAAAGTGGGAGTCCCCCAGGGATCTGCACTGGGCTCAGTCCTATTCATAGAATCATAGAATATCAGGGTTGGAAGGGACCTCAGGAGGTCATCTAGTCCAACCCCCTGCTCAAAGCAGGACCAATCCCCAATTAAATCATCCCAGCCAGGGCTTGGTCAAGCCTGATCTTAAAACCTTCTAAGGAAGGAGATTCTACCACCTCCCTAGTTAACGCATTCCAGTGTTTCACCACCCTCTTAGTGAAAAAGTTTTTCCTAATATCCAACCTAAACCTCCCCCACTGCAACTTGAGACCATTACTCCTTGTCCTGTCATCTTTTACCACTGAGAATAGTCTAGAACCATCCTCTCTGGAACCACCTCTCAGGTAGTTGAAAGCAGCTATCAAATCCCTCCTCATTCTTCTCTTCTGCAGACTAAACAATCCCAGTTCCCTCAGCCTCTCCTCATAAGTCATGTGCTCCAGACGCCTAATCATTTTTGTTGTCCTTCCCTGGACTCTCTCCAATTTATCCACATCCTTCTTGTAGTGTGGGGCCCAAAACTGGACACAGTACTCCAGATGAGGCCTCACCAATGTCGAATAGAGGGGAACGATCACGTCCCTCGATCTGCTGGCTATGCCCCTACTTATAAATCCCAAAATGCCATTGGCCTTCTTGGCAAGAAGGGCACACTGCTGACTCATATCCAGCTTCTCGTCCACTGTCACCCCTAGGTCCTTTCCCGCAGAACTGCTGCCTAGCCATTCGGTCCCTAGTCTGTAGCGGTGCCTAGGATTCTTCCGTCCTAAATGCGGGACTCTGCACTTGTCCTTGTTGAACCTCATCAGATTTCTTTTGGCCCAATCCTCTAATTTGTCTAGGTCCCTCTGTATCCTAACCCTACCTGCCACCGTATCTACCACTCTTCCTAATTTAGTATCATCTGCAAATTTGCTGAGAGTGCAATCCACACCATCCTCCAGATCATTTATGAAGATATTGAACAAAACCGGCCCCAGGACTGACCCTTGAGGCACTCCACTTGATACCGGCTGCCAACTAGACATGGAGCCATTGATCACTGCCCGTTGAGCCCGACAATCTAGCCAACTTTGTATCCACCTTATAGTGCATTCATCCAGCCCATACTTCTTTAACTTGCTGACAAGAATACTGTGGGAGACCGTGTCAAAAGCTTTGCTAAAGTCAAGAAACAATACATCCACTGCTTTCCCTTCATCCACAGAACCAGTAATCTCATCATAGAAGGCAATTAGATTAGTCAGGCATGACCTTCCCTTGGTGAATCCATGCTGGCTGTTCCTGATCACTTTCCTCTCATGTAAGTGCTTCAGGATTGATTCCTTGAGGACCTGCTCCATGATTTTTCCGGGGACTGAGGTGAGGCTGACTGGCCTGTAGTTCCCAGCATCCTCCTTCTTCCCTTTTTTAAAGATGGGCACTACATTAGCCTTTTTCCAGTCATCTGGGACTTCCCCCATTCGCCACGAGTTTTCAAAGATAATGGCCAATGGCTCTGCAATCACATCCACCAACTCCTTTAGCACTCTCGGATGCAAGGCATCCGGCCCCATGGACTTGTGCATGTCCAGCTTTTCTAAATAGTCCCGAACCACCTCTTTCTCCACAGAGGGCTGGCCACCTATTCCCCATGCTGTGATGCCCAGCGCAGCAGTCTGGGAGCCGACCTTGTTCCTGAAGACAGAGTCAAAAAAGCATTGAGTACATTAGCTATTCACCATATTCCGAAATGTTCTGGAAAAAGGGGTAAATAGTGAGGTGGCAAAATTTGCAGAAGATACAAACCTACTCAAGATAGTTAAGTCCAAAGCAGACTGTGAAGAGGTACTAAAGGGTCTCTCAAAACAGGGTGACTGGGCAACAAAACGGGAGAGGAAATTCAATGTTGATAAATGCTAAATAATGCACATGGGCAAACATAATCCCAACTAGACATACACAATGATGGGTCAAATTTACCACTCAAGAAAGATCTTGGAGTCTCTATGGAGAGTTCTCTGAAATCATCCACTCCATGTGCAGCGGCTGTGAAAACAGCGAACAGAATGCTGGGAATCATTAAGAAAGGGACAGAGAATAGGACAGAAAAAATCGTGTTGCCTCAATATAAATCATTGGGAGGCCCACAGCTGAACACTGAGTGCGGATGTGGTCGCCCTGTCTCCAAAAAGATCTACTGGAATTGGAAAAGCTTCAGAAAAGCCCAACCAAAATGACGAGGGGGATGGAACGGCTGCCATATGAGGAGAGATTAATAAGAGTGGGACTTTTCATCCTGGAAAAGAGACGGCTAAGGGGGGATAGGAAAGAGTTCTATAAAAGGTTGAAGGGTGTGAAGGAAGTGTTATTACTCTTTCTAACATATGAACTAGGGGCCACCAAATGAAATGAACGGGCAGCAGGTTTAAAAAAACCAAAGGAAGTACTGCTTCACACAACGCACAGTCAACCTGTGGAAATCATTGCCGGGAAATGTTGTGAAGGCGAAGACTACAACAGGGTTCAAACAGGAACGAGAGAAGTTCCTGGAGGACAGGTCCATCTGTGGCTATTAGCCAGGGTGGGCAGGGATGGTGGCCCTAGCCTCTGTTTGCCAGGAGCTGGGAATGGGCAACGGGGGATGGATCACCGGAAGGTTCCCTGTTCTGTTCATTCCCTCTGGGGCACCTGGCATTGGCCAGAGGATACTGGGCTAGATGGACCTTTGGTGTGACCCAGGAGGGCCGTTCCTCTGTTATGTTCTCACGTAGTTCCAGCCCCCTGCTCTGAGCACTACACCCCACTCTACCTGCAGAGCCGGGTGCAGTCCCGCTGGGAGGGGAGTGTGTGAGAGACCTTATTGGGGTCGGGGGGGGATGTGGGAGCCCCTGATTACGTCTCTCTCCCCCCGTACAGGTGACATCACCGTGATGAAGACTGCGGCTGGATGTGCCTCCCCTGGCGCTTGCATGAAGAGCGTGGGGAAGAACAAATACGCCCAGGGCATGGTGGAGATGCTGAGCCGGGCCAAGTGCTACCCAGCTCCCAGGGCCGGTGGAGGCATTGGGGAGCCCTGAGTCCCGGACTAGCGTCCTTCCCTTCTGCTGCATGCCGGGCTGCTGTGCACCTCCCTTCAGCAGCCACCAGCTGCTGCTTCTCTTTGGGGGGGATTCTGGGTTCCTTTTGTGCATTGGCTGAATAAAGTGAGTTGTGGGGAAAGCACCCCCCTAGCTCCTTGTCCCCTGACCGCCCCGTACCGGGCCCCCCCGCCCCTATCTGTGCACAAGTGATGCTGGCAGGAAGAGAACTCGGGAGTCCTGACTCCCAGTAACCCCCCCTGTAACCCACCAGAGCCCACTCCCTTCTGAAAGCCAGGGATAGAGCCCAGGAGTCCTGGCTCCCAAGCCCCCTGCTCTAACCACTGGACCCCCTCCCCTTGCAGGGCCAGGGAATGGAACCAAGGAGTCCTGCCTAGACCCCCTCCCCCAGGGGAAGGCCCGTGGCCGGGGGAAAGGCACCAGCTGGCTAAGCTCCCCTGGGGAAGGAGGGCTGTGGGAAGGAGAGGCCGTGGCTCACCCAGCTGTCCAGGCGGGCGGAAACGCCCTGGAGGGGAGCAATGTCCTTCTAGGTTGATTTTGCAGGGCTCAGTTCGTCCCGCTCTCTGGGGTGGCTCCACTGGGAATGCCGGGCTCAGGGAAGGTGTCAGGAAACAGGGCAGATCCCCCCAGCCGGTGGTGCTCTGTGAGCAGATTTCACCCAGCGTGAACTCCTGGATCGCTGCCCCCGTCTGACCCCGGAGTCACAGCCAGTCCCCTCAGATACTCTCAGACAAGCCGGACTTTGGGAGGAAAGGTCACGTACACCCCAAACCAGCCCACCCAGGTTGTCCCCTGCCCCAGGAGACCGGTCACTTACCCCAGAGCCACGGGACCCCAGATCCTACACCAAAGGCAACGCTGGCAGCCAGGTCTGTAGGAAACTCGCTAAAGGTTCGTGAGCTAAGGAAAGGGAATGAGGGTCACGAGGGGTTAAAGCCGGTAAAATTCATGCCCAGGTGAGTCGCAGTCTGTAATTCCAAACGGTGGCGGTGATGGAAGAAACTGCCGTTTTCCCAAGTCTTTTCAGGTGCCCCCAGACAGTCTCCAGGGCTCCCCGCTTTGCATCCCGTTCTGGTCCCTGTAAGAGTCCAGCCAGCCCAGCGAGGCAGGATCCTTCCCTGAATCCATCCTTACAGCTTCTTCTCCCAGAGAACAAGCTGGCAGGGCCCCCACCCACGTGGGCTTTGCCTTCGATGGGGAGAGGGAGGAACGCGGCGGTCAGCACACGCGATGGCCCCTGCCTTTGGGGTCAGCACTTTTCTGGTGCTAAAGTTGCTCATTAGCATCCCTCCGGCGTCTCTGCTGGGTCAGTGAGTCCCAGGGCTGTGCTCAGGGTGAATGGTTGTTACTCCGTTAAAAGAGCAGACGGGGAAGGGAAAACCATACCACGGCCCATTGGTTTTCATGAAATCGAAACTCCAAACACACTCTTCTACCTTCGCCATGCCTTTGATCTAGGCCAGGGTCTCTCGACATTTCCAGACAGCTGTACCCCTTGCGGGAGTCTGATGTGTCTTGGGTACCCTAAATTTCCCCTCACTGAAAAACGACTTGCTCACAAAAGCAGCCATAAAAATGCACAATGTCATGGCCGTGCTGCTGCTGACAAGCTGCTTCCTTTCTCATTTCCGCCATTATAAAATCACTCGGTGGGAACGCAGGACAAATCCTGCACTGGCATTTCAGTGTAGAGTATATAGAACAATGTGAACAAGGGGTCGACATTTTAGCTCGTACTGACTTCACTCGTGCCTTAATGCGGCCGGTTGTAAAACGAGGCAAACATGAAGATGAGCTGATGTTCCCCCCGGAAGACCTGTGTGTACCCCTGGGGTACATGGACCCCTGGCTGAGAACCACTGATCTGCACTAATGCACAAGGGAATTGGCCTCAAGACACATTGGTATCATCTGATCAGCCAGTGTCCCATGCAGGGTTGTGAAATCTCCCATCTCCGGGCCCACCAGGATGTCACGGGGCAGCCCCAGCCGATCCCCCAGGGGGCAGGTATTTGCCAACCTTTCCACAGAGCAGGACCTGGGGATTACAGTGGATGAGAAGCTGGCTATGAGACAGCAGGGTGGCCTTGTTGCCAAGAAGGCCAATGGTGTTTTGGGCTGCATCAGTAGGAGCGTTGCCAGCAGATGGAGGGAAGTGATTATTCCCCTCTATTCGGCACTGGTGAGGCCACATCTGGAGTACTGGGTCCAGTTTTGGGCCCCCACTACAGAAGGGATGTGAAAAAATTGGAGAGAGTCCAGCGGAGGGCAAGGAAAATGATTAGGGGGCTGGGGCACGTGACTTAGGAGGGGAGGCTGAGGGAACTGGGCTTCTTTTGTCTGCAGAAGAGAAGAGTGAGGGGGAATTTGATAGCAGCCTTCAACTACCTGAGGGGGGCTCCAAAGAGGGTGGTGCTCAGCTGTTCTCAGTGGTGGCAGATGACAGAACGAGGAGCAATGGTCTCCAGTTGCAGTGGGGGCGGTCTAGGCTGGAGATTAGGAAACACCATTTCAATAGGAGGGTGGTGAAGCGCTGCATTGGGTTCCCTAGGGAGGGGGTGGAATCTCCACCCTTTGACGTGTTTAACGCCCAGCTTGACACAGCCCTGGCTGGGATGAATTAGTTGGGGTGGGTCCTGCTTTGAGCAGGGGTTGGACTAGATGACCTCCTGAGCTCTCTTCCAACCCTGATCTTCTATGGTTCTCTGATTCTCTGAACCTGCCTGCCGTACCCACAGCCAGCTGCTTCATCACTGCTCTGGTCACTGCAGAAAATGCCCAGCCACCATGTGGGTGCCCCAGCCCTTCTGCCTGCTGTCTGCTCTCCTGGTCACAGGGGAGACCCTTCCGTCCCCAGGCACAGGGAGCCGGGCACCGATGAGGAGCAGGAAATGCTTGGAAAAAACAGAAAATTCTCAGGAGCCAGGAAAACCGTCCCCCACCCTTGTCATCCTGCTTGGAAATGTTCCCCTGCCCCCAGCATTGAGATTCCTGCCAGGACTCCTGGGTTCATTCCCCGGCTCTGGGAGGGAGTGGGGCGTCTCTTCTGAGGTGTATGTGCCCCACGCTGGCCCAGCGAGCGCAGGGAGAAAAGGGCCGAGCAGCGGGAGGGGTTTGCAGATTCCTGGGCACAGGGACTAGCGTGAGGGCCGCGCTGAGCTGCGTGAGCCGGGACCGAGCCGTGCTTGGCCAGGAGGGGACACTGTTGCACCATCGCACTGACTCACATGGTCTCATTTCTGGGAGCCAGGACTCCTGGGTTCTATCCCCAGGTCAGGGACGGGGTGGGTCTAGAATAGGCTGGAAGCCAGCAGCAATTCGGACTCCTTGCTTAAAAGAACAGGAGTACTTGTGGCACCTTAGAGACTAACAAATTCATAAAAATTTGTTAGTCTCTAAGATGCCACAAGTACTCCCGTCCTTTTTGGGGATTCAGACTAACACGGCTGCTACTCTGAAATCTGATTCCTTAGCTGTATTCGTGGCTCCGAGTCTGACACTGCCTCTTTCTGCCTCAGTTTCCCTGATTATAAGATGGGGGTAATGTTCCCTTCCTCCCACCTGGGACCCTGGCAAAGGCGGGAGAAGGCTTTTGGAGGTTGAAGTGATGTTTCCAGATGAAAGCTCTGAAAAAAACCAAAGTGGACCAATTGGTTTTCTTTCTTTCGTCCTTCCATTAAAAACTTATGTTCACTGACTGAATTGAAACTCTCCCAAGCTCTGGACAGGAAAGAGTTAAGGATCATGGGATCTCTTCAGCCAGCCCAGAGTTTTTGCATGCACGATGGAGGTGTGAAGCCATCAGTGGCAAGGGTGAACGATCACCAATCAAATTTGGAAGAAGAGAGTTGACAGGACAGGATGGTCCCCGGCTTTGGAGTCGACACTTTTCTGGTGCTTGCATTTCAGTGTAGAGTATATAGAGCAATATGAACAAGGGGCCGACAGTTTAGCTCGTACTGACTTCACTCGTGCCTTAATGTGGCCGGTTGTAAAATGAGGCAAATATCTAGATGAGCTGATGTACCCCCGGAAGACCTGTGTGTACCCCTGGGGTACACGGACCCCTGGCTGAGAACCGCTGATCTCCACTAATGCACAAGGGAATTGGCCTCAGTACACATTGGCATCACCTGATTAGCCAGTGTCACATGCAGGGCTGTGAAATCTCCCATCTCCGGGCCCACCAAGATGTCATGGGGCAGCCCCAGCCGATCCCCCAGGGGGCAGGTATTTGCCAACCTGCCTGAGAAAACCACAGCCAGATGCTTCCTCGCTGTTCTGCTCACTGCAGCAAGCACCCGGGCACCATGTGGGTGGCTCTGCCCCTCTGCCTGCTGTCCGCTCTCCTGGCCACAGGTGAGTCCCGTCCGTCCCCAGGCACAGGGAGCCGGGTGGTGGGGGCGGGATTTCACCTGGGGAACGTGCCGCTGTGGATGGCGGATTCTGGGGTCAGGATGGAATTTGTGGGTAAAACCAGCGAGAGGAAAACCCGGGCCATGTCCCCCGACTGAATTGGGGAGAGCAGGGAGTGGAGCCTGGGACTCCCACAGCCCATGCTAGGTGCCTGGCCAGTGGGTCTGAGTCCGTCTGTCCTTCCTTCTTCTCGTTCCTTCTCCAGCTCTCACCCGGGCTTGGGGTCATCCCGATGAGCAGCACCACCCCCATCCACATGTAATCCTGCTTGGAAATGTTCCCCTGCCCATCAGCGCTGAGATTCCTGCCAGGACTCCTGGCTTCATTCCCCGGGTTTCAAAGGGGAATGGGGGTGCAACGGGTGGGGGCTGGGAGCCAGGACTTCTGGGCTCATTCCCCAGCTGTAGAAGAGGGCTGGGGTGTAGTGAGTTTGAGCGGAGATGGCTGCAAATCAGGACTCCCGGGTTCTGTCCGTGGCCTGAAAGAGGAGTGGGGTCTCATGGGTTAGAGTGAGCTGGGAGTCAGGAGTGAGGAGTTCTCGACTGTCTTCTTGGTTCTAACCCTGAATTGAACACATCTTTTTTCTACCTCAGTTTCCATATTTCTTTGATAGTGATAATATAATATGATAATATAACTTTGCTACATTCTAGGGACATAGAAGGGGCAGGGGAAGGCATTCTGAGGTTTAATTGATGTTTCCACATGAAAGCTCTAAAAAAACCAAAGTGGGCAAATTTCTTTCTTTCTTTCTTTCTTTCTTTCTTTCTTTCTTTCTTAAAAACCTTACACGCACATCATGAATTTAAAGGCCCCCACGCTATGGAGAGGAAAGAGTTGATGCTCCTGGGATCGCTGGCTGGAGGTGCACAGCCATCTATCCAAAGGCTTAACAAGCATCAATCGTATTCTGAAGAAGAGAATTGGCAGGATCAGCGATGAAAAGTGGGCTGAAGTCGAGTGTGGCTGAGCTGACGTAACTCTGAGAGGCAGAGGCCTGGACCAGAGATTTACGACGGGGTGTGTGTGTGTGTGTGTGTGTGTGTGTGAAAGGTTCACCGCAAAGCCAGGCAGAAACCCCTCCTCAGAGCAGCTGAATTCTTGTTTTTCTGTCTACACAGACGTGTGGGGTTTGTTCGCAGGCACAAGCTGCACCCCAGATAGCCACGTCAGCAGCTGAAAATGTATTCTAGCCACAGACACTCAGGCAGCAAACAGACTTGTCTGCAGTGTTGAGTCAGATACAAATGACCAGCTAGCAAGATGCCTTTCCCCATCCGGAGAGTTAAATGGAACTGGGCAGAACTGCTGCAAAAGCAGGTGGCATTTCTCCAAGATCTGCCTGCCCACACGTTCAGTGAGGAGGCATTGGTGGTAACAACTCCCACAGCGCCACCTCTTGGTTCCTGGTGGTATTTCGCCCACGAGCACTGCCTGGGGAGGGGTGGGGAGCCGGGGTTTGTACCGAGAAGGGATTTTTCCAACCTCCAGGGAGCGCTCTGCAATGCGAGGTGTGTGCGTCCAGAGAGCTATCGTGCTCCGGCCCCCTGCAGCCCTGCGCCCCCTCGGAAGGGACCTGCGTCACCGTCGTGGCAGAGATCAGGCTGGGTGAGTGAAAGAACATTCCTACTAAGTGTAGACACCATTGTCCTCCTGAAGCCAGGGGTCGAACCCAGGAGTCCTGGCTCCCACCCCCTCCTCCTACTCTAACCAATAGCCTCCGCTCCTCTCCAGGAGCAGGGACTGCTCAGTCTGGAAAGATAATGTCATAGACAGGGGATGGGATGAGATGGGGAATTGCAGTGGGTGACTGTGGGGCCTGGATCAGACAGAAGAGAGGATTTTATTGGGGGTCGGGGGAAAGATGAGATTAGTTGGGGGTGGGGTGGATGGAACAAAACGGGAGGATGGAGCAGCTGGGGATCCATTGGGGAGCTCAGAGGTGATTCTCTGTTTCTCTTCCACAGAGGGAAACTACTTCTCCTACACGGCTAAATCGTGCCTGGAGCCCAAGAACTGTGAGTCCGGTCCCTTCTCGCTGACCTACGCGCAGAATGTCACCATGCGGGCGAACATCGTGAGCTGTAACACCGACGGCTGCAACGCCGGGGCCATCCCAGGTGTGTGTCTGCTGCAAACCTAGAGCTCTGCTCCGGCCACACCTGCCTGGAGAGAACCCAGGAGTCCTGGCTCCCAGCCTCACCCCCCACCTCTAACCCATAGACCCCACTTCCCTCCCACAGCTGGTGACAGAACCCAGGAGTCCTGGCTCCCAGCTCCCCTGCTCTAATCACTAGACCCCACTCCCTTCCCCGAGCTGGGATCGAGCCCAGCGTGTGGTGACTCCCCACCCCTGGCTGACTGTGTGTGTCTGACTGTTCTCAGTGCCAACTGTGAGCTCCGTCCCCAATGGCCGGCAGTGCCAGATGGTTTTCATAGTGGATCGTTTTGACAAGCAGCCGGTGGGGATGTTGGCCTGCACCGGCGCCGAGGACCATTGTGTTGAGGAATCTGGGATATTAACACTGGGTAAGTCCTCCAGATGGGGGCGGGGTCTGAACACAGAGTACGAGGTGGAGCCCAGGTGTCCTGGCTCAGTCCCAGCCCCCCTTGCTCTGACCCACTAGACTCCACTCCCCTGGCAGAGTTGCAGAGAGAACCCTGGAGTCCTACTTGCCGAGATGCCAAAGGAGCACCCAAGGAGGATAAGGCCACTGCGGAGAAACTAAATGAATTCTGTGCATCGGTCTTCACGGCTGAGGCTGGGAGGGAGATTCCCAAACCTGAGCCATTCTGTTTTCATAACAAATCTGAGGAACTGTCCCAGATTGAGGAGTCATTACAGGAGTCTTTGCAAGAAATTGATAAATTAAACAGTAATACGTCACCAGGACCAGATGGGATTCGCCCAAGAGTTCGGAAGGAACTCAAATGTCAAATTACAGAACTACTAACTGTGGTTTGTAACCTACCATTTAAATCAGCTTCTGTCCCAAATGGCTGGAGGATGGCTAATGACATGCCAATTTCTAAAAAGGGCTCCAGAGGTGATCCCATGAACAACAGGCCAATAAGTCTGACTTCAGTATTGGGCAAACTCATTGAAACTATAGGAAAGAAGAGAACTATCAGTCACATAGATTAACATAATTTGTTGGGGAAGGGTCAACATGGTTTCGGTAAAGGAAAATCACGCCTCACCAATCTACTAGAATTCTCTGAGGGGGTCAACAAGCGTGTGGACAAGGGGGATCCCATGAATATAATGTACTTAGATTTAGAAAGCGTCCCTCACCAAAGGCTCTTAAGCAAAGTGAACTGTCATGGGATAAAATCCTCTTATGGCTCAGTAACTGGTTAAAAGATAGGGAAAAAAGGGTAGGAAAAATGGTCAGTGTTCAGAACGGAGAGAGGTAAATAGTGGGAGTCCCCCAGGGATCTGCACTGGGCCCAGTCCTATTCACCATATTCCGAAATGTTCTGGAAAAAGGGGTAAATAGTGAGGTGGCAAAATTTGCAGAAGATACAAACCTACTCAAGATAGTTAAGTCCAAAGGAGACTGCGAAGAGGTACTAAAGGATCTCTCAGAACTGGGTGACTGGGCAACAAAACGGCAGATGAAATTCAATGTTGATAAATGCAAAGTAATGCACATGGGCAAACGTAATCCCAACTAGACATACACAATGATGGGTCAAATTTACCACTCAAGAAAGATCTTGGAGTCATAGTGGAGAGTTCTCTGAAATCATCCACTCCATGTGCAGCGGCCGTGAAGAAAGCGAACAGAATGCTGGGAATCATTAAGAAAGGGACAGAGAATAAGACAGACAATAGCATGTTGCCTCTATATAAATCCATGGGACGCCCACAGCTTGAACACTGCGTACGGATGTGGTCGCCCCTTCTCAAAAAAGAGATATTGGAATTGGAAAAGCTTCAGAAAAGCCCAACCAAAATGATGAGGGGGATGGAAGTGCTGCCATATGAGGAGAGATTAATAAGAGTGGGACTTTTCACCTTGGAAAAGAGACGGCTAAGGGGGCATATGATCGAGGTCTTGAGAAGATTGAAGGGTGTGGAGGAAGGAAATAAGGAAGAGTTATTTACTCCTCCTAACATAAGAACGGGGGGTCACCACAGGCAGCAGGATTAAAACAAACAAAAGGCAGTACTGCTTCACACAATGCACAGTCAACCTGTGGAACTCCTTGCCAGAGGATGTTTTGAAGGCCAAGACTATAACAGGGTTCAAACAGGAACGAGAGAAGTTCCTGGAGGACAGGTCCATCTGTGGCTATTAGCCAGGGTGGGCAGGGATGGTGGCCCTAGCCTCTGTTTGCCAGGAGCTGGGAATGGGCGACAGGGGATGGATCACTGGAAGGTTCCCTGTTCTGTTCATTCCCTCTGGGGCACCTGGCATTGGCCAGAGGATACTGGGCTAGATGGACCTTTGGTGTAGCCCAGGAGGACCGTTCCTCTGTTATGTTCTCACTTTGTTCCAGCCCCCTGCTCTGCGCACGAGACCCCACTCTGCCTGCAGAGCCGGGTGCAGTCCTGGTGGGAGGGGAGTGTGTGAGAAACCACATGGGGGTCAGGGGAGGGGATGTGGGAGCCCCTGATGACGTCTCTCTCCCCCCGTCCAGGTAACATCACCGTGAAGAAGGCTGTGGCTGGATGTGCCTCCCCTGGCGCTTGCATGAAGAGAGAGGGGGAGAGGAAATACGCCCAGGGCGTGGTGAAGATGCTGAGCCGGGCCGAGTGCTACCCAGCTCCCAGGGCCGGTGGAGGCATCGGGCAGCCCTGAGCCCCAGTCTGGCGTCCTGCCCTTCTGCTGTGTGCCGGGCTGCAGTGCACCTCCCTTCAGCAGCCACCGGCTGCTGCTTCTCTTTGGGGGGATTGCGGGTTTCTTTTGTGCATTGGCTGAATCAAGCGAGTTGTGGGGAAAGCACCCCCCTAGCTCCTTGTCCCCTGACCGCCCCGTACCGGGCCCCCCCCGCCCCTATCTGTGCACAAGTGATGCTGGCAGGAAGAGAACCCGGGAGTCCTGACTCCCAGTAATCCCCCCAGTAACCCACCAGAGCCCACTCCCTTCTGAAAGCCAGGGATAGAGCCCAGGAGTCCTGGCTCCCAAGCCCCCTGCTCTAACCACTGGACCCCTCTCCCCTTGCAGGGCCAGGGAATGGAACCCAGGAGTCCTGCCTGGACCCCCTCCCGGAAGGCAAGGCCCATGGCTGGGGGAAAGGCACCGGCGGGCTAAGCTCCCCTGGGGAAGGAGGGCTGTGGGAAGGAGAGGCCGTGGCTCACCCAGCTGTCCAGGCGGGCGGGAACGCCCTGGAGGGGAGCAATGTCCTTCTAGGTTGATTTTGCAGGGCTCAGTTCGTCCCGCTCTCTGGGGCGGCTCCACTGGGAGTGACGGGCTCAGGGAGGGTGTCAGGAAACAGGGCAGATCCCCCCAGCCGGTGGTGCTCTGTGAGCAGATTTCACCCAGTGTGAACTCCTGGATCGCTGCCCCCGTCTGACCCCGGAGTCACAGCCAGTCCCCTCAGATACTCTCAGACAAGCCGGACTTTGGGAGGAAACCTCACGTACACCCCAAACCAGCCCACCAAGGTTGTCCCCTGCCCCAGGAGACTGGTCACTTACCCCAGAGCCACGGGACCCCAGATCCTACACCAAAGGCAATGCTGGCAGCCAGGTCTGTAGGAAACTCGCTAAAGGTTCATGAGCTAAGGAAAGGGAATGAGGGTCACGAGGGGTTAAAGCCGGTAAAATTCATACCCAGGTGAGTCGCAGTCTGTAATTCCAAACGGTGGCGGTGATGGAAGAAACTGCCATTTTCCCAAGTCTTTTCAGGTGCCCCCAGACGGTCTCCAGGGCTCCCCGCTTTGCATCCGGTTCCGGTCCCTGTAAGAGTCCAGCCGGCCCAGTGAGGCAGGATCCTTCCCTGAATCCATCCTTACAGCTTCTTCTCCCAGAGAACAAGCTGGCAGGGCCCCCACCCACGTGGGCTTTGCCTTCGATGGGGGGAGGGAGGAACGCGGCGGTCAGCACACACGATGGCCCCTGCCTTTGGGGTCAGCACTTTTCTGGTGCTAAAGTTCCTCCTTAGCATCCCTCCGGCATCTCTGCTGGGTCAGTGAGTCCCAGGGCTGTGCTCAGGGTGAATGGTTGTTACTCCGTTAAAAGAGCAGACGGGGAAGGGAAAACCATACCACGGCCCATTGGTTTTCATTAAATCGAAACTCCAAACACACTCTTCTACCTTCGCCATCCCTTTGATCTAGGCCAGGAGCTCTCGACCTTTCCAGACAGCTGTACCCCTTGCGGGAGTCTGATGTGTCTTGGGTACCCCCAGTTTCCCGTCACTTAAAAACGACTTGCTCACAAAACCAGCCATAAAAATGCACAAGGTCACGGCCATGCTGCTGCTGACAAGCTGCTTCCTTTCTCATTTCCGCCATTATAAAATAACTGGGCGGGAACGCAGGACAAATCCTGCACTGGCATTTCAGTGTAGAGTATATAGAGCAATATGAACAAGGGGTCGACAGTTTAGCTCTTACTGACTTCACTCGTGCCTTAAAGTGGCTGATTGTAAAACGAGGCAAATATCTAGATGAGCTGATGTGCCCCCGAAAGACCTGTGCGTACCCCTGGGGTACACGGACCCCTGGCTGAGAACCGCTGATCTCCACTAATGCACAAGGGAATTGGCCTCAGTACACATTGGCATCACCTGATCAGCCAGTGTCACATGCAGGGCTGTGAAATCTCCCATCTCCGGGCGCACCAGGATGTCATGGGGCAGCCCCAACCGATCCCCCAGGGGGCAGGTATTTGCCAACCTGCCTGAGAAAACCACAGCCAGATGCTTCCTCGCTGTCCTGCTCACTGCAGCAAACACCTGGGCACCATGTGGGTGGCTCTGCCCCTCTGCCTGCTGTCCGCTCTCCTGGCCACAGGTGAGTCCCGTCCGTCCCCAGGCACAGGGAGCCGGGTGGTGGGGGCGGGATTTCACCTGGGGAACGTGCCGCTGTGGATGGCGGATTCTGGGGTCAGGATGGAATTTGTGGGTAAAACCAGCGAGAGGAAAACCCGGGGCCACGTCCCCCGACTGAATTGGGGAGAGCAGGGATTGGAGCTTGGGACTCCCACAGCCCACGCTAGGGGCCTGGCCAGTGGGTCTGAGTCCGTCTGTCCTTCCTTCTTCTCGTTCCTCCTCCAGCTCTCGCCCGAGCTTGGGGTCATCCCGATGAGGAGCACCACCCCCATCCACATGTAATCCTGCTTGGAAATGTTCCCCTGCCCGTCAGTGCTGAGATTCCTGCCAGGACTCCTGGGTTCATTCCCCGGGCTTGAAAGGGGAATGGGGGTGCAACAGGTGGGAGCTGGGAGCCAGGAAACCTTTGCTTTGAACTGACTTAGCCTGTGAAGGGAGGCATCGCTTGCCTTTGACCTTTGATTTCTTTGTACCTGTCTTGGGGCGTACGCACCCCATGGTGTTCCAGAGACTGAAGGTTTAATGCGTGCCCTGCTAACCACAGCTGGGACGAATAAAGGGGCTGGAAAGCCGTGGGGCAGAGCAGCTGCCAGAGAGGAGGGAGCGGCTGGCTGCAAGCCCCCAAAGGTGCAGGGACGCAGAGCCCCGGGGGGAGGTAGGGAGGTGCTCCGGGCTCTGGCAGGGTGGGAGCTCCTCTGAGCCCGTTTATTTCGTTGGAGGGCCCTGAGCCGGCAGTCAGAGGATTGGGCAGGCCTGGGATCCCCCCTGCCCCGGTTGGGCTACGTGAACCTTGGGGCTGTGCCATATTTGGCCAGAGGGAGGCGCCATCACACCCCTCACACAGACCGTTTCTGCCTTTTCTGGCTTGTAATCACTTAGCTCCTGCCCTTCCCTGGTTCTCAGTGTTCGATCTAAAGCAGGGTGTGTCTGGGACCTTCCCTTGGGCCGACAGGATCGGGGCGTCTCCTTTCAAGGAATCAGCAGTGGACTTTCTAGGAGCTTGTGTTGGCCCGGAGGGTGCTGGGAGTTCTGGGCAGGGGGGTTTGCTGGGCTGGGGGGTTTGCTGGGGTCGCTCTGCAGTGTTATTCTCGGGGGGTGGGGGAGGGGTCTGGCTGCAATATAACGGGGAGCGATTTGCAGGCTGGAGCAGGGGTGGGCAAACTTTTTGGCCCGAGGGCCACAATTGGGTATGGAAATTGTATGGCCGGCAATGACTGCTCAGGAAATTGGGGGTGAGGGGCTGAGGGCTCTGGCTAGGGATGAGGGGTTGGGGGTGCAGGAGGGTGCTCCGGGCTGGGACCCAGAGGTTCAGATGGAGGGAGGGGGATCAGGGCTGGGGCAGGGGGCTGGGGTGCAGGAGGGGTTCAGGGGTGCAGGCTCCGGGCGGCGCTTACCTCAAGCAGCTCCCCGAAGCAGCGGCATGTCCCCGCTCTGGCTCCTACGCCGAGGCTCTGGGCGCCACGTCGTCCGCAGGCGCCGTCCCTGCATGGGCCACAGTTCCCAGCCAGTGGGCGCTGCGGGGGTCCCCACGCATAGGAGCCGGAGGGGGGACCTGCTGCTGCTTCTGGGAGCCGTGTAGAGCGGGACAAGCCCCCCACCCCACTCCTTGGCTGGAGCACCAGAGCGGGCTAAGCCCCGGACCCCACTCCTCAGTGGGAGCTCGAGGGCCGGATTAAACCATCTGGAGGGCCGGATCCGGCCCCCGGGTCATAGTTTGCCCACCCCTGGGATGGAGAACTGAGGGGCCCTGGCAGGTCATGGGTCCAGGCTGTAGGCTGGGGAATGTCCCAGGGACGCCCTTTGCACAGGAGGATCAAAAGGAGAAAGAACAAAGGAGACCCCTTCCCCCTCCCCGCCTCTTTGGTCTCTGGGAGCTGAGGCTGGGATATTGGATTCAGCTCCAGCCAAGCTTAATCCAATGTCCCAGCTCCCGGAGACCGAGACCGGGGGGGTGTGTGCCCGGACACCTGGGTTCAGTGCAGATGCGGGCAGCGGTGTGGCAACTTGTCCAAACACACACACGAGCTCTGGGGAATTTCAGTTTAGGACCCAGCTTTATTCAGTGCCTTTACTTCTGGAAATAGATAGCGTTAAATCAGGGAGTGCTGGGTGTCAGGGCTCCTGGGTTCTATCCCTGGCTCTCCGAAGGGAGTGGTGTGTCGTGGTTAGAGCGGGGTGGCTGGGAGCCAGGACTCCTGGGTTCTATTCCAGCTATGGAAGAGGAGTTGGGGCTGATGGGGTAGAGCAGTGGGGGCTGGGAGGCCAGGCTGTCCCCACGCTGTCCCCAGTTCTGTCCCCACGCTGGACTTTCAGGGGCTGCTGTGGAATACAATAAGACTCAGCGCTGTTCCACAGGACGTCACAGTCTGTCCAGAGACACACGCGCCCCCTCCTCCCACTCTGGCTGTAATGGGCTTTGCCTGGGGCCCTGACTCCCTGGATCTTTGCAAAAGCAGTTCAGCTTCATTATCCTTTGGGCTCAGATGGGGAAACTGAGGCGTGGGTGGGCGTGGGGAGAGGAGAGAGACCCACGGACTATGAGGGCATCATTCAGCTGTGGGGTGGCTCCCCCTGGCGGAGGGGGGGCAACACAGAGGGGGCGTTAGGAGAGGAATTTCACTGCCAGGAGCCCAGCCAGACTGGGCAAGATGCTGCCCAGGGCGACGGGGCCCAGCATCCGCTGAGCACTGCTGGGCGTGTGTCACGGAGTGTGGGGGAGTCCAGGCCCTGCACCCCTCTTCCTGGGATCCACTGAGACAGTAAAACAGAAGGTTTATTGGACAACAGGAACACAGTCCACAACAGAGCTTGTGGGTACACCCAGGACGCCTCAATCACGTCCTTCTGGGGGAGCAGGGAGCTTAGACCCCAGCCCTGGGGTTCCCTGTGTTCCTCTCCCCAGCCCCAAACTGAAACTAAACCCCCCCAGCAGGCTCCCTCCTGCAGTCTCCGTCCACATTCCCGGGCAGAGGTGTCACATCCCCCTCCCCGTCCTGGCTCAGGTGACAGGCTCTCAGGTCTCCCCTCCCCAGGGCACATTCCCAGGTCAACACTCCCCCCTCCCTGCTGCGTCCCATCCTCACATCTCTCCCCCCTTCTAGACTGAACTGAGCGGGGTCACTGAGACCAGTGACCTGGGGAAGTTCGGGGCCCCCTCTCCGGGACAGCGCATCCGCTATCAGGTTGGCCCTTCCCTTCACGTGGACCACGTCCATGTCGTAATCCTGCAGGAGCAGGCTCCATCTCAGGAGTTTGGCGTTGGCTCCTTTCATCGGGTGCAGCCAGGTCAGGGGAGAGGGGTGGGTGTAGACGGTGAAGTGTCGCCCGAAGAGATAGGGCTCTAGTTTCTTGAGGGCCCACACCATGGCCAGGCACTCCTTCTCGATGGCCGCATAGTGTTGCTCCCGGGGTAGCAACTTCTTGCTCAGGTACACGATGGGGTGTCTCTCCCCCTTTCCATCCTCCTGCATTAACACCGCCCCCAGTCCCGTGTCGGAGGCGTCGGTGAACACCACAAAGGGCTTGTCAAAGTCTGGGTTTGCCAGAACTGGGCCACTGACCAGAGCCTCCTTCAGCGCCCGGAAAGCCTCCTGGCACTTTCTTGTCTGGCTTCCCCTTCTTGCATAGCTCAGTGATGGGGGTGGCTATGGCGCTAAAGTGGGGCACAAATCTTCGGTAGTATCCTGCCATCCCAATAAAGGCTTGGACCTGCTTTTTGGTGTGGGGAGCAGGCCAGTCTCTGATCACCTCCACCTTGGCTGGTTCCGGCTTTAGGCGGCCGCTCCCCACCCGATGGCCCAGGTAAGATACTTCCGCCATCCCCACCTTGCACTTCTCCGCTTTTACAGTCAGCCCAGCCCCCTGGAGTCGGTCCAGCACTTGTCTAACCTGGGACACATGGTCCTCCCAGGTCTGGCTAAAGACACAGATGTCATCAATATACGCCACGGCAAAACTCTCCATCCCCCTCAGGAGCTGGTCCACGAGGTGCTGGAAGGTGGCCGGCGCTCCCTTGAGGCCGAAAGGCAGGGTCAGGAACTCATAGAGCCCCAGAGGGGCGATAAAGGCCGATTTCAGCCGGGCATCTGCATCCAGCGGCACTTGCCAGTAGCCCTTTGTAAGGTCCATGGTGGTAAGGTACCGAGCTCCTCCCAGCTTGTCTAGGAGCTCGTCCGGCCTGGGCATGGGGTAGGCATCAGATACAGTGATGGCATTGAGCTTCCGATAGTCCACACAGAACCGGACCGACCCGTCCTTTTTGGGGACCAGCACCACCGGCGAAGCCCAAGGGCTGGCAGATGGCTGGATCACCCCCAAAGCCAGCATGTCCCGGACCTCTCTTTCCAGGTCCTGAACAGTTTTCCCTGTGACTCGGAAGGGGGAGCATCTTATCGGTGGGTGCGACCCGGTCTGCACCCGGTGGACAGTCAGATTAGTGCGTCCAGGCTGGTTGGAAAACAGCTGTCGGGACGGATGCAGCACCCCCCTGACCTCAGCTTGCTGGGCAGGGCTTTGCTGATCCGAGAGGGGAATTGTTTCCAGGGGGAAACCAGCTCTGGTCTCAGGGAATAGATCTACTAAAGGGTCATCTCCCTGCTCTTCCCACTGTCCACACACGGCCAACACCACATTCCCCCTGGCATAATATGGCTTCATCATATTCACATGGTACACCCGGCGGTGGTGCGCCCGGTTCGACAGCTCCACCACATAGTTTACCTCATTGAGCTGCTTGACGACCTTGAAAGGGCCCTCCCAGGCGGCCTGTAGTTTGTTCTTTCTCACGGGGATGAGAACCATCACCTGATCCCCGGTGGCGTAGGCCCGGGCCCGCGCCGTGCGGTCATACCAGACCTTCTGCTTCTTCTGGGCTCTGGCCAGATTCTCCCTGGCCAGGCCCATGAGTTCAGCCAGTCTCTCTCGGAAGATCAGGACATACTCCACCACTGACTCTCCATCGGGACTGGCCTTCCCCTCCCACTCGTCTCTCATCAGGTCCAGGGGGCCCCTCACCCTCCTGCCATATAACAGTTCGAAAGGCGAAAATCCGGTAGACTCCTGGGGCACCTCCCTGTACGCGAACAGCAGGTGAGGTAAGTACTTGTCCCAATCCTGCGGGTGCTGGTTCATAAAGGTTTTCAGCATCATCTTTAGCGTCCCGTTGAACCTCTCCACCAGCCCATTGGACTGGGGGTGATAAGCTGAGGCCCAGTTGTGCTGGACCCCACATTTCTCCCACAAGCACCGGAGCAGGGCCGACATGAAGTTGGAGCCTTGGTCTGTCAAGACTTCCTTGGGGAACCCCACTCGGCTGAAAATGGTCAGGAGCGCATCGGCCACGGTGTCTGCTTCAATGGAAGCTAAGGGCACTGCCTCGGGGTAGCGGGTGGCAAAATCTACCACCACCAGAATGTATTTCTTCCCCGACCGGGTCGTCTTGCTGAGAGGCCCCACGATGTCCATGGCCACCTTCTGGAAAGGCTCCTCTATGATGGGCAAAGGTCTCAAAGCCGCTTTCCCCTTGTCCCGGGCCTTCCCCACCCTCTGACAGGGGTCACAGGATCGGCAATACTGCCGGACTGTGGTAAAGACCCGGGCCAGTAAAAGTTCTGTAGCAACCTCTGCCGGGTGCGCCGGATTCCCTGATGCCCTGCGAGGGGGATGTCATGGGCCAGGTACAGTAGCTTGCGGCGATACTTCTGGGGGACCACCAGCTGCCTCCTGGTCCCACAGGACTCCACTTCCCTTGTGGGAGCCCATTCTCGGTACAGGAACCCCTTCTCCCACAGGAACCTCTCCTGGCAGCCTCTCCTCATGGTCCGTCCCACCCTGAGGTCGGCCAGGTCCCTGAGCTTCCGCAAGGAGGGATCTTTCCTCAACTCGGCCTGGAACCCAGCGGCTGGGGAAGGGATGGGGCCCGGTTCCCCCTCAGTGGCCAGGTCTGAGGCCTCAGCCTCTCTGAGCCGTGCCCCTCGGCGCTCCCTCCCCACCAGGGAAGAGTCCTGCGCCTCCGGTGCGGTACCCTCCCCGAGGACAGGGTGCAGTGCCCCTCGCCGGCTCTGGCTACGGGTCACAACCAGGGCGGTCTGGGGCTTGCTTGGCCAGTCCTCTAGGTCTCCCCCCATCGAAACTTCAGTGGGCAAATGGTGGTGTACCCCCACATCCTTGGGGCCCTCCTTGACCCCCCATTTCAGGTGTACCCTTGCCACGGGCACCTTAAATGGGGTCCCGCCCACCCCTGTCAGGGTCAGGTAGGTGTTGGGCACCACCTGATCTGGGGCCACCACCTCGGGCCGGGCCAGCGTCACCTCCGCGCCCGTATCCCAGTATCCATTGACCTTCCTCCCATCCACCTCCAGGGGAACAAGGCACTCTCTCCAGAGGGACAGCCCCGCGCCCACCCTGTAAACTGAGCACCCTGAGTCCAGAGCCTCCAGCCCTCTGGCGGAGCTGGCCTGGGGTACTCTTCCCTCCGGAGCAGGTGGTAAGCTGGCAGCCCCCTTTCCTGGGTCGTCTGCCCCTCGTCCAGCTGGGTCCCTACCCAGTTAACCCTGGGTAGGTTGGGTCTGCTCAGTCTGTCCCTGAGCCTGGGGCACTGGGTCCGTACGTGGCCTCTCTGGCCACAGTGATAGCAGCTCAGGTCACGTTGGTCCCCTCGAGCAGGTCGGAGGGGCCCGACGCCAGGCGTCCCCCTTGGGAGGGGGTTTTCCCTATTTCCCCGCTGGGAGGCCCCCTGGTGACTCTCTCTCTGCATCGGGGGGGGCCTGTTCTTTTGGGACTCCTCCCGGCTACCCCCTGACCGACTGTTCACAAACTCGTCGGCCAGCTGCCCTGCGTGCTGGGGGTTCTCCAGCTTTTTGTCCACCAGCCACAGCCTCAGGTCGGAAGGGCACTGTTCATACAGTTGCTCCAGTACGATTAGGTCAAGCAGGTCCTCTTTAGCTCGGGCCCCAGCTGTCCACTTGCGGGCATATCCCTGCATCCGGTTGACCAGTTGTAGGTAGGTGACCTCAGGCATTTTGCGCTGACTCCGGAACCTTCTCCGGTACATCTCAGGGGTCAGCCCAAACTCCCGGAGCAGGGCCTGTTTGAACAGTTCATAGTCCCCTGCCTCCGGCCCTGTCATCCGGCTGTACACCTCCACGGCTTTGGGGTCCAGTAAGGCGGTGAGGAACTGGAGCCTGTCTGCAGGGTCAACCCTGTGCAGCTCACAGGCATTCTCAAAGGCCGTCAGGAAGCTATCTATGTCCTCCCCCTCCTTACGCTGGGCCAGGAAGCACTTATCAAAGTTCCTTGCAGTCTTGGGTCCCCCCTCACTCACCGCAGCCGGGGCCCCACTGCTCCTCAGCCTGGCCAGCTCCAGTTCATGCTGTCTTTGTTTCTCCTTCTCCTGACGTTCCCTCTCCTTCTCCTCCTGCTCATGTTGACGTTGTTTCTCCTTCTCCTCCTGCTCATGTTGACGTTGTTTCTCCTCATGTTGACGTTGTTTTTCATGATCCTCCAGCTCCCTCATTTTCATCTCCCTCTCCCATTCCAGCCGCCTCAGCTCCAGGGATGGGGAGCTCCGCCGGGAGGATCCCCTGCTGGCTGCTGGGGTCAGGGTGCCCTCGGTATTCGCTGGGCTTCCCCCAACCCCTCCCCCAGACATAGGTAGGAAGGGTCTCGGGATGTCCTCGGCAGCAGTCTGACCCCTCCCAGCCCCAGGGTCCACGCTGCGTCTGCCGGGCGGCTTCCCTCAGGGACAGGGATTGGGTCATCCAAGCGATCCCTCTCCTCCAACTGGGCAATCAGCTGTTCCTTGGTGGACCTCCCGATGCGCAGCCCCCTCTGCCTGCACAGCTCCACCAGGTCGCTCTTAAGGCGTTTAGCGTACATCTCCCTGCTGGCCACTCGCAGGCCGGGCAGCTTTCCACGGTTTCCAGGAAAAGCCCTTAGTGTGCCAGTCCTTCTTGAGGTCACCACCTCTTTGCCAGGGTCGAGCTGCAGACTCCTCCGCCCCTGGGACCGCTCGCTGCAATCCCCCGGGGAACCCTGTTACTGCAAAAGTCCTTCTCTCTGGTCACACATTCCCAGGGGTTAACCGCCCCCCGAAACCGTCTCTCTCTGAATCTTCAGCACACCTGGTCCCTGTCAATTCCCCTTCGTTTTACTGTTCCCCAGTCACTTACTGCAGGAAGCGCCATTCACGGGGTGCAGTAGATCCCACCGCTGCCACCAGTTGTCACGGAGTGTGGGGGAGTCCAGGCCCTGCACCCCTCTTCCTGGGATCCACTGAGACTCTCAGCCAGCCAGTAAAACAGAAGGTTTATTGGACCACAGGAACACGGTCCACAACAGAGCTTGTGGGTATAACCAGGACCCCTCAATCACGTCCTTCTGGGGGAGCAGGGAGCTTAGACCCCAGCCCTAGGGTTCCCTGTGTTCCTCCACCCAGCCCCAAACTGAAACTAAACCCCCCCAGCAGGCTCCCTCCTGCAGCCTCCATCCACATTCCTGGGCAGAGGTGTTACCTCCCCCTCCCCCTCCCCCTCCTGGCTCAGGTGACAGGCTCTCAGGTCTCCCCTCCCCAGGGCACATTCCCAGGTCAACACTCCCCCCTCCCTGCTGCGTCACATCGTCACACCAGGCAAAGCCCATTACAGCCAGAGTGGGAGGAGGGGGCACGTGTGTCTCTGGACAGACTGTGACGTCCTGTGGAACAGCGCTGGGCCTTATTGTATTCCACAGCAGCCCCTGAAAGTCCAGCGTGGGGACAGAACCCAGGAGCCTGGGCTCCCAGCCCCCACTGCTCTACCCCATCAGCCCCCACTCCACTCCCAGAGCTGGGATAGAACCCAGGAGTCCTGGCTCCCAGCCACCCCGCTCTAACCACGACACACCACTCCCTTCGGAGAGCCAGGGATAGAACCCAGGAGCCCTGACACCCAGCACTCCCTGATTTAACGCTATCTATTTCCAGAAGTAAAGGCACTGAATAAAGCTGGGTCCTAAACTGAAATTCCCCAGAGCTCGTGTGTGTGTTTGGACAAGTTGCCACACCGCTGCCCGCATCTGCGCTGAACCCAGGTGTCCGGGCACACACCCCCCAGGTCTCGGTCTCCGGGAGCTGGGACATTGGATTAAGCTTGGCTGGAGCTGAATCCAATATCCCAGCCTCAGCTCCCAGAGACCAAAGAGGCGGGGAGGGGGAAGGGGTCTCCTTTGTTCTTTCTCCTTTTGATCCTCCTGTGCAAAGGGCGTCCCTGGGACATTCCCCAGCCTACAGCCTGGACCCATGACCTGCCAGGGCCCCTCAGTTCTCCATCCCAGGGGTGGGCAAACTATGACCGGGGGCCGGATCCGGCCCTCCAGATGGTTTAATCCGGCCCTCGAGCTCCCACTGAGGAGTGGGGTCCGGGGCTTAGCCCGCTCTGGTGCTCCAGCCAAGGAGTGGGGTGGGGGGCTTGTCCCGCTCTACACGGCTCCCAGAAGCAGCAGCAGGTCCCCCCTCCGGCTCCTATGCGTGGGGACCCCCGCAGCGCCCACTGGCTGGGAACTGTGGCCCATGAGAGCTGCAGGGACGGCGCCTGCGGACGACGTGGCGCCCAGAGCCTCGGCGTAGGAGCCAGAGCGGGGACATGCCGCTGCTTCGGGGAGCTGCTTGAGGTAAGCGCCGCCCGGAGCCTGCACCCCTGAACCCCTCCTGCACCCCAGCCCCCTGCCCCAGCCCTGATCCCCCTCCCTCCATCTGAACCCCTGGGTCCCAGCCCGGAGCACCCTCCTGCACCCCCAACCCCGCATCCCTAGCCAGAGCCCTCAGCCCCTCACCCCCAATTTCCTGAGCAGTCATTGCCGGCCATACAATTTCCATACCCAATTGTGGCCCTCGGGCCAAAAAGTTTGCCCACCCCTGCTCCAGCCTGCAAATCGCTCCCCGTTATATTGCAGCCAGACCCCTCCCCCACCCCCCGAGAATAACACTGCAGAGTGACCCCAGCAAACCCCCCAGCCCAGCAAACCCCCCTGCCCAGAACTCCCAGCGCCCTCCGGGCCAACACAAGCTCCTAGAAAGTCCACTGCTGATTCCTTGAAAGGAGACGCCCCGATCCTGTCGGCCCAAGGGAAGGTCCCAGACACACCCTGCTTTAGATCGAACACTGAGAACCAGGGAAGGGCAGGAGCTAAGTGATTACAAGCCAGAAAAGGCAGAAACGGTCTGTGTGAGGGGTGTGATGGCGCCTCCCTCTGGCCAAATGTGGCACAGCCCCAAGGTTCACGTAGCCCAACCGGGGCAGGGGGGATCCCAGGCCTGCCCAATCCTCTGACTGCCGGCTCAGGGCCCTCCAACGAAATAAACGGGCTCAGAGGAGCTCCCACCCTGCCAGAGCCCGGAGCACCTCCCTACCTCCCCCCGGGGCTCTGCGTCCCTGCACCTTTGGGGGCTTGCAGCCAGCCGCTCCCTCCTCTCTGGCAGCTGCTCTGCCCCACGGCTTTCCAGCCCCTTTATTCCTCCCAGCTGTGGTTAGCAGGGCACGCATTAAACCTTCAGTCTCTGGAACACCATGGGGTGCGTACGCCCCAAGACAGGTACAAAGAAATCAAAGGTCAAAGGCAAGCGATGCCTCCCTTCACAGGCTAAGTCAGTTCAAAGCAAAGGTTTCCTGGCTCCCAGCTCCCACCTGTTGCACCCCCATTCCCCTTTCAAGCCCGGGGAATGAACCCAGGAGTCCTGGCAGGAATCTCAGCGCTGATGGGCAGGGGAACATTTCCAAGCAGGATTACATGTGGACGGCGGTGGTGGTCCTCATCGGGATGACCCCAAGCCCGGGCGAGAGCTGGAGGAAGAACGAGAAGAAGGAAGGACAGACGAGCCCCTAGCGTGGGCTGTGGGAGTCCCAGGCTCCAATCCCTGCTCTCCCCGAGTCAGCCGGGGGACGTGACTCCGGGTTTTCCTCTCGCTGGTTTTACCCACAAATTCCATCCTGACCCCAGAATCCGCCATCCACAGCGGCACGTTCCCCAGGTGAATTCCAGCTCCCTATGCCTGGGGACGGACGGGACTCACCTGTGGCTAGGAGAGCGGCCAGCAGGCAGAGGGGCAGAGCCACCCACATGGTGCCGGGAGTTTGCTGCAGTGAGCAGAACAGCGAGGAAGCATCTGGCTGTGATTATGTCAGGCAGGTTGGCAAATACCTGCTCCCTGGGGGATCGGCTGGGGCTGCCCCAAAACATCCTGGTGGGCCCAGAGATGGGAGATTTCACAGCCCTGCATGGGACACTGGCTGATCAGGGGATGCCAATGTGTACTGAGGCCAATTCCCTTGTGCATTAGTGCAGATCAGTGGTTCTCAGCCAGGGGTCCATGTACCCCAGGGGTACGAACAGGTCTTCCGCGGGTACATCAGCTCATCTGGATATTTGCCTCGTTTTACAACCGGCCACATTAAGGCACGAGTGAAGTCAGTAAGAGCTAAACTGTCGACCCCTTGTTCACATTGCTCTATGTACTCTACACTGAAATGCCAGTGCAGGATTTGTCCTGCGTTCCCGCCCAGTTATTTTATAAAGGCGGAAATGAGAAAGGAAGCAGCTTGTCAGCAGCAGCATGGCCGTGACATTGTGCATTTTTATGGCTGGTTTTGTGAGCAAGTCGTTTTTCAGTGAGGGGAAACTTGGGGTACCCAAGACACATCAGACTCCCGCAAGGGGTACAGCTGTCTGGAAAGGTCGAGAGCCGCTGGCCTAGATCAAAGGCATGGCGAATGTAGAACAGTGTGTTTGGAGTTTCAATTTCATGAAAACCAATGGGCCGTGGTATGGTTTTCCCTTCCCTGTCTGCTCTTTTAACGGAGTAACAACCATTCAGCCTGAGCACAGCCCTGGGACTCACTGACCCAGCAGAGACGCCGGAGGGACGCTAATGAGGAAATTTAGCACCAGAAAAGAGCTGACCCCAAAGGCAGGGGCCATCATGTGTGCTGACCGCCGCGTTCCTCCCTCCCCGCATCGAAGGCAAAGCCCACGTGGGTGGGGGCCCTCCCAGCTTGTTCTCTGGGAGAAGAAGCTGTAAGGATGGATTCAGTGAAGGATCCTGCCTCACTGGGCCGGCTGGACTCTTACAGGGACCGGAACCGGATGCAAAGCGGGGATACCTGGAGACTGTCTGGGGGCACCTGAAAAGACTTGGGAAAATGGCAGTTTCTTCCATCACCGCCACTGTATGGAATTACAGACTGCGACTCACCTGGGTATGAATTTTACCGGCTTTAACCCCTCGTGACCCTCATTCCCTTTCCTTAGCTCACGAACCTTTAGCGAGTTTCCTACAGACCTGGCTGCCAGCGTTGCCTTTGGTGTAGGATCTGGGGTCCCGTGGCTCTGGGGTAAGTGACCAGTCTCCTGGGGCAGGGGACAACCTGGGTGGGCTGGTTTGGGGTGTACGTGACCTTTCCTCCCAAAGTCCGGCTTGTCTGAGAGTATCTGAGGGGACTGGCTGTGACTCCGGGGTCAGACGGGGGCAGCGATCCAGGAGTTCACGCTGGGTGAAATCTGCTCACAGAGCACCACCGGCTGGGGGGATCTGCCCTGTTTCCTGACACCTTCCCTGAGCCCGTCACTCCCAGTGGAGCCACTCCAGAGAGCGGGACGAACTGAGCCCTGCAAAATCAACCTAGAAGGACATTGCTCCCCTCCAGGGCGTTCCCGCCCGCCTGGACAGCTGGGTGAGCCACGGCCTCTCCTTCCCACAGCCCTCCTTCCCCAGGGGAGCTCAGCCAGCCAATGCCTTTCCCCCGGCCACGGGCCTTGCCTTCCGGGAGGGGGTCCAGGCAGGACTCCTGGGTTCCATTCCCTGGCCCTGCAAGGGGAGAGGGGTCCAGTGGCTAAAGCAGGGGGCTTGGGAGCCAGGACTCCTGGGCTCTATCCCTGGCTTTCAGAAGGGAGTGGGCCCTGTTGGGTTACATGGTGGGGTACTGGGAGTCAGGACTCCCAGGTTCTCTTCCTGCCAGCATCACTCGTGCACAGATAGGGGCGGGGGAGGCCCGGTAGGGGGCGGTCAGGGGACAAGGAGCTAGGGGGGTGCTTTCCCCACAACTCGCTTTATTCAGCCAATGCACAAAAGGGACCCGCAATCCCCCCCAAAGAGAACCACCAGCCGGAGGCTGCTGAAGGGAGGTTCACTGCAGCCCAGTGCGCAGCACAAGGGCAGGACGCTAGTCCGGGACTCAGGGCTCCCCGATGCCCCCGCCGGCCCTGGGAGCTGGGTAGCCCTTGGCCCGGATCAGCATCTTCACCACGCCCTGGGCGTATTTCTTCTCCCCCACTCTCTTCACGCAGGCGCCAGGGGAGGCACATCGAGCCGCAATCTTCGTCAGGGTGATGGCACCTGGACGGGGGAGAGAGACGTGATCGGGGGCTCCCACATCCCCTCCCCTGACCCCCATGTGGTTTCTCACACACTCCCCTCCCAGCAGGACTGCACCCGGCTCTGCAGGCAGAGTTCGGTCTCGTGCTCAGAGCAGGGGGCTGGAACTACGTGAGAACATAACTGAGGAACGGCCCCCCTGGGCCACACCAAAGGTCCATCTAGCCCAGTATCCTCTGGCCAATGCCAGGTGCCCCAGAGGGAATGAACAGAACAGGGAATCATCCAGTGATCCATCCCCTGTCGCCCATTCCCAGCTCCTGGCAAACAGAGGCTGGGGCCACCATCACTGCCCACCCTGGCTAATAGCCACAGATGGACCTGTCCTCCAGGAACTTCTCTCGTTCCTGTTTGAACCCTGTTATAGTCTTGGCCTTCAAAACATCCTCTGGCAAGGAGTTCCACAGGTTGACTGTGCATTGTGTGAAGCAGTACTTCCTTTGGTTTGTTTTAAACCTGCTGCCTGTGGTGACCCCTCGTTCTTATTTTAAGAGGAGTAAATAACACTTCCTTATTTCCTTCCTCCACACCCTTCAACCCTCTCTAGACCTCAATCATATCCCCTCTTAGCCATCTCTTGTCCAGGATGAAAAGTCCCACACTTATTAATCTCTCCTCATATGGCAGCCGTTCCATCCCCCTCATCATTTTGGTTGGGCTTTTCTGAAGATTTTCCAATTCCAATGGATCTTTTTTGAGACAGGGCGACCACATCCGCGCACAGTGTTCAAGATGTGGGCGTCCCATGGATTTATATTGAGGCAACACGATCTTTTCTGTCCTATTCTCTGTCCCTTTATGAATGATTCCCAGCATTCTGTTTGCTTTTTTACGGCCGCAGCACATGGAGTGGATGATTTCAGAGAACTCTCCACAGTGACTCCAAGATCTTTCTTGAGTGGTAAATTTGACCCATCATTGTGTATGTCTAGTTGGGATAACGTTTGCCCATGTGCATTACTTTCCATTTATCAACATTGAATTTCCTCTCCCGTTTTGTTGCCCAGTCACCCAGTTCTGAGAGACCCTTTAGTACCTCCTTGCAGTCTGCTTTGGACTTCACTATCTTGAGTAGGTTTGTATCTTCTGCAAAGTTTCCCACCTCACGATTTACCCCTTTTTCCAGAACATTTTGGAATATGGTGAATAGGACTGGGCCCAGTGCAGATCCCTGGGGGACTCCCACTATTTACGTCTCTCCCTTCTGAAAACTGACCATTTCTTCCTACCCTTTTTTCCCTATCTTTTAACCAGTTACTGAGCCATGAGAGGATTTTATCGCATGACAGCTCACTTTGTTTAAGAGCTTTTGGTGAGGCACGCTTTCTGAAAATCTAAGTACACTATATCCACGGGATGCCCCTTGTCCACACTCTTGTTGACCCCCTCAGAGAATTCTAGTACATTGGTGAGGCGTCATTTCCCTTTACCAAAACCATGTTGACCCTTCCCCAACAAATTATGTTCATCTATGTGTCTGACAGTTCTCTTCTTTCCTCTAGTTTCAATGAGTTTGCCCAGTACTGAAGTCAGACTTATTGGCCTGTAGTTGCCGGGATCACCTCTGGAGCCCTTTTTAGAAAATTGGTGTGTCATTAGCCATCCTCCAGCCAGTTGAGACAGAAGCTGATTTAAATGGTAGGTTACAAACCACAGTTAGTAGTTCTGTAATTTGACGTTTGAGTTCCTTCCGAACTCTTGGGCGAATCCCATCTGGTCCTGGTGACTTATCGCTGTTTAATTTATCAATTTGTTGCAAAAACTCCTGTAATAACTCCTCAATCTGGGACAGTTCCTCAGATTTGTCAACAAAACAGAATGGCTCAGGTTTGGGAATCTCCCTCCCAGCCTCAGCCGTGAAGACCGATGCACAGAATTCATTTACTTTCTCTGCAGTGGCCTTATCCTCCTTGGGTGCTCCTTTGGCATCTCAGCAAGTAGGACTCCAGGGTTCTCTCTGCAACTCTGCCAGGGGAGTGGAGTCTAGTGAGTCAGAGCAAGGGGGGCTGGGACTGAGCCAGGATACCTGGGCTCCACCTCGTACTCTGTGTTCAGACCCCGCCCCCATCTGGAGGACTTACCCCGTGTTAATATCCCAGATTCCCCAACAGTATGGACCTCGGCGCCGGTGCAGGCCAAGAGCTCCTTCTCCTTCTCCTGCCAGCCATCTGCCCCCATTTTGAAGAACGACAGGCACTGCCAGCCGTTGGGGACGGAGCTCACAGTTGGCACTGAGAACAGTCAGACACACACAGTCAGCCAGGGGTGGGGATTCACCACACGCTTGGCTCGATTCCACCTCGGGGAAGGGAGTGGGGTCTAGTGGTTAGAGAAGGGGGGCTGGGAGCCAGGACTCCTGGGTTCTCTCCAGGCAGGTGTGGCCGGAGCAGGGCTCTAGGTTTGCAGCAGACACACACCTGGGATGGCCCCGGCGTTGCAGCCGTCGGTGTCACAGCAGGCGATGTTCACCCGCACGGTGACATTGTTTGCGAAGGTCAGCGAGAAGGGGCCGGGCTCACAGTTCTTGGGCTCCAGGCACGATTTACCCGTGTAGGAGAAGGAGGATCCCTCTGTGGAAGGGAAACAGAGCATCACCTCTGAGCTCCCCAATGGACCCCCAGCTGCTCCATCCTCCCCTTTTTTTTCCATCCACCCCACCCCCAACTAATCTCATCTTCCCCCCGACCCCCAATAAAATCCTCTCTTCTGTCTGACCCAGGATCCACAGCCACCCACTGCAATTCCCCATCTCATCCCATCCCCCGTCTATGACATTACCTTTCCAGACTGAGCAGTCCCTGCCCCTGGAGAGGAGTGGAGTCTATTGGTTAGAGTAGGGGGAGGGGCTGGGAGCCAGGACTCCTGGGTTCGACCCCTGGCTTCAGGAGGACAATGGTGTCTACACTTAGTAGAAATCTTCTTTCACTCACCCAGTCTGAACTCTGCCACGACGGTGACGCAGGTCCCTTCCAAGGGGGCGCAGGGCTGCAGGGGGCCGGAGCACAATTGCTCTTTGGACGCACACACCTCGCATTGCAGAGCGCTCCCTGGAGGTTGGAAAAATCCCTTCTCAGTACAAACCCCGGCTCCCCACCCCTCCCCAGGCAGTGCCCGTGGGCGAAATACCACCAGGAAGCAAGAGGTGGCGCTGTGGGAGTTGTTACCACCAATGCCTCCTCACTGAACGTGTGGGCAGGCAGATCTTGGAGAAATGCCACCTGCTTTTGCAGCAGTTCTGCCCAGTTCCATTTAACTCTCCGGATGGGGAAAGACATCTTGCTAGCTGGTCATTTGTATCTGACTCAATACCGCAGACAAGTCTGTTTGCTGCCTGAGTGTCTGTGGCTAGAATACATTTTCAGCTGCTGACGTGGCTATCTGGGGTGTAACTTGTGCCTGCGAACAAACCCCACACGTCTGTGTAGACAGAAAAACAAGAATTCGGCTGCTCTGAAGAGGTGTTTCTGCCTGGCTTTGCGGTGAACCTTTCACACACACACACATTCACACACACACACCCCGCTGTCACTCTCTGCTCCAGGCCTCTGCCTCTCAGAGTTACGTCAGCTCAGCCACACTCAACTTCAGCCCACTTTTCATCTCTTCTTCAGAATACGATTGACGCTTGTTAAGCCTTTGGATAGATGGCTGTGCACCTCCAGCCAGTGATCCCAGGAGCATCAACTCTTTCCTCTCCAGAGTGTGGGGGCCTTTAATTCATTACGTGAGCGTAAGGTAGTTTTAAGAAGAAAGAAAGAAAGAAAGAAAGAAAGAAAGAAAGAAAGAAAGAAAGAAAGAAAGAAAGAAAGAAAGATTTTCCCACTTTGGTTTTTTTAGAGCTTTCATGTGGAAACATCAATTAAACCTCAGAACACCTTCCCCTGCCCTTCTATGTCCCTAGATGGTTGCAAAGTTATATTATCCCTATCAAAGAAATTTGGAAACTGAGGTAGAAAAAAGATGTGTTCAGTTCAGGGTTAGAACCAAGAAGACAGCTGAGAAGTCCTCACTCCTGACTCCCAGCCCACTCTAACCCACGAGATCCCACTCCTCTTTCAGAGCCACGGACAGAACCCGGGAGTCCTGATTTGCAGCCATCTCCGCTCAAACTCACTACACCCCAGCCCGCTTCTACAGCTGGGGAATGAGCCCAGAAGTCCTGGCTCCCAGCCCCCACCTGTTGCACCCCCATTCCCCTTTCAAACCCGGGGAATGAAGCCAGGAGTCCTGGCAGGAATCTCAGCGCTGACAGGCAGGGGAACATTTCTAGGCAGGATGACATGTGGATGGGGGTGCTGCTCCTCATCGGGATGACCCCAAGCTCGGGCGAGAGCTGGAGGAGGAACGAGAAGAAGGAAGGACAGACGGACTCAGACCCGCTGGCCAGGCCCTAGCATGGGCTGTGGGCATCCCAGGCTCCAATCCCTGCTCTCCCCGAGTCAGCCGGGGGACGTGGCTCCGGGTTTTCCTCTTGCTGGTTTTACCCACAAATTCCATCCTGACCCCAGAATCCACCATCGACAGCAGCACTTTCCCCAAGTGAATTCCCGACCCCACCACCCGGCTCCCTGTCCCCGGGGACGGACGGGACTCACCTGTGGCCAGGAGAGCGGACAGCAGGCAGAGGGGCAGAGCCACCCACATGGTGCCTGGATGTTAGCTGCAGTGAGCAGAACAGCGAGGAAGCATCTGGCTGTGGTTTTATCCGGCAGGATGGCAAATACCTGCCCCCTGGGGGATCGGCTGGGGCTGCCCCATGACATCCTGGTGGACCCGGAGATGGGAGATTTCACAACCCTGCATGTGACTTTGGCTGATCAGGTGATGCAATGTGTCTTGAGGCCAATTCCCTTGTGCGTTAGTGGAGATCTGTGGTTCTCAGCCAGGGGTCTGTGTACTCCAGGGGTACGCACAGGTCTTCCAGGGGGTACATTAGCTTATCTTGATGTTTGCCTCATTTTACAACAGGCCAGATATAAAGCACTAGTGAAGTCAGTACGAGCTAAAATTTCCTGACACAATGACTTGTTTGTGCAGCTCTATGTACTATCCACTGAACTGTAAGAACAATATTTATATCCCAGTGGAGTTATCTTATCATTACACGGTGGAACTGAGAAAGGAAGCTATTTGTCAGTCACAATGTGGCCGTTACACTTATGTATTTTTTATAATAACATAAGAAAGGACCTGTCATAAATATAAAGGGAAGGGGAACCACTTTTCTGTCCCCGGTGCTATAAAATCCCCCATGGCCAGTGGCAAAACACTTTCACCTGTTGTCATAAATAGAAAGGGAAGGGTAAACTCCTTTATAATCCCTCCTCTCCAGAGGAAAAATCCTCTCACCTGTAAAGGGTTAAGAAGCTAAAGGTAACCTCGCTGGCACCTGACCAAAATGAGCAATGAGGAGATAAGATACTTTCAAAAGCTGGGAGGAAAGAGAAAAACAAAGGGTCTGTGTCTGTCTGTGTGATGCTTTTGCTGGGGACAGAACAGGAATGGACTCTTAGAACTTAGTAAGTAATCTAGCTAGGTATGTGTTAGGTTATGATTTCTTTAAATGGCTGAGAAAATAGCTGTGCTGAATAGAATGGATATTCCTGTCTGTGTGTCTTTTTGTAACTTAAGGTTTTGCCTAGAGGGATTCTCTCTGTTTTGAATCTAATTCCCCTGTAAGGTATTTGCCATCCTGATTTTACAGAGGTGATTCTTTTCTACTTCTATTAAAAGTCTTCTTGTAAGGAAACTCAATGCTTTTTCATTGTTCTAAGATCCAAGGGTTTGGGTCTGTGGTCACCTATGCAAATTGGTGAGGATTTTTACCAAACCTTCCCCAGGAAGTGGGGTGCAAGGGTTGGTAGGATTTGGGGGGAAAGACGTGTCCAAACTACGTTTCCCAGTAAACCCAGTTAAAGTTTGGTGGTGGCAGTAGAAATCTAGGGGCAAAGGACAAAATTAATTTGTACCTTGGGGAAAGTAAGCTTAGGAGATTTTCATGCAGGTCCCCACATCTGTACCCTAGAGTTCAGAGTGGGGAAGGAACCTTGACATGGTGGCAGAGTGGTGGGATTAACCTGAAATCATTTTGAGATCAATTTGAGATTTTTTTGAACCAGAAAAACGGATTTTAAAAAGGAAATATTTTTTTTTCCTTTGGGGCTGCTGGAAAGGAGGTCCAACTGAAAGCAACTAGTTTTTTCTCTGCTTTGGAGCCAGAGCAGAGACAAAAGGGGATTATCTTTGTGAATTGCAGGTTTTCTTTGCCTGGAGGCAGAGTAGTTAATCTCCTGCAGGGAAATTCACAGTCTTCGAAAACCTGAGGTTT